>NC_047146.1:25891201-26491201 GCF_009829125.3 Periophthalmus magnuspinnatus
CGGGTTTAAAAATGACTGGTTTGGACTGTCAGGGCTGTGGTACGAAGTAGACCAAGTGTGGTGCCAATGTGTGGAGGGTTTTTATTTTATGACCATGCACAACGGAACAAAAGCAAAAGTACAATTTCCACTGTCAAACTGCAAGGGCCCATATTAAGCTATTTTCTCATTTATGTTATAATGTTTCCTCATCACAAACATATCTGGAGTTGTGTTTTTTTCATTCGCACAACATACATCTGTAAATCTAGGTTGAATTCTTTTCTCAAACAGAAAACACTCTGTTCCACCTTGTGACATCATATGGTAACACACGAAGTGCTCCACTTTTTAAACTCCATACACCTCCACTAGAATAATTTTTATAATTTTAGCCCTAGAATTGCCTATGTCTACTGAATAAAAGGTAAAGAGTACTAACTTGAAAACTACCGCTTCATGACACCACAAGGTGGAACAAAGCATTTTGAGCTTTGAAGACTGATAATAAAGGGTTACTCAAACTTGTGTGAATGAAGCAAAAAACAACTCTAAGTATGTTGTTAAGGAGGTAACAACATTATAACATGGCTTAAAGCTCATAGGAGCCAATTTTGTGTCATATAGTACCTTTAAACACCAGCAGTGCGAGCCATGCTACTACTCACGCTATCAAGGTATACATATAATGAACAACTACTGTACTATGAATATTATGTATGGTCCAGCTGCCCCCAGTAATTGATTTTCAAATTGCTGTTTGATGAATTGCTATTATACATATTATCACAAATATTTTGGCACTGTAAATTATGCATTATAATGGACCATGTCATTAAACACACCAACATTTGACAACATAGTCATAATTCCTATCAATTGTCATGAAACTTGGGGAGATAATTGTGGGCCTCAAAAGGGGCAAAAGAGTCTATTACACCATACCTGTATTATGCACGAGGTTGCCGGTGCAAAGCCTCTCATGTGGAGCCAGGACCACACAGCCCAGGGCCACGCTGCATTTTGACATTGTTCTTCGTTTTTTCACCCAGACGATCGCATTTTTCACCCCCTGAACATGGACAAAAAGTCTCACATGCGGGGTACAGGATCGACCAGCTCGTGAAAAATTTTATAAAATTAAATTGGCATGACGACAATATCCCATGCCCCCTGACTCGACGGCGCCACCTACAATTTCACCCCTATGGGACAGAATGCTGGTAAATTTTGGAATACACGTACAAAAATCTGAGCAATGATAGAGCACAGTGAGACAAGCATAAAAATGAATGAAAGCACTGCCCTATGATGGACAGGGAGTCGGCCATATTGGATTGAAATTCCCACTCCATTTTGACAAATGTACAAATGAAATCTATCTAGTCCTTGGTTTTTCATCCAAATGAGCTCAAACGCCACATACTCCATGTACATGTGTAGATTGTCAATAATCATCCACGTTTCAGGCATATTCTTTATGGTTTATGTGTACCAGGCCCTCAAAATATGACTTCATCACTGGATTGAAATTCCCACACCACTTTGACATATGTGGAAATTAAATCTATCTAGTCCTAGGTTTTTCATCCAAATTACCTCCAACTCCACATACAGCATGTACACATGTTGATTGTCAATAATCATCCACGTTTTGGGGATATTCTTTATGGTTTATGCATAGCACGCAGTGAAAATATGACTTAATTTCCTGTTTTCTTCGAGTCCCGCTCACGACAGATGGATCAGCCTAAAGAGCTCAAATTCTAACCACTGATGCAGAACAAAACTGTGAATAGAAAACCATAATGAGCCTGTGGTCAGTGTTCTCTATAGCGCCCCCTACAGTAAAGGTAAAAGACACAACTTTGTTCAATTGGCATGAAATTTGGGGAGATAATTGGGGACCTCAAAAGGGGCAAAAAAGTCAAATACACCATACCTGTATTGTGCACGAGTTTGACGGTTCAAAGCCGTGTATCGCCATTAAAATGCGATGGCCAGACATATATAGAAACTGTGTGAAGGGGGGCGGATAGCGGCCGGGGGGTTGCCTGGCAGGGTGAATGCTACGTGGGGGAGGTGGCACGCGGGGGGGAATTTATTAACTTATAATAACAAGCCCATATGGGAGAATAAAAGGGTAAAAATAAAACAAACAAAAAATGTTTTGGACAGAATTTTCCTTAGCATGATCATCATGTGAACTCTCTACAACAGAACTCCCTTCTTCTTGTAATTTTTAACAGATTTTTCGCATTTTATTTTCAAATTTATTCTTGATTGGTGTAAAACTATAATTTACATTTAAATGAAGTGAATATGAGAGAATTATGGAGAGCTGTCATGTGCTCTTTAAAGTGGGAGTTGGGTGCACATAGGTGAAACGGTTAAGCTGACTCACAGGACTTCCTTTCCCTAGCACTGTGCTTTTCCACTGCAGGTTATAGGTTTTATTGCAGTCTTTAAGAGCCGCAGTCTGAGTGTGGGCAATTACCTCTGTTGTATTTCAAGTCTGAATGCAGCAATCAGTCCTCACAGACACAGCCAGAAAGTCACTGAGCAGCCACTTTTGAAGTTTAAAATGCCTCTTCAAGTTTTTCAAAATATAAATAACGTACAGTGTGCAAATAAAAAACAAACTAACAATACTATACTTAATTCAGTCTAACTGAATTTATAACACTAAAACTTTTTTATCCAAAACCTAAACATGCACAGTAGGTAAAATCACCCAGGTAATCCTGAGATTCTAGCTCAAGATCTTTTTTCAATAATTACAATTAAAGAAGACCTATTGTGCTTGTTTCTGCACTATAGCTATAATCTATGACACCTATAGACCATAATGTTATAATTTACACATTTTAAATTGCAATATTCATCTAAAATGGCTTAATAAAAACAAGTCAGAGGACTTGAGAGCTGATGTTGCCGTAAACATCATCACAACAAAAGTCAGCACCTCCTATGGATAGCTGCACATCACTCTAGCATTGCTGAATCCTGTGTATCACCGATTAAGAAAATAAAATTGGAGATTGAAGTGAGTAGAATAGTGGGCATAAACCAGTGGTGGTGAAAACAGGGATGAGGATTGATATAGCATCTTGAAAATAAGCAATTAAAGATTGCACAAACATGCACATCAGTAAATTGTAAGGGGAAACAGCTATAACAGGTTTAAAATCTCTAAAAAGTCGATTTTACATAATAGATTTGCTGTAAGTATGGAGAGGTGAGTTGAGATAGGGGGTAGGTGAAAATCAAAACAGGATAACTGAATACATGAATCATTTCAAATATAACTCCAAGCTAATGATGATGGGAAACCATTAAAACATGGATAAAAGGGCATACTGTGAGCTTATAACCTACTGAACTCCCTCGCAGTCTTTACCAGTGGAGGAAGAAGTTACTTAATTAAAAGTACAGATATCAGGGCAAAAAAAAAAAAAAAACTCAAGTAAAAGTGTTGCATGAAAAAATCAAATTAAGCAAAAGTATTAAAGTACCCATTTAAAAATGTACTTAAAGAATAAAAATTTTAAGTATTTTGATATCATAAAGCTTCAAATGTAGTGATTTTGAGCTGAATTGTATTCAGTAATTGCTGTTTTTATTTGTATACTTTTGTTTGTCCAAACTGTGTTAAAAATAAACCCCTCATTGCTTTCAGCAAGTGTTAAACAATAATAACTTTGTCAATCTTTTGGAGTAGAAAGTACAAATACCTTCTCTCAAATGTGGTGAAGTAAAAGTATAAAGTATATATCCACTTTAAAATGTCCTTGTCTCATGAACACTTTATAATATCTGCACTAAACTGGAAAAAACTATAATACCGGTCACTTTAATAAGCCATGTTTGCACTCTTGTTCTGATGTTGCTGTTGTATATATTTTCTACCTGTAAGTATTTTATTGTATTTTTAAGCATATATTTTTTTTACTTTGCGCATGCCTTGATTTGTATTTGTTTTTATTCAGTTGTAATTGTTTTATTTATCACCGCAGTAAGTTCCTAGTTTGTGAACTGGGTTCACAGATGATGGCAATAAAAGTCTTCTGATTCTGACTTAAGTAGAGTACAGATACCTAAAATTTACAGTACTTTATTATTTTACATTGTTACATTCCACCACTGATCTTTACATTATTCTCAACATTATACAGCAGATACAGATAGCCTCTTTAGTAAGGTGCAAAAATCATGAGGTGTAAGCGTGTAGTCCCCCTTATCCATTCTGTATATCGCGCCATGTTCACCCCCCTGGCATATCTGTGTTTGCTGAAGTGTGAGAGTTGAGGATTCTCCAGCTGGCTCGTGTCTCAGGTGAAGGAGCTGCTAACATGCTGTGAATTCACACTCTTGTGCCTCGTAAACACAGGACAGCTACATGCAAACTGGGACATACAATTGTACATAAACATATCCATTACTACTACATCTACTATACCATTGGTTTTGCCCTCGTTTCTGCCTTCTCGGCTAATTTTGCAGGTTTTATAGCTAGGGTGACATGTAATTGGATGAAGAAGATAAACTGGAAAGGATGGGGAGGCTGATGGTTCTGCTGCTGCAATAGAGTAAGACTAACTAGGGTGGGGAAAGAGAGAACTTGAAAGGTAATTGGTAGGCTAATATAGAGAGCTGTAATTGTCTGAGGTGTGTTGAATCCTTTTGTGTAATGAATCAGTAAGTATTAGCACAGTGACACATACCCCAGGAAAGAATCAGAAGGGAGGGCATCTAGCTCAAAAATCTGCTAAGAGTGAAAAAAATAAATAAACTGTGGTCCATAACCCTTCCTGACTGCTTTTTTTTTCATTTTTTCCTCTCAAACCTGCACCTGGTTTTAAGTCTTACTCAAAATAAGCAGTTATCCTGAGCTCATAGAAATGCAGTCTTCAAATATATGTGTTCATTCACTGGGCCATGGCTCTTTTTAAAACTCTCACATTTGAAATATTCCTGTGTGACTGTTGACATGTTCACTTTAAGGGGAGTTTCATGATATCTGATTAAAAGTCCACTCCATCTCCTCCACTTTTTGCACTCAAAGCTGACGTTCTATTTTCAGATTTCAGTAATGCCGCTGGTGCAGAGAGCTTATTTTGTCCTGCTACACAAAGGCTGCTCGGACTTGTTTTGGGTAATTGCCTTATTCTGTGGATGAAATGGAGGAGTGTGCTCTACTTTGGGTTCAGTCTAAAATGTATACTGTATTGGTGTTTTTTGGATTATAATGTAATGTCATACTCTTAGATGAGGAGGAAAGTGACACGTTTTCCTATTTAAGTTTATTTTTTAATTATTTTAAGCTATAATCTATTATCTTGTTTTATTGCATGTTACCATTTTCCTGCTGTTCTTGAACTGTGCGGTGCAATACTGGAATTTCCCCATTGTGGGACTAATAAAGGCATATCTTATCTGATCTTACCTTATTAATAACAATGTACTTTGCCATGAAATATTCAAAAGGTAAATTCAGAAATGTGTAACCTGATCATTTCTATTAGTGACTGGACCCATTGAAGTTACCATTTGAAGATACCAGGCCTTTGTTCAAGCTCAGGCTTAATCTTATATAGTGTTTTTCCAACACTCATGCAAACACCACATTCATACTAGGCAATGTGTGTCTTCCCTAAGGTCACCAACAGTTTTTGCCACAGGTGCCCCACTGTGATACCTGGTATTCCCAGCAATCTCCCACCCAATTCCTAACCAGGCCTGGCCATGCTTACCTTCTGACATGTGACGAGTTCAGGATTTGACATGGAGGATTGGCATCTACAACGTTCTAATTACACATTGGAACTTTAAGGGTTCTTGTACAACAAAAAACAGCATTTTACCTATGTACAATTATATTGACCTAGTATAGTTGATGTAATAATGGTGTAAATTTTATGGTGAATTCCTTTTGTGAACAGGTTTCACATCTTCCATCTACTGGTGAAAGGAAATCAAATAAACATAGAGATGGTAGATGTCTGTGTAAACCCTCAGTCGTCCAGGTCTGATCCATAGCAAAAGATGAAGTTTAAATCTGTCAACTGGACAAATCGTAAGAGTGAAGACGATGCCACTTCTTCATTTCTGGTCAGAATGCTGGTGGTCACTGCCTTATATCTATCTGAGGGGAGGGGCTAACCACACTGAAACTGTAAACATCCATTGTTTCCAGTTTCAGCTGAAACTACCCTATTCAGCCCTTAACGACCCTGATATTGTTCTCGTTGTTCTGGGTCTGAGGATGGAGTTATAGATGGGGCAGATTATTATAATTTTTTTGTTTGTACTTTTTTATTGCAAATGTCTTTCACCTTTCAAAAACAAAATTAATGTAATAAAGTAAACATTTAAACTGTGGTTTTGATAATCACAATAAAATAAATTCACTGAGATTTTAGGATTTATTCACCTCAGAAGGCGAACAAATAACTTGCCTGCACTAATGTGAAGGGTGAAACTGAGATCTGGAGTGTAGTAAATAAACCAGATCTGGCTCAAAGACAGTGGTTTTGATGCGCAAAATGTCACGCAGGTGAGAATCAGTTAGATTTGTCCTCACACAGTTCTTGTTAAAGTTCATAACCAAGAATGTCTTCTCACACAAATATAACCAAACAAACTCAGCATTTTCTTAGCAAAGGTTCAAATTTCTTTAAACCTGTCTTTATCCAGTTGGCGATAAAAGTTAGCAAGCTTGACATGTGTATTTTACACTGGTCAACAGTGCTGACGGGCCACACATAATTATTTTTATTCCAGATGCTGCGAGCCAGTGGAAAATTGTACACAGGCCGCAATTGGCCCCTGGGCTGGACTTTGGGTAAGCCTGGGTTAGTGGCTTTGAGATAGAGATGTATGGCAGACTGGGGTCCAGAGGAACTCTCACGCTGGTGTTGGTACATCCTCTTATGGAGTAGCTGTTTAGTTTCTCCAATGTAACGCTCACTGCACTCTTCACTACACTGAATGGAATAGACTACATTACTTTGTTTATGGCTCGAGGTTTTGTCCTTTGGGTGAACTAGTTCTTGTCTTAACATGTTTGTTGCTGTCTGAAAATTCTATGAAGTTTTTCAGACACCCGCCGTGTAAGGAATGGTAACACCTTTCCTTCTGGGTTCAGATTCCCTGTTGTCCTGTTTTTTAACTCTCTTAGATCTATTGAAGGCCCATTTTGGATATCCACAAGCAGAGAGGGCTTTCTCCACATGTTGCTCCTCCTTCACTTTTCCATCTCTATTTGTGGGCATCACTTGAGCTCTGTGTTGTAGTGTACGGATCACCCCAAGTTTGTGTTGCAGTGGATGGTGTGAATCAAACAGCAGGTATTGGTCCGTATGTGTGTGCTTCCTGAATACTTCTACCTGGAGTCGCTGGTCCTTTCCTATTGCTACTGCACAATAGGAGAGGACCAAACTTGATGTTTGGATCCATTGCATTAATATGTGCAGTAAAAGGCTCCAGATCCAGAATTTTTATTTTAGTCCAGTTGTCATCCACATATCAATGCCAATGAGTGGGTGGAGTGCCTGGAAATGAGGCCAAAGCCCCCTGTTCAAATTGTTCCATGTATAAGTTAGCCATAATAGGAGAGACCAGTGAGCCCATGTCAAAGCCGTGGATTTGCCTGTAGAAGTTTCCTCTAAACTGGAAGTATTAAGTATTAAGACAAATTTCCAGCAGTTTGCAGATTTGGTCTGGTGTCAATTTTGTTCTCTCTTTTAGCTTAGTATCCTGCAGTAGCCTCCTCTTTGCTGCCTCCACCACTACTGATGTGGGGATACAAGTGAAAAGAGAAGTCACATCATGAAACATCATGGTCTCATCTGGATCAAATTGGAGATGCTTGATTTTGCTCACAAATTCTGTTGTGCTCTCAATATGGTGTTCCGTATCGCCCGGAGGAGCCAGGATGGTCTTCAGATGTTTGGCCACATTATATGTGATAGAATCAACACTACATACAATGGGCCTGAGTGGTACTCCTTCTTTGTGGATCTTTGGGAGGCCATAGATACAAGGAATGGAGTCACCAGGATAGAGTCTATAATCTCTCCCCCGTCTATAACACCATCCTCAGACCCAGAACAATGAACAACTGAAGAAATGGCCTGGATGAGCAGCGAAGCGTCTTCACTCTTAAAACGATTTGTCCAGTTGACAGATTTCAACTTCATCTTTTGCTATAGAGATGGTAGCTTTAAGAAAGACAAATGTTTTTGATAAATTATGCAATTTATATTTGAGGTGTAATGGAAATTAAGTTTTATTATGAATATACACAAGTTTACTAAATGTATTTACATTATGACTGATATTTTTTATTTAGTTCAGTGTTGATGCCTTGTGTCGTTCTTGTAACTGTTTATATGTTGTTGTTAAGGTAAATGCTTTTGTATGTGACACTTGGTTGCTGTGCCGACAAGTTGATGCGAAGGTTGTATTGGTCAGTTACTGGTCTGTTTTGCAGACTGGCTCTAGGGAGTTGAGACTGCTGTTTTTCTGTTATTGTTTTGGCATGGGTTACAGCTTACAGTAGCTCTTGTGTTCAGAAAATAAACAACCAGAAGAAATCGGGTGTGTTTCCTTACACCAGAACACTACAGTATATGTATAAAATATTTTGGTGCTTCATGTAAAGTTATGATATGCAATAACTGTCAGATTCATTTGCCTATTTGACTGGGTATTGGGAGTTACTGTGATACTTCTGAGCACGGAAAAAAACGGTATACTACTTTTACAGCTGTAATTATTTCAGTCTCTTTCATGATGTCATTACCAACAGGTCTATTACCATACTATTACCAAATCCTAACATGCCTTGACCAACAATTTCTTCTGTATTCAATAATTTAAAACTTAAGTAAATGTCTTAGATTTCTTTCAACTATAAAATATGCATATCATCTTTTTGCATATTTATTGCTGATTATAGCTGTTCTGTTGGGATGTCTGAACTAAAGCTATTTCACGGTATCTTCCATTAACCCTTGCTAACCACTGTAATCCATTTTCCGTCTGGTTTAGCAGGGCTGTCTGGACACATCTGAAAGTACACACATGGTGGTCTGCTGAGCCTGACCTTGGGTTCAAAGATGAATGGAAGTCTGGCTCTGATGATCTGGACTCCAGCTCTATGCGGTTGGTCCCCAGACAGTCATTTGGAGGGATTTCAAAAGGCCTGAAGAAGCTTGCCGTGCTTAATTAAAAATGAGGCACGGCATGATTAATTGACACTCTTGATAAGGAGGAGATCTTAACGGACTCTTGGTTATATGAGCTGAAATCGGAGAAATTAAATGATAGCCATCGCAATTACTATAACTGCAGACTGACATGCACTGCTGTCGACGTTAAGGTCTATCATATCAATTAACATATAAATGTAACTTTATTTACGATTTAAAGTGCTCATGAGAGTTTGAATGTTTTATTTTTGTTTTGTTTTTTTCTAATTATTACTTGGTTTGGTTTGATAGTACCAGTGGTGGAAGAAGTACTCAGTTTTGTTACTGAAGTAAAAGTACATATACTGGAACAAAACAGTACTCAAGTAAAAGTAAACGTATCACAAAATCTATTTAAGGCCGCATACTGAAACCACAAACATTTGAAGCAGAGGGCCACAGAGTAGTGTCATTACAGGGACTCAAATGGTGCATTTAACACAGGTTTGACAGAGCCATTGTACCTTTAATAAAAGTTGGAAGATTATTTTTAGGTCTGTGTCACAATGCAATGTGATGTTATTCTGGTTATAGAGGTAGAATCTCTTCAATATGTAGTAAAAAATACTTCCTGATCAATTGGGCCAGTTTAGGAGGAGACATGAGGGCCAACAAAAATTGATCTGAGGGCTGCATTTGGCCCTTAGGTCGTAGTTAGGACAGGCCGGCATTAGGACAACATGGGCAATTTTGGCACATGACTCTGCCACGTTGCTGACGTCGCTGTCACCAACCATCCACCACTTCATCCACCACTCCATCAATCTAGACCATCTAGGGTTGCACAGCACTCATCAGTGAACAAGACTGTTTGAAAATTTGTCTTGTCATGTATTTCTAGGTTCACTGGAGCCATTTCTGCTTGTGAGCATTGGTTAAGTGTGACTGAATAGAAGGTTTATGCATAACTGCAAGCCTCTGGAGGATCCTACACCTTGATGTTTGTGTGACTCCAGAGCCACCAGCAGCTTCAAATACCTGTTTGCTGCTTTGTAATGGCATTTTAGCAGCTGTTCTCTCAATTTGATGTATTTGTCTGGCAGAAACCTTCCTCATTGTGCCTTTATCTGCACGAATCCGTGTGTGCTCTGAATCAGCTACAAATCTCTTAACATTACGATAATCACACTTAAGTTTTCGGGAAATATCTAAGGTTTTCTTACCTTGTCCAAGGCATTCAACTATTTCATGCTTTTTGGCACTAGAGAGATCCTTTTTCTTTCCCATATTGTTTGAATGATTTAGAACACGGTGTAGTGTAATAATAATAACAATAATAATATAGTTTGCCTTTTCCTATGCCAATCTTTATAACATCTGTCAAGCTATGGTTTGCATCACAAGATCACCATCTCTTCTCTTTGGCTTCATCCATCACTTAACATTTAAAGCAATAATGGTAATTGCCACAAGGATTTCAAAAGTTCCACTCCTTATACATTTACATTTACATTTATATTTCATGAGGGTTACAGTAGAAATATTTTTTAAAAGGTATATAGTCGATGGACTGGCATTTCATACAATTGCTATGTCTCCATGAGTCCAGCTTAAGGATGCCATTGTTAATGTACAATCCTATTACATTGTTTAAGAAAATGGCGAAAAGTGGAGTGAAATTCAATATTCAATGATAAACAAGAATTATAAAACCAAAAGTAAAGCCGCAAGCCGCATTGAATTGCTGGCCATGCTTTGTGCTCGGCCGACCTGGCATTCCCTATGGGTGCTGTTAATGCATGGCTTGTCTCTGTTTTATTGCAGCTTTGGCTGTACTTGTCACTAAATAAAGTCTACAGATATTGGAAGCGCTGATGCACAAAATGCAATAACATGGATTTTTGAGCCATTGCCATGGCAACACCATGCAAAATACAAATTTGACCCCTGGACTTTTTTGACAGGGATGACCTGAAAAGTCTCAGTGCCAAATTTCCCATTATTTGATTAAGCTAATAAGTTGTTCTAAGACTTTGAAATTTAAGAAAATTTAAAAAATGTACCTTGATGACAACCCAGTGAAAAATATGACATGGGTCCCATTGACTTTTTCGACTGGGATGAGATGAAGAGCTACTGTGCCAAATATCACATTATTCCATGAAACTAATATTTTTTGTCATGAATGGGAAATTTTAGGATCACTCCCATTAAGATAACATGGGCACTTTGGCACATCGCCAACATGGCAACATGGTGCAAAAAACAACATAGGTCTCATTGAATTTTTTGATTGGGTTGACCAAATGGAGTTCATGTCAAATGTGGTAGCATTTCGGAAAGCAAAATTTTCGGCCACAAGCAAACATATCACTGTTTGCTTGTGGCCGAAAATTTTGCTTGTGGTGAAACAAACCTATCACGGTTTGCACTCATCATTGCGGAAGCAATATGCCCTACACTCGGAGGCTTGGGCCTAAAAATAGATGAAGTAGTGGTGAGTTCTAAACATAATACTTCTACCTATGTCATTGTCATGTCATTAACACCGTAATTTCTATCCAAAATGCTGGGACCATTTACTCACAATGAAGGCATTTTTCTGACAGAATAAACATTGATTTAGCAAAATAAAAGTGTTATCCATTTGTCTAATCATAACATTAGTCAAATTTTGACCCTTGTTTACAGTACGGTTGCTATGTAACAAAACTGAACATTATGCATGTCCATGGACTGCATATATAAATGGACATAGCTAACCTGCTGCATTTCAAATCGAAAGTGACCATGGGTGTGCCTCTGACTATACTGAAAAAATGTCACCCCTCTCTGTGTAACTGCTGCTGTGAGCCTCGTCATTTTGGTCTTAAAATGTCTGTGTGAACCAACTTTATATGATCCTGGTATTTTTATTTCACTTTTGTGTCCGTAAATCAAGATATGAACATTAATGACAGTCAAAACAGGTGCCTTCTTTCCCCGAGGTCACGTTAGCCACACATTTGATTGACAGCATTGCCAAGCGCCCACTCCTTGCTAAACCGACAGGTGGGAAGGGTTGTTACCTTCATCAGCCTCACTCTGGATTGGGTCTTTGCTTGCTGTGATACTCTCAGTTGGAATTCCAAATATGGAACTCGGCTCCAAATTCGCCCCTCTAACCGCTAGCCTTGATGAGCTTCATTTGGCTGGAGCTGAACGCTATGGGTGACGTCACGCTCCCTTAGTCCTCCTTAACTGGTGCTCATGTCCAGTCCAGGAAGTAAAATGATCAACTTCACCAAAAATAAATACCTAAGAAAAAAGAAATAAGCAAGATTTATAGTAAAATCTTAAACCTTAAAACTATAGTAAAAAGGTCTTCTTGTTTTGTACAACCAACAGGTATCAGTTATTCACAAACAGAGTGGTGAAAAGCCTTTCCCAAGAACACAACAGCAGCATATCATTGTAGGTGGCTACATAAAGTTGTGTAATACAGTCCATTTCTGCTCACCAGTTATAATTACTTTTTTAAATGACTGCATTTGACAAACTGGTAGTACACTCTAGGGCGCTGCATGTGTTCAAGCTTTCATTTGGGTTTAAATTAGATTATTAAGGTAATGACAAGGCCACAGTTATAAAAAGTGTTCCACTTGGACTTATGACCATGGGGTCTTTTCGTTTTCTACTTCTTAAACTGCATCCAGATGAGTGTACACCGTGTCAATGGTCCACTGGACTCATTATTGATCAATTCTAGCCTCTTTAAAAATATTGTAAGATGCCTTTTTATATAAGGAGTTTATACTGAGTTTTTATATTTTACACAAGATTGCATCAGCATCTCAGCAAAGTTTACTATTTCAAGAAACAACTTGTAAAGTTCTTAGTAACCTTTCATTTTTTAACCAATAATACACAGTATACTTGTATACTAAAAAAAAATACAATGACTGTTGGCTGTTTATCTTAACCTTTAATTATTTTTAATATTAGTCTTTTTTATTAACTGTTAGAACATTACTTAGCATTACTACAACTTCAACTACATTTTCAACTATTACAACTACTACTGCTACTACTACTACTACTACTACTACTACTACTACTACTACTACTACTACTACAATATAGTATGAAATAATTGTTGACACATTTCATTCAGCCACCCACCCACATAAGCCCTTCACATTGACATTATAAGTTTACATAATAAAAGCTCCTGAGTGACTGGCAGTGGCTGCCCACAGCTCTGAGTCAAACATGATGTGTGTGCTCCCCTTCCCTGTCAGAAGAGAGTGGAAACATGAACTGTCGCTGTCCCACTGGGCCTGTGGGGCTTCCCTATGGACTCCACAGCAAATTCACAATACTCAAATCAGCTCCTTAATACGAAGTCTTTTGGTATCTATATGTGACAGGAAAGTGTTAAAGTATTAATCACTTAACTAATCAGTCAGTAACTTTTAACTATTATAAAGAGTTAAAAAAACAAACAAAAAAAACCAAAAACTTTTTACTATTTCAGTTTTATTTTTTATTTTTTTTTACTTCTCACTTAATCTTACTTAATTTAGATTTTAAAATAAGTAAGTAAATAGACCACTCTTCATTAAAGGTAAAACTTTATTTTATTAAAAACATGTTACCATATTATGCACACAATAAAAAGTATGCTAGTTTACCAAAATCAATGAAAACATCTTGCTTGAAATAATACAATCATGAACAATACAGGCATGAACAATACGATAAACAACATATCAACATGACTTCTTCTATGAGGAATGGGTAGGTCACTGAACATTCTAACACATACATACAGTTGAATCTGGTTACAACAATTGACTCAATTATTGGGTGCTCATTTGTTTCAGGAACAAGATTTATATAAAATGTTTGTGACCTCATTGTACATGTTTGAAATTAAGGGTGATTTAAAATGCTACAAAATATATTTTTTTTTCAACTATTAACAATTACCATGCAGTTTAATATGTACATTTATTCTTCATGTAAAGTGTGCATTATAAACACTGGTTTGAATTATTGTGTAGAATCCTGCAAGTGCTTTGTTGTAGGAATTGCTGAAAACCGCCATAGTTGTCTACATGGCACATGGTCAAGTGTCTGATCCATAACACTGAAGAACTTCTTAGTCATGTTCTTTTGCTCTTCAGCAAAGCAGGAATGATTGTTTTGTGTCCTCAGTATATGTCTTGGGATGTGGAGAGACTTTTTCCCTCCTAAACTGGGAACACAAATTACAATTTAAAATGTATTTAAATGCATATAACAAGTAGGAGAACTCTCTTCACATATGCTACAAAAGCTCAAAGTTTTCAATAGTTTAGAATGTTTTTAAATGTTCTGATTAGACATGGACACCAGTTTGGAAATCAGCACTACTTTCTGTAAGTTTATTTTGTTTTTTTACTCCCATTTTCTTCACTAATTAGAATTTGGTAAGTAAAACTATGGGTACTTTCCTAACAAACAGAACAGGAAAAGCCTTTGACAAAACTGCATTACAAGTAACTTTGAGTCTGAGTTCATGAGCTAAATATGAATACCTCTGCTTAGTTACGCAAATGATAAAAGCTAAAAGTTGACTCACTTTCTAAATCTGAAGAATCCATTGGCTGCCTGAGCTAAGCAAATTTTGGTCAACCTCTTTGGTGCTCTCGATGTTAGTGGACAAAGGTGAAGTAGAGTTAGGGAGATAACATCACTGTCCCCATTAAAATAACATGCACAGCAAAGGTCAGTAATGCATGCCTGTTTCACTCACAAATATCCAGCATGTACCCGTACTTATCTGGGTGAAAGAATCGCTACCGTGCTCAGTCCCAGAATGCAAGACTCTACAACTCTTACTGGGAGTCCTCTAGAAAAAGACTATAGATTATAAGATTATAGTTAGTTTACATTTAAAGTCCTTTTGTTAATATAATAATATTTTTTTAAGTGCTTGCTAATCCCGGTGCATCAAGGAAGCCTGGAGCAGAGATCAAATCTTCCCTCAATGTTCAACACATTGATGAACTATAAAACCACTCCATATTTTACGCCAACCTGTAGTTTCTAAAATAAACACCACATTGCAAACTTGCAGATTAGTCAATGAATATACATAGTCACAAATCAATTACACTTCCTGTAGTAGCAAGTATGGATTTAACTTATATAGGAAAAGATTTAGATCTTTTGTAAAGTATAACCTTGCTGCATTGTATTATTATTTCAAAAAATGAAATAAGCCTGAATAAATGAATCACAAATTGAGAGTAAGAAGAGGGACACATACAAAACAGTGCATTTTGAGAAATAACTGTGATAATTATATTGGTTAGCTCTGGTTATCTCTGCATTTATGCTGATAGCATTTGCCAATATCAGCTTTTTTTTTTTTTTTTAACAAACCTTACATGTTCATATCAAACAGTGACCAGTGATTAACAAATGTCCTGTAATTGATGTCGCATTGGAACAAGGTAGCTTGAGGTTGATTATTGAAGTTGTTAAGCTAACATTAATATCCTCTGAAATTTTGCTTTACATTTTCTAAAATAACAATTTACTGAACTTACCAATATAAGAAGTCCAAAAGCTGGTTCCACAAACTGTCTCCGAGTCCCAATTCCACCACAATCACTGCACTATGCCTGTCCAACAAGCCCACAGCCATGCGCCTTTGGGCACTCTTTTTCAAAAGGGAACTGGTTACCATAGTAACTATAGGAGAGTTATCAGGCCCTCTGGAGTCAAGTGTTAAAGTTCCAGTGTTTCTTTACTCAAAATCAGTCACTGAGAGTTAAATGAGGAAAATTGTACATGACTGTCAATTTTAAACCACACTATATGGCAAATGAGAATGAAACTAAATAGGAAATTATTCATAGGGGATAAAATCAACTCTAAACATCAAACTCCACAATTGAACACTTTCACATTTGCTGCGCCAGGCAGGTACATGCAGAGCACTGTACAAAGGACATACAGTATCAAAAACTTACACCTTACAACTTACATTCAAAGTATAATATTTGGAACATCTCATTGTCAGTAACTTTTTCTAGTCTAGTTGATGAGTAGAAATAGATATATTGTTGTTTGAACTAGAGGGTTACCATTGGCTTGTGTGCAATGGTATTACTTTGTCTGAAATTTTTAGTAGTATGGCATCAAACTTCTCACTTTCCATGAAAAAAAAAAAACATGTAGTTGATGTCACCAGGCTTGTTTGTTTTGCAAATTTCAATATAAATGGCTATAATTAAGTAAATAAGTATATTCTATACTTTGAAGATTCCAGGAAGACAAGTAGATGGTGTAATTCCTCTGTAACAACCTGTGATGACATCAAAGTTAGACTAGGGTTAGAGGGCTGTGGTTACATGCTGTTACAACACAGTATATTACATTGTACCAAATAAGGTGTACAATGAATCAAGTAAAATATTTAATAATGTCCATATATTTCAAATCTGACAGTCCATTTTTTGCAGTGTGCCTTTGTTATTGCTGCCTTAAAGCTCTGTGGCAGGTTTCACAGGCTCATCCATCATGGTCGCCACATATTTGTCACTGAAGACTTCATCATCATCATCATCAGCCCTAACCTCCATAAAACATGTCCCGGGATAAGGGAGGAGATGGACAAACCGTTGTACTATGAGAAGAGATAAGCAAAACCACTGACAAATACATGAGAGCTTCAAGATCTCTGAAAGGAAATGTTGATAACACTTTATAATAACTATATCTTCATTTGCCTTAATTAAGCATGAAGAAAGATTTAATTAATGACGAAACAAATAGTTTATTTTGTTTATTATGGATGTTTCAGGGTAAGAAGTCTGAATCATTCTTGATAAACTATTTCTTCATGACACGTTAGGTCTTTCTTCGTGCTTCGTTGAGGCCAAGTAGGTAGTAGTAATATAAGTAATGGTTTCCTCACAGTGCACCGTCCAGGGACTCCATTGTTCTCCTGGGGGACTTCAACGCCCCCGTGGGTAACGACAGTGACACCTGGAGGGTCGTGATCGGGAACAATGGCCTCCCTGATCTGAACCCAAGCGGTGTTCTGTTATTGGACTTATGTGCTAGTCACAGGTTGCCCATAACAAACACCATGTTCAAGCACAAGGGTGTCCATCAGTGCACGTGGCACCAGGACATCCTAGGTTGGAGGTCAATGATTGACTTTGTTGTCATGTTATCTGACCTCTGACCACGTGTCTTGGACACTCGGGTGAAGAGAGGGGCAGAGCTGTCAACCAATTACCACCTGGTCATGAGTTGGCTCCACTGGAGGAGGAGGAGGAAGCTACTTGGGACCTGGCAGGCCCAAGCGTATCATGAGGGTCCTTTGGGAACATCTGGCGGAGCCCTCTGTGGGGGGGGGGGGGGGGGGGGAGTTTCTCCCAGATCCCGGGGAAGGCTGGGGACATGGATTCTGAATTGGTCATATTCTCCGCCTTGCTTGTCGATGCGACTGCTCGTAGCTTTGGTTGTAAGGTCTGCGATGCTTGTCATGGTGACAACCCCTGAACCCGGTGGTAGACACCAGACGTAGAAGGAGTCCTATTGAGCCTTGTTGGCTTGTGGGATGCCTGAGGCAGCTGACGAGTACCAGAGGGCCAACCGTGCCATGGCTCGTGCGGTCGCAGAAGCAAAAACTCAAGGTTGGGAGAAGTTCGGGGAGGCCATGTAGGAGGACTATCGGACAGCCTCAAGGAGATTCTGGCAAACCGTCCGGCCTCTCAGAAGGGGGAAGCAGTATGGGCGGAGGGCTGCTGACCTCGACTGGGGATATTGTCGGACGAATACTTTGAGGATCTCCTCAATCCCACTGTCACGTCTCCCAAGGCGAAAGCAGAGACTGGGGACCCGGAGGCGGACTTGTCCATCACCCTGGCTGACCTCACTGAGGTGGTTGGCAAGCTCTTCGGTGGCAAGGCTCCAGAGCTGGATGAGATCCGTCCCGAGTACCTCGAGTCTCTGCATGTTGTGGGGCTGTCTTGGCTAACACATCTCTGCAACATTGTGTGGCGGTCGGGGACAGTGCCACTGGACTGGCAGACCAGGGTGGTGGTTCCTCTGTTTGAGAAGGGGGACCGTTTTCCAGTTAGAGGGGAATCACACTCTTCAGCCTTCCCGGTAAGGTCTATTCCAGGGTACTGGAGAATCTGACCCATAGTCGAACCTCGGATTCAGGAGGAGCAGTGTGTTTTTTTCCTAGTCGTGGAACACTGGACCAACTCTGTACTCTCCATTGGGTCCTCAAGGGTTCATGAGTCTCTGTCCAACCAGTCCACTTGTGTTTTGTGGATCTGGAGAAGGCATTCGACCATGTCTTTTGTGGTGTCCGTTGGGGGGTGCTCTGGGAGTATGGGGTCTGGGGCCCTTTGTTAAGGGCTGTCAGACCAGAGGAGGAGCTGTGTTCGCATTGCCAACAGTAAGTCAGACCTGTTCCCGGTGCATGTTGGACTCCATCAGGGCTGCACTCTGTCACTGGTTCTGTTCATCGTATTTATAGACAGAATTTCTAGGCACAGCCAGGGGCTGGAGGGGTTCCAGTTTTGGAACCAAAGGATCTCATCTCTACTCTTTGCAGATGGTGTTGTCCTGATGGCTTCATCGAGCCAGGACTTGCAGCAGGCACTGGGCCAGTTTACAGCCAAGTGCGATGCAGCTGGGATGAGAATCAGCTCTTCCAAATCCGTGGCTATGGTTCTCGACCGGAAAAAGGTGGCTTGCCTTCTCTAGGTGGGTGGTGAGTTCTTGCCTCAAGTGGAAGAGTTCAAGTATCTCAGGGTCTTGTTCACGAGTGAGAAGGATGGATTTCCTCCACACGGTGGCTGGGCACACCCTTAGAGATAGGGTGAGGAGCTTGGTCGCATGGGCGCCTCCTGGACGCCTCCCTAGGGAAGTTTTCCGGGCATGTCCCACCGGGAGGAGGGCCCGGAGAAGACCCAGGATACGCTGGAGGGACTATGTCTCTCAGCTGGCCTGAGAATGCCTTGAGGTCCCACCGGAGGAGCTGGAGGATGTGTCTGGGGTGGGGAAGTCTGAGAGTCGCTGCTTAGACTGCTGCCTCTGCAACGCGGCCCCTGTTAAGCAGAAGAAAATAGATAGAATGATGGATGGTTTCTTCATGGCACTGAACCAATGTGCTTTATGTGAGCTACATTTGAGGCAAACTGTGATCTAAAAGTGAAAGTATTAAGTCAAGTAAGGATTGTGTGTAAGGATTAGCTAGTGGATGTGTATGGCATGCACACAAATAAAATATGAATTATTCTGATAACTAGACTTTTTTTTTTATATTGCACTTTTCCACCTTTAAGGCATTCAAAGTGCTTTTCATCAAGGAACTCATCAAGGTTTTAATATGGAAAAATTGATATTATTATCTTTTATTTTGATCAATAATCGTAAAATTGCAATATTTTCTCATAATAATTTCATAATAATCATCAAACATTTCAAACATATTATACACACACACACATATATAAACATTTGCATTTGCACTTGTAATGTGCAAACAAAAACATTATCTAGGATAAAGGTGCTTTGAAAAGTCTTGGCCAAGAAAGGAGTGTGATTGAATGTCCCAAGGGAAATAGACCCTCCTGATAACAGCAAAAACAGGCAAAGGTCACAGAATTAAGTCAAATAAGCCTGTTTTTAACTCAGAAATTTGGCTCATTTAGGTCATGTGTGTGCAATTACAACTGAAATACTGAAATTGCTTGCCATTATATTCTAATTTGTACATGTGTAAAAATTACCTTTTCACTTTCCATTGATTAACCTTACGGTGTCTTTGTGACCCTGACTTTATTTAACCCGGGGGCTCATTTCTAGGTTTCATAGCAACAACATAATTACTACAATTTCACTTTTTATTAACACCGGAGACCACTGGCCAAATTGTCTATATATTGTATATATTAAGATTTGTGGATTTGTGGTCATGGTAATTGGTTAAATTTTTATATAGCACTTTTCCACCTTCAAGGCACTCAAAACACTTTACATCAAGTAGCCACTCACCTATTCACACACACACATTCATACACCAGTGTATGTAGGTACTGGGGGCCAGGTGGGTTAAGTCTTGCCCAAGGACACAAAGACAGCATTCATCTGTGGGAGCTGGAGCGCCAAACTGTGGATCAGTGAACACTCTACCAACTGAGCCACTGTTTGCCAAATAAGTAAATAAATACATAAATATGTATTTATTATTATATTTATTTATTTACTTATAGATTCGTTTGTTTGACGTGGATGGTGTTTATTAATCAACATTACTGTAAATGTATCAGAATTAGCCAAATTAGCCTAGACAGGGCTCAATATTGTTTTACCAAGTACAAATAGAATTTAAAAAGTGAAACATTGCCTTATTTTCTTGTCAAAACTGTATGAATTGATAATGATCACCCTTCATACCAAGTGATATGAAAGCAACAATTTGAACCATCTGCCAGTGACAGAATGTTCTACGTAGAAGTAACGCTCTTGGAAAAAAAGCATCACTTGGCTAGCAGTTACAGGGACGAATTTGGAGCCAAGTTCCTCATTTGGAAATCCGTGGCCTGGTATCATGGCAACCAAGGAGCCAAAACAGAGCGAGGTTGTTGAAGGCAGAGCTCCTTCCCGCCCGCATCACTGGTCTAATAGGAAGCAGATGCTTACCAACACTGTCAATTAGGTCGGTTATTAATGCTCATATCTTGATTTACTGACAAAATAGTGAAATAAAAACACCAGGATCACCTTTGTTAATACAAACATTTTAATATCAAAATGACAAGGATCATTGAAGCAGTTACAGATGGAGGGGTGACTCTCTGAAAGTAAGTTGGAGTCGATGGAGCCAGAGGCACAACCATGATCACTTCCTATTTGGGACGCAGCCAGATTAACTGATGAGAATGTTTTTTTAAGACATTATAACAAAAATGAAACAACAACTGTGAATTTCTCCTCAATATTGTATTTGCACTTCACAAAAAATATAATTTATGGTAAAATGTGAAATATATCTGTAGATGAAGTGAAAAACTAGTCAGATCATTTGTCCAGTAAAACCTAAAATCTGGATTTTTTTTTCCTTTGTCAGAAATGCTTAGTGTTAGTCATAATCTCTTGTTAAATAAACAAATAACAAAAAAAACCCACAATCGTGAATGTCTTAAAGAGGCTCCGATATCACTCGTATGTATCTGAGTGGTTCTCATTTGCCAGTCCCCTATAGATTTTTTTCCGATTTTGTGTTATTCTAATAATGATAATAATGATGACTTGGTCAGGGCGCAGAAAAGGGAGTGCCGGAGGGCCAAGCGGGAATGGCGCAAGTGAAAGCTCCAGATTCATCATGAGATTTACAGAGAAAAGATGTATATGTACAACCACAGTTTATGTAGAACAAGGCAAAGGTATTTTTCTGACATTATTGGAAGTTGTAGTAACAACTCTCGTGTCCTGTTTGCAACAGTAAACAGATTAACAAACCCCCCAGCTCCACTGCCGTTAGAACTAATTTCCACATCTAAGTGCAATGAGTTTGCAGTGTTCTTTAATGACAAGATTCAGGGCATTAAAAATGCCATAAATTCCACAACGCAAATAACAACCCAGCACCCACCTAGACACTTAGAGCTGACTCACTTTGCACCTGTAACTGACAAAACTGTCCAAGAGATTGTCACCAGTCTGAGTTCATCTACATGCTGCCTCGATGTGTTACCCACTAAATTTCTAAAGTCTGTGCTCAACAGTTTGCTGTCACCACTCACTCACATAGTTGATATGTCACTTCAATCTGGAACATTCCCAAGCACTTTGAAAACTGCGGTCTCCTAAAGAAGAGCAGTCTTGATGCCACAATATTGAACAATTATCGACCGATCTCAAATCTGCTGTTTTTAGGCAAAGTCCTCGAAAAAGTTGTTTACCAACAACTTATTAACTTCCTCAAAATGAACAACTCCTTTGATGTCTTCCAATCAGGTTTTAGACCCCATCACAGCACTGAGACTGCTCTTATCAAGGTGACAAATGACATCCGCCTGAACACTGATGCAGGCAAAGTCTCAGTCTGGATCCTGTTAGATCTGAGTGCTGCCTTTGACACTGTGGATCATGGGATTCTCTTACAGAGACTAGGGGACTGGGTGGGCATCTCTGGTACTGCACTAAACTGGTTCAAGTCTTATTTAGAAAACAGGGAGTACTTTGTTGAAATTGGAAAATGTATATCAGATCCTGGGACCCCTGCTGTTCAATCTCTACATGCTGCCGTTAGGCCAGTTAATACGCAGCAATAATGTGTCTTACCACAACTACGCAGATGACACTCAGATCTATATCTCACTGGCAGCAGGTGAATATGGACCAGTAGATTCACTCTGCCACTGCATCCAAGTTAGTGTGTGGATGCAAAACAACTTTCTTCTGCTAAACTCAGACAAGACTGAAGTAATCATCTTTGGCCCACAGAAACATAGAGAAAGTGTCAGCAGTCACCTCCAGTCTCTCTCTCTAAAACCTTCAAATCAGGCTAGAAATCTAGGGGTAATAATGGACTCAGACTTGAACTTTAACAGCCACATCAAATCAGTAACATCTGCAGCTTTTTACCACCTAAAAAACATTGCAAAAATCAAAGGTTTACTGTCAAAACCAGACTTAGAGAGACTTATCCATGCATTTGTCTCCAGTAGGTTAGACTACTGTAACGCCCTGCTCACTGGCCTCTCCAAACGAGCCTTAACACAGCTGCAGTACATCCAGAACGCTGCTGCTCGGGTCCTGACTAGAACCAGGAAGTACGAGCACATAAGTCCTGTGCTCAAGTCTCTGCACTGGCTTCCTGTAGCTCAAAGAATAGACTTTAAAGCAGCTCTGCTTGTGTATAAGTCTCTCCATGGCCTAGGTCCAAAGTATATCTTCGACATGTTAGTGCCATATGAACCATCTCGCAATTTGAGGACTTCAGGGACCGGACTCCTGCTGGTACCCAGAGTCAGGACTAAACATGGGGAATCAGCATTTCAGTTTTATGCAGCTAAAACTGGGAACAGTCTTCCTGAAGATGTGAGACAGGCCTCTACTTTGACAATATTTAAATCCAGGCTCAAAACGGTTCTGTTTAGCTGTGCATACGACTGAAAGGTTTTTATTCTGCACTTTTCTCCTTTAATGGTAATTTTATGATGACAAAAGAAACATGGACTGATGGACTTTTATTAGACATAGTAAAGTGACAGGAAAGTATTTGAGAAGTGACCGGAAAGTTTTTTGTAAAGTAATGGGAAAGTTCTTAAACTGAGCAAGACAGTGTTTAAAGAGTGCGAGAGAGAGTTTTTAAAGGGTGCAAACGAATGGGTGAGAGAGTTGCAGATTGGGTGATTATTTATGTTTTGATTTGTGTGATTTTAATGTCTTTCTTATTCTGTAAAGCACTTTGAATTACCTTGTGTACAAATTGTGCTATACAAATAAACTTGCCTTGCCCTTGCCTTGCCTTATTCTATGACTAATCCCGGATTCTGCATTGAAACTGACTCATGTCCCATTTCACTTTTGCCTCCAACTGCCTCCATTCTGATACTTAGATGTTAGCTGTAAATGTTTTTGTTTACACATTTTTAAAGGGCCTATTATGTACAGAACACTGTTTGAAAAATCCTACTATCACATTTTAAAGGTAGCTAGAAGATCACTTCCTGCAGTCTGCCAGTGGAGTCTTTATTGATTGCTATAGACCCATAGCTGTGAGGCATTTCTTCACTTCCCCTGTATCAGCAGGTACAGTATGTGCAATAAACACTCACTAATTAAGCCATCAAATATGTATGATAGTATTTTATTGTCCATCCCAGACTCCTGAATTTCCTCCATTAAAATACTCCCTATATATTAAAATGAAATGTCTTGTAATGTCATATTTGCCCTCAGGTATTGTCAGTTCTCTAGTATTTATACCTCTGCACTATCCGTCCTAATCTATTTTTAATGCGTGTCATATTGTGTAGGTACCAGGACTATAGCGGGACATTTTTCTGAGGCTGTCTGGAGCTGCTGCAGATAAGTGGGCAGAGATTTATTTCACCACAACGGTAATGCACTTGTCCACACTGTGCCAGCGCTTGTCCATGGAGTGCACTTGGTATAGAAGTATAGGCGGAAGGATTGGGATTGATAGATGTAGTGGACTGCACTGTTAGCTAGCAGTGAAAAGATGTAAACTACCTTTAAGGAAATAGCAAAACAGTTACCAGTCAGATTTATGTCAAGATTTGTCCATAGTTAAAGAAGACATATTGTGCTTGTGTTTGCTATACAGTTATAATCTACGGCACCACGGTGGATCATTATGTTATAATTTGCACATTTTACATTGCAATATGGGACACTATTAAGTTTATATTTTGCTAATTTAGTTTGCTTAAAGTTATTTTATTAATTACTGTAATATATAATATTATTTTGACCTCTGAAGTTGCTTATAGAATATGTCTGTACTGGGGCAAGACAGATATTTCCCAAATACATGGGGAAAAAATGAGGTACAGGCCCTTTAACTTTTCCCCACATCAATCACGTTAGTACTGACAGACCTCTGAATCCCCCCACTTACTATTTATGTTTGTGCTACTGTGGATAAATTAGCAAACTCTCCCCAAACGCTCCTCCCCCCACCGAGAGAATGATACAAATTTGAGCCTCACCAGGTACTGTTCTTTGGATTACTCCAGTCACTTCTGGTTGATGTTTGACAAGCTACATTTTGATGCTCGTTCCCATTATTTTCCAATAGAAGCTTGCGCTGCATGCTATTATCTCTCTGAGAAGTCCTTCATCCTATTTAATGAGCTTGCACATCAATACCAGTCATTTCCAGTCATTGCTAACAACACTGCTCCAATGAACATATATATATATATATATATATATATATATATATATATATATATAGTGGGTGGGGGTGGGTGGGGGTGGGGTTGGGGGTGTGTGTTGAAGTTGAAGGGAGGAGAAAAAAAGAGAGCGAGAGGGATGAGATCATGTGGACAAATGAACAATGAGGGGTATATGAAGATACAATTAAAAATAATAGTGATTTTTTTTTTTTTAAGTGTTGTGTTCCTTGGTGTTGTAACAGATCGGATGACATTCCAGTAATGCCATCTTAACCAGAGGACCTGGTTTTCAAATTCAATAGACATACCTTTTTTCCATTCAAAAACTAGGACATTTTGCCCAATAGATGATTCTTTATTATTGGATTCACTATGCCGGGGATTCATGTAGCCAATTTGCATGCTAAGGCTCTAATTCAAGCTAAATCTCTAGAGAGCAGTTCAGTGAGAGGAAAGGACAAATGAGGATGCTCCACAGCAAACAAACATAAACAAAGTGTGATTACCTTCACCAAGAAGGTTAGGTTTGAATGCGTTTGTGAAAGTGCACTTCAGATCTGCAGTAAAAGAGGAGAAAATTGAGGCACATGTACCGGGTGCTGCGTTTTTATGGCAGTGCTTTGGGTGTTGGGTTTTTTGGTGTTTTAGGTGCTGTCCTTGGAGCTATTAGAAGCTACTATAAGAATAGAAGGGAAAATAGGAAGATTGTGTAAAAAAATTACGTATCTTTAAATAGTGACTTCATTCTTGTACAAAACTCTTGCTTATGAATCACACTTTTTTTTACATGTAGTAATATTTGTAGTAATATTAATTTCTGAATAAAAGTGTGACTTTCCATTTAAAACAAACTCAATAATGTTACAATAGTGTTTGAATCTATCGTACAAACAGAGGAAAAGAACATGAAAATGAAACACCTCAGATGCTATGCAGTGATGAATCGCTGCACAAAAATAACAGCAGCGACAAAGAATGTTAAAGGAAAAAACTGCCCCAAAAGTCCTTGATAAGATGAGAATAAGAAAACCTTTTAGGAAAACTATTGCTGCATCAGGAAAGTCGCAAACAATATAAACATGACAAAATAAAAAAAAAAAAATTATATATATATATATATATATATATATATATATATATATATATATATATATATATATATATATATATATATATATATATATATATATATATATATATATATATATATATATATATATATATATGTGTGTGGGGGGGGGGTGTATATAGTCAACTAAATTAGCATGACTAAAACTTGACTAAAACTAAAAATCATTTTAATCAAATCAAAGTTTTAGAGTGAAGATTGTTCACTGCTCATCCAAGCGATTTCTTCAGTTATGGTCAGATGGCTGGTGGACTCTGCCTTATATCTATTTGAAGGGATGAGTAAACTACACTGAAACACATCTACCTCTGTTTACAGTTTCTGTTTGTTGGCTAGGTCTGTTGAATTACACTAAGTTTGAACTGTGCCTGAGTCATATTTTGCATAATTTTTTAGGCCCCTAATGCGTGCTCTCACATCTATTATCATATAGGTTATCACTATTATTTTCTTTGTGAGGATGGAGTTATAAATGGGTGATAAATGACACCTAAGCTCCCCATTCCTGTCCAAAGAGGGATTGTGTTTCCAAACAAAAATTGCCTCTTTAACTCCCCTCTCAATCTATTCCTTTTCTTTGGCTAAGATCTGTGCCTTACTGTCTTCAAAGGAGTGGTTAGTGGCTTTGAGATGGAGATGTACAGCTGAATAGTTGTCCCAAGCTGCTCTTGCAACGGTGATGATTCATTGTCTTATGGCAGTGGTTCTTAACCTGGGTTCGATCGAACCCTAGGGGTTCGGTGAGTCAGTCTCAGGGGTTCGGCGGAGGTCAAGACACGCACCCAACTCATATGATTCGCGGACTGCGAGCATCTCCAGACGCTGGCCGTGTCCCAATTCAACAAATGCACCCTTTGATGTGCCTATCGAAGTACCTGCCCGACTTAAATGAGCTGTTCGAACAGCATAAAAACATAAATGACATAAAAACTAAGAAAGGAAGGAACAGACTTTGCTGTGAAAATGACATGAGAGTGGCACTTGCCAAGGTAAAGCCATGTATTTCTGAACTGGTCTCTCAAAGGCAACAGCAGAAGTCACACTGATTTGCAGTAAATATTCATTATTATTCTAGCCTGATGAAAATTAGGTGATGGGTGTGTGTTAAAATGTTAAAAATTATAAATAGCATAAATACAATAAGTTCATTATTGGAATACGTAAGGTTAAAAATTAAAATAATTTCAGTATGGTAGTATTAAAAAAGGTAATGTCTTTGTGAAAAGGTATGTATGTAATTTGTTGTGAGTTTATGCATTGTATTGGTTTTATTCTTTGAACATAGTGATGTTAATGCACGGTTCATTTTGTGCACCAGTAAAACATACATATGTCTTGAATTTGAAAAAAATAATATTTTATTTTTCAATAAAGAAGGGTTCGGTGAATATGCATATGAAACTTGTGGGGTTCAGTACCTCCAACAAGGTTAAGAACCACTGTCTTATGGAGTGACTGTTTTGTTTCTCCAATATAATGCTCAATGCAGTCTTCATCAAATTTCTTTGTACAGGTGACACAATTGAAAATTTCTTTTGTTGGAGTTTGTCGATTAACAAACCAGATTTAGTTTACATTATTTCTTCCCAATTACAAACATAAGTGTACACCAAATCATGCTAATAATTTGGCTAATGCTTTTCCCCAGTAACAACAATGATTTCTTTATGTAATGCCTTCTGTGGTACAAACATTATATTTCCATGCAGTAATTGGTTTGAAGTTGGCTCAGTGCTCCTTAGTTAGTACCTGTAGGCAGTATAAGCAGTATAAGGACATAATATAGTCTACAGCATTGTAGTAATCATAGAAAATGCATAGATGGAGAAACTACAATACCCATGGGGCAGTTCAGTGTGAGCGACTAATGTAATGTATTTTTTTTAAATGAACACTGTTTAATTATGAAAAGGAGCTGCACAAATAACAACAGATGATTGGCTGTTCAGCACAAGACCGTAAACATGATTTGATTCAAAATGCAAAATAAGCACTATTCGGGAGCACTTACATAGTATATACTGTACAAGTGATTGAATAGCATATTTAGTTTGAACTGGCCTAGGAAAAATGTATTTATGCATGTATTTTTGGCTTTGTTGTCTAGCATTATACTAAATGACATTATCAGCACATAAAAATGTTCTTGCAAAGCAGTGTTTGATTATGACTTTATCCCCTGTGTGATATAAAAAAATAAATAAGTCACTATATTTTTTTTTTATTCAGCACCAGACTAATGCTATATGAACACTAACATAGATCCACAGAAGACACCAAGAAAAAAAACAAAAAAACAGTTTTTGATACTGATGTTTTCATATCTCAAAAAAAACAAAACAGAAAAAAAAAAAAACAAGCATGGCATTGACAGTAGGCTCTGTGCACAATAGTTTTGAAGCCTAATAAATATCAATATAACTCCACAAAATGAAGTAATCAACATTTAAAAACAATAGGGTATTTTAACATTTTCAATACGGTGTTGATCTTATATTTTACGGTGTTGATATTATATTTTACACCTTAAAAAAAAGTTAGCATTACCTTTGAAACACAGTGAGCAAACTAGTGCGCACAGAACCTATTTGAAACGACTGAATCTCCATCTCAATTACATTTTGAATAATTAACCCAACTCTAGACTAATATTACATGAACAGGTCTGAAGTCAAATTAAAACTACAAATGAAAATGTACGCAATAGTGCTTGTGGTATGATGAATATTGGTGGTCTTATCCTGCAACTGTGCAAAATACATGTGAATAAAAGAGTTCAGAAATCCGAATATTAAGCTTTTATTTCTGAAGTCCTAAATCATCAACTGTGCCAACCTACAACTCCTATTTCTCAATATATAATGTCCCAGTGAATCTTGTGTGGTTAATAGCATTCCTGCCATAGATATAACATATATATATACATATATATGCTCTATTACTGTTTCCCTGCACTTTAAAAATACCTCGTTTGGATTTGTAAGAAGAAATTTCTGGCTCCATACAATTTCAAATATTACAAAATACAAATTGTTATTACTGTATCAAGACTAATGGTATATGTAGGGTGACCAGATTTTCCAAAACATGGTAATAATAAAGAGCAAGTAAATGTATATTACCCTTTTTACTGGGGATCAGATTGGTCAAAAATAGGAACACCTGAGATATGTCTTGTATAATTTTTTTTTTTTTTTTTTGATAACTCTAGCTGGACTGTCCCAGGTAAATAGAGACATCTGGTCACCCTCATCAGGTTTGTATATTGGGTTTTAAAGTGTTTTGGCTAATCTCCCTTTATAAATATTTTGCACAATTGTGTAAAACATGGATTTCCATGGTAACTATGCATTCTATCCTAAGCTCTATAAAATATTATTATTATTATTAATAATAATAATAATAATAATAATAATAATAATAATAACAATAATAACAATAATAATAATAATAATAATAATAATAATAATAATGATAATAATAATAATAATAATAATAATAATAATAATAATAATAATAATAATAATAATAATAATAATAATAATAATCATAATCATAATAATAATAATAATAATAATAATAATAATAATAATAATAATAATGAAATAAAATAAATCAATAGGATGAATAAATATTATTTACACATATTTTATAGATTTACATACCTTCACTTTACACACACGAGAGAAATCGCAACACATTTCAGAGCTCAGATTCAACAGACAGCAGAGAAAGTAGATACAATGGAGCACATGAACAAGATGCCATCAGCACCACAGTGGAGAGCTCAGAGGGCGTTGCACCCAAAACCCTACTCTAAACCACCAATGAGGAGTGGTTTAAAAAAGGAGGGTTGTCAGTGCAGTGCCAACCTCTGTCCCACCTGCCAAGCTTGTGAAAAACAACATGGCAGAGATGACGGGGAAGATCATATCTGGGATGAGTCGCCTGACAATTTCTGAAGGCACCAAACTCCAACATAACAAGGTATACTGGTCTGCACTGAACTGTCCAGAGAAGGAGAGGAGGACCACCAGTGTGACCACCAGCAGCACAACCACATCATCCAGGCTTTGGTCCAGGATGGATACCTCAAAATACTCCAAAATCCCAGTCAACCCTGGAAGAAAAACTGAAGGACATGAAGGTCCAGAGGAACAGGCCAGTTGACACCAAACAACAGGAGTTGGTTATTAAAGTCAACATCCAGAATTACAGAACAGGGTGATCCGGATCCAGTCCACCTCTGTACCAGTGTATCAAGGTGCTAACCAATGTGCTGTGAATCACTATGCTGATAACCATGGTGCGGATAGCCAACATACTGCTAGTCAAGGTGTTTACAATGACCCCTCTCAGGGTCCCAGAAAGACTGAAAAGTGGAGGACCAGGAGGGAGCAGTACATGGACAAGAGGGGAATGTACCAACCCAGCTACAAAAAGGACAATAGGACAGTCTGTAAGGAGTCCAGGAAAAGCTGGAGGAGGTGTATTAACTCACTTAACTCCTCACTGATACACTTTTAAAATGCAAATAAAAAACTGCAACTGCTAAAATTAAATCAGCGTGTATCTGTTTTAATGAGCAATACAAGTGATAATATTTTTATGAAACACTTTTCATTTGATTATAGGTCAACTTTGCCTAATGAGTAACTATCTAAACATGTAGGATTACTTGTAATTGACTGCAGTTACATGCACACTACAGTTACATACATCATCTAATTTTTTATAATTTTTTATTTTTATTTTTTTTTTCTGATCGTGATCTATCTCATTACTCACATCAACTTCTGCAGTTTGCAAACTGGGGCACACCCGGGTTAGGGAGGTTAGTAATAATAAAGAGCACTCGCTCTCACTTGTGAATTAATGTATAACATGAGAGACTTCTGTCATTGCAACTGAGTGCACATTTTGGCCTTCTGGCTATTTTCAAGCAGTTTTCTACAGTTTTCTTTGAACAAAAACATTTGACAGTATATTACCCCTTTTAATGGAGATCGGATTAGTCAAAAATAGGTACACCTGGGCTATGTCTTGTATAAAATTGGGACAAATCAATGGTTTTGGATAAATATGGTGGGACAGGGGACACATGGCTCAAAACTGGGACTGCCCCAGGTAAATAGGCATGCCTAGTCACCCTAGTTATATGCCCATGGCCTTACAAGAAAGAAGAACCACCGATTCAATATGGCAACTAACCACCCACAGTGTAACAATGATCACTCAAAAATCCAAAGTATATGACGCAAGATGTGCGTGTGAAATTGTATATCATTCACATTCATCATCATCATTTATATCATAATACTATTGCATTGCCCTCCTCACATATGGTTAAGAGGGTGGTATTATATGTAAAGAGGCTATAAATATGTACCTTATGCAATCAGTCCATGAGATTGGGGATAGAAAAGGTACACATGAATCTGAGATTCACATTCATATATGTAATCCTTTTGTGCAAATTCAAATAGTTCATATACTGTATTTAGCCTAAAGCGGGTGGAGGTATTGGCATGTTTAATGGAGCAGTGGCTGAGAATAATCCTGCTGCATTTTTTAAAACCTCTTTCTGTTCTGGGGTGTGGTGTTATTCAGATTCTTTTTTTCTTCTAATGCAGTTGTGCCTACCTTCAAAATGCCTTCAGACCTTCCCTAATCCCAAATGATAAAGGTCACATTTTAATATGATTGCAGGTTCAAATAGATTAGAGAATTCAGTCCCTGATGAAGGTTCGTGTGACTTTGAGCTCTGTGTGAGTTGCGTTTGAAGTGCTCTCTGGCTGTTTTAAAGAGTCACCTCACTGGAGCATTCAGCTGGACTCCTGCAGAGAGGAACCCGGCTGTACCACACAGATCTGAACTGCATCATTTGATATTCATTGGGACTTTTTTGAGGGTTTTGCGCTTTTATGTGTGTAAATTTAAGATTAGACCACATTTATTTCACCCATTTGGGAAAATGCAGTTTTCAGTAATGCACAAAAGAGCAAAAGTAGTAAAATCATTATCCATAGCTTAACTTAACTTTATCAAATTCCATCAGATTTTTCTTCATCTTTTGAACACAATTTCATGCATACGTTGTGTTTGCTGTAATAGTAGTAATAATAATTATAGTATCATTCAGGGGAAATTATTATTATTATTATTATTATTATTATTATTATTATTATTATTATTATTATTATTATTATTATTAGGCCCGAGCCTGGGACTCCGTCCCGGCGAGGGACTCATTAAAACCGCGTCCGGAGCGTGGAAAATGGCAAAAATCAAGTAGTAAACACGCCCCGACATGGCAGTGACTGGTGTCAAAAATTAGAACTCGACGAGCTCTAATTGTCACAAAAGACCCCGAGAAAAAATAACGAAAGACGACTCGGTAGCGCCACCTCAAACTTTGATTTTCATGGGGCCAATGGGAGCCCGACTCGGAAAAAAGTCAACGTAAAAATCTGAAACTCACATCAAAAAATAGAACATGTCTGGACATGACAAAAATGATATTATGGCCCCGCCCTAACATGTACAGGAAGTCGGCCATATTGGATCAAACCCGTGAACTACAAAAGTGCACACCCTCGCATTCAGGACATTTTCTCGCACAGTTTTCATTAGAAACACGTCAAATTTGGTCAAATCCCACTAAACCCATGTGTGATTAAAGATTATCAGTTACATTTTGATTATGACTTTGGGTTTGGTCAGGGTGAATTTTCAACAAAATCTCAATTTTTTGAATATTTCAAAAAAATATTTCTCTTTCACACATTTTTTGTTGGGAAAACGCTAATACAGCGTTTATGCACATTTGTGAGCTGAACGCAATGATATGCAAATCAAGGCACTTTCTCACAAAATGGCTCTCTAGCGCCCTCTTCAAATTTCATTTTCATAAATTCATAGAAGACAATCAATTTGTCGTGGATGTGTGAAAAAATTCACTGCGGCCTTATTTGTGATGGGGCACAATTTGAAAAAGTCACATGACTGTAGCTATTAAGGTTTAGGAGAAAAATAATGGGTGGAAAATGCGTTTCCATTATTAGGCCCGAGCCTGGGACTCCGTCCCGGCGAGGGACTCATTAAAACCGCGTCCGGAGCATGGAAAATGGCAAAAATCAAGTAGTAAACACGCCCCGACATGGCAGTGAGTGGTGTCAAAAATTAGAACTCGACGAGCTCTAATTGTCACAAAAGACCCCGAGAAAAAATAACGAAAGACGACTCGGTAGCGCCACCTCAAACTTTGATTTTCATGGGGCCTAATGGGAGCCCGACTCAGGAAAAAAGTCGACGTAAAAATCCGAAACTCACATCAAAAAATAGAACATGTTGGGACATGACAAAAATTATATTATGGCCCCGCCCTAAAATGTACAGGACGTCGGCCATATTGGATCAAACCCGGGAACGACAAAAGTGCACACCCTCGCATTCAGGACATTTTCTCGCCCAGTTTTCATCACAAACACTTCAAATTTGGCCAAATCCCACTAAACCCATGTGTGATTAAAGATTAACAATTACATTTTGATTATGACTTTGGGTGTGGTCAGGGTGAATTTTCAACAAAATCGCAAATTTTGGAATATTTCAAAAAAATATTTCTCTTTCACACATTTTTTGTTGGGAAAACGCTAATACAGCGTTTATGCACATTTGTGAGCTGAACGCAATGATATGCAAATCAAGGCACTCTCTCACAAAATGGCTCTCTAGCGCCCTCTTCAAATTTCATTTTCAAAAATTCGTAGAAGACAAACGCTTTGATGTGGACGTGTGAAAAAAATCACAGGGGCCTTATTTGTGATGGGGCACAATGTGAGAAAGTCACATGACTGTAGCTGTTATGGTTTAGGAGAAAAATAATGGGTGGAAAAAAAATTTCCATTATTATTATTATTAGGCCCGAGCCTGGGACTCCGTCCCGGCGAGGGACTCATTAAAACCGCGTCCGGAGCGTGGAAAATGGCAAAAATCAAGTAGTAAACACGCCCCGACATGGCAGTGAGTGGTGTCAAAAATTAGAACTCGACGAGCTCTAATTGTCACAAAAGACCCCGAGAAAAAATAACGAAAGACGACTCGGTAGCGCCACCTCAAACTTTGATTTTCATGGGGCCTATGGGAGCCCGACTCAGAAAAAAGTCGACGTAAAAATCCGAAACTCACATCAAAAAATAGAACATGTCGGGACATGACAAAAATGATATTATGGCCCCGCCCTAAAATGTACAGGACGTCGGCCATATTGGATCAAACCCGGGAACGACAAAAGTGCACACCCTCGCATTCAGGACATTTTCTCGCCCAGTTTTCATCACAAACACTTCAAATTTGGCCAAATCCCACTAAACCCATGTGTGATTAAAGATTAACAATTACATTTTGATTATGACTTTGGGTGTGGTCAGGGTGAATTTTCAACAAAATCACAAATTTTGGAATATTTCAAAAAAATATTTCTCTTTCACACATTTTTTGTTGGGAAAACGCTAATACAGCGTTTATGCACATTTGTGAGCTGAACGCAATGATATGCAAATCAAGGCACTCTCTCACAAAATGGCTCTCTAGCGCCCTCTTCAAATTTCATTTTCAAAAATTCGTAGAAGACAAACGCTTTGATCGTGGACGTGTGAAAAAAATCACAGGGGCCTTATTTGTGATGGGGCACAATGTGAGAAAGTCACATGACTGTAGCTGTTATGGTTTAGGAGAAAAATAATGGGTGGAAAAAAATTTCCATTATTAGGCCCGAGCCTGGGACTCCGTCCCGGCGAGGGACTCATTAAAACCGCGTCCGGAGCGTGGAAAATGGCAAAAATCAAGTAGTAAACACGCCCCGACATGGCAGTGAGTGGTGTCAAAAATTAGAACTCGACGAGCTCTAATTGTCACAAAAGACCCCGAGAAAAAATAACGAAAGACGACTCGGTAGCGCCACCTCAAACTTTGATTTTCATGGGGCCAATGGGAGCCCTGACTCGGAAAAAAGTCGACGTAAAAATCCGAAACTCACATCAAAAAATAGTACATGTCGGGACATGACAAAAATGATATTATGGCCCCGCCCTAAAATGTACAGGAAGTCGGCCATATTGGATCAAACCCGGGAACGACAAAAGTGCACACCCTCGCATTCAGTACATTTTCTCGCACAGTTTTCATCACAAACACGTCAAATTTGGTCCAAATCCCACTAAACCCATGTGTGATTAAAGATTATCAGTTACATTTTGATTATGACTTTGGGTGTGGTCAGGGTGAATTTTCAACAAAATCTAAATTTTTGGAATATTTCAAAAAAATATTTCTCTTTCACACATTTTTTGTTGGGAAAACGCTAATACAGCGTTTATGCACATTTGTGAGCTGAACGCAATGATATGCAAATCAAGGCACTTTCTCACAAAATGGCTCTCTAGCGCCCTCTTCAAATTTCATTTTCAAATATTCGTAGAAGACAAACGCTTTGATGTGGACGTGTGAAAAAAATCACAGGGGCGTTATTTGTGATGGGGCATAATGTGAGAAAGTCACATGACTGTAGCTGTTATGGTTTAGGAGAAAAATAATGGGTGGAAAAAAAATTTCCATTATTATTATTATTATTATTATTATTATTATTATACTTACCGCTTTGAAGTCATTTTTGACCCCCTGAACGTTAACGAAAACTCAAATTTATTGGACCCAAAATTCAAGTTTGGTGAAAAATTTATTATTTTGATGTTCAAAAAAATTATTCTTTCAAAATGACTCATTAGCGCCACCTCAAAAATCAAAATGCATTACGTCAATGAGAGACCTTTTTCATCGTAGACAAATGAAATTTGGTACAAACATAGAACATGTCAAGACAAGTAAAAAATTATATTATGACCCCACCCTAAACCCTACAGGAAGTCGGCCATTGTGGGCGGAACCCCATTTTTTCAAAATTTTACCTCTCACATTTGGATTTTTTGCGCCTTGGATTTTCATTCAAGAAACATGCAAATTGGTCAAAATGAACTAGACCCATGTGGGATTATAGGGAGCTGTCTTTGATTTTTCTACATCATAAAATGTGGGTGTGGCCAGCCTGCAAAAAAAAAATCAATAATTTGAAGTGTTAAAATGTGCATCACTCACACATGCAGTGTCCTATTTCCCGGCATTAATATACATTTTGTTTAAAATCTTGCTCTACACAAAATGATATACAATTTACATATGTCAGATTTTTTTCTGCTCCACAGCGCCCCCTTGAACTTTTGAATTGGACCAAAAAAATTACTTTGACGTAAACATCTGAAATTTGGCATGGACATTTGGCTTGGCAAACTGAACAAAAAAGCCAATGACAACATACCTCTGTCTGCAACTATGTCACCGTGGTAACATAATAAATGTGTCATTGAAATGAATGGGGTTCAGAGTACTAGACTTTGTTGTGGACTAAATAGATGCTCTACACTCATCAAACTATGGCCTAAAATTCAAGATTGGCATAACAAGTTGTATTTTCATGTGGAAAAAAATTAACGTATCAAAATGACTCAATAGCGCCACCTCAAAATTTGAAATACATTATGGCAATGAGAGACCTTTTTCATCGTAGACAAATGAAATTTGGTACAAACATAGAACATATCAAGACAAGTAAAAAATTATATTATGACCCCACCCTAAACCCTACAGGAAGTCTGCCATTGTGGGCGGAACCCCATTTTTTCCAAAATTTTACCTCTCACATTTGGATTTTTTGCGCCTTGGATTTTTTATTCAAGAAACTTGCAAATTGGTCAAAATGAACTAGACCCATGTGGGATTATATGGAACTGTCCTGGATTTTTCTACATCATAAAATGTGGGTGTGGCCACCAATCAAAGAAAAAAGCAATATTTTGACGTGTTAAAGTGTGCATAACTCACACATGCAGTGTCCTATTTCCCGGCATTAATATACATTTTGTTCAAAATCTTGATCTGAGTGAATAGATATGCAATTTACACATATCAAAGACTACATTGCTCCACAGCGCCCCCTTGAAAATTTTAAATGGCATGTAAAAACATTACTTTGTCACAAACATTTGAAATTTGGCATGAACATCCCTATTCCTATACTGAACCAAAAAGTCAGTGACACGATACCTCTATTTTCAAAGGTGTTGCCATGGCAACGTCTGACATTTCTCATTGAAATACATGGGTTTTGGATAACTGGGATGAAAAATTATTACTTTGTCATAGACCATGGAAATTTGGTACACATATTCCTCTCATCATACTGAACAAAAAAGCCAATGAAGATATACCTCTATTTCCAACCGTACAGGCGTGACAATGTCATAAATGCTCTCATTGGAATGAATGGAGTAGTATTACTCAGTCGCTGATTTTGGGGGGAGGAGCGATGTAAGCGGGAACGAAAGGCAGGATCTCCGCGGTGGCATGTACCCCGCGGTCGCAAGGGGTGGCGAGGGCCTTTATCACTGCTTGCAGTTTTAATTATTATTATTATTATTATTATTATTATTATACTTACCGCTTTGAAGTCATTTTTGACCCCCTGAACGTTAACGAAAAGTCAATTTTATTGAACCCAAAATTCAAGGTTGGTGAAAAATTTATTATTTTGATGTTCAAAAAAATTAATGTTTCAAAATGACTCAATAGCGCCATCTCAAAATTTGAAATACATTGCGGCAATGAGAGACCTTTTTCATCGTAGACAAATGAAATTTGGTACAAACATAGAACATGTCAAGACAAGTAAAAAATTATATTATGACCCCACCCTAAACCCTACAGGAAGTCGGCCATTGTGGGCGGAACCCCATTTTTTCCAAATTTTAACTCTCACATTTGGATTTTTTACGCCGTGGATTTTCATTCAAGAAACTTGCAAATTGGTCAAAATTAACTAAACCCATGTGGGATTATAAGGAACTATCTTGGATTTTTCTACATCATAAAATGTGGGTGTGGTCAGACTGCAAAGAAAAAAGCAACATTTTGAAGTGTTAAAGTGCGTATAACTCACACATGCAGTGTCCTATTTCCCGGCATTAATATACATTTTGTTTAAAATCTTGATCTGCACGAAATGATATACAATTTGCATATGTCAGATTTTTTTTGGCTCCACAGCGCCCTCTTGAACTTTTGAATTGGACCAAAAAAATTACTTTGATGTAAACATTTGAAATTCGACATGGACATTTGGCTTGGCAAACTAAACAAAAAAGCCAATGACAACATACCTCTATTTGCAACTATGTTACCGTGGTAACATAATAAATGTGTCATTGAAATGAATGGGGTTCAGAGTACTGGACTTGTTGTAGACTAAATAGATGCGCTACACTCATCAAACTTAAGCCTAAAATTCAAGATTGGCAAGAAATGTTGTATTTTGATGTGCAAAAAAATTAACGTAACAAAATGACTCAATAGCGCCACCTCAAAATTGGAAATACATTACGGCAATGAGAGACCTTTTTCATCGTAGACAAATGAAATTTGGTATAAACATAGAACATGTTAAGACAAGTAAAAAATTATATTATGACCCCACCCTAAACCCTACAGGAAGTCGGCCATTGTGGGCGGAACCCAATTTTTTCAAAATTTTACCTCTCACATTTGGATTTTTTACACTGTGGCTTTTCATTCAAGATACTTGCAAATTGGACAAAATGAACTAGACACATGTGGGATTACAGTCGACTCTCTCAAAGTCGTAAAATGTGGGTGTGGCCAGCCTGCAAAGAAAAAGGACGTTTTTGAAATTTTAAATGGTGTGTAACTCACACATAAAGTTACCCATTTCCCGGCATTAACACATGTTTTGTTCAAAATTCTGTTCTGAATGCATAGATATACAATTTGCATAGGTCAGAATTTTTTTTTTTTCCACAGCGGCTCCTTGAACTTTTGAATTTTTAAGCATAAAAATGTATTTATTTCTCATAGGTGATGTCGAATTGAGCCAGACCCAATGAAACATTTGTGTTCATTGATGACCTGAACACAGCGAAATCAAACTTGTATATAGCTATGATATAAAACTGCTTGACAGTGCCCCCTTGACACTTTGAATGGGGCCACAAAATTTTGTTTATTGCAGACAATTCAAATTTGGTATGGACATCCGACTTACAATACTGAACATAAAAGCCAATGAGAACATATCTGTATTTGCAAGTATGTTGCCATGGTAATGAAAAAATTTATATATATATATATATATATATATATATATATATATATATATATATATATATATATATATATATATATAAAATATTGACAGAACTAATGTTACAAACAGACTTTTACATAGAAAGTAATGAACACATTTACAATAAGCAGAAAATACAGTCTGAATTCATATTGCACAAAAAACAAAAACATTTGGATTAGAAAAAAAAAAATCTACACAGACTTCAGCTTAAGAGAGCAGACTATGCCCTGATGATCACTGAAATATGTTGGAACAACCTCTGATGAAATCTCATATTGTTCAGATTTGACATAGACATGATCAATCAAAGTGCCTCGTTCTGTAGTTGGAGATGTGACATTTTGAACATATCCATAACTGCTCATGAAATTGCACAGTGATGATGATTTCAATATGTCATCATTGAAATCTCCCATTACCACAATGGACTGACCTTGTGCCTGTAGCCAAGTTAGCAGATTTTTCAAATTCTGCTTGAACACAGACATGGGATATGTTGGTGGACGATACACAACAGCAACTAAAACCTGATGATTTACATTTTTGTAAATTAAGCACTCCAAATTAAATTGGGGTACATCAGGAAAGTGACAGTTTGTGTTGTGTGAGCAATACATGCCCACTCCACCATGATGTTGACTTTTGAGTGTAGTAAGAGCCGGATGCTTGCTGTGTTCGTATGCCAGACTTCGTGGACGGCTGTGAAAACTGTAACCGTCTATGTCAACACTATGAAGTGCAGACTGAGATGTTAACCATGTTTCTGTCACAGCTATACAGTCAGGCTGTAAATGCAGCGTCGATGACACCAAATCAGGTACATGTTTTACTAAACCCTGAACATTCATCAAAAACAAGCTGAACACATCAGCAGACTGTTTGGCTTGTGACACATTGTCGTCCAAGAAGCGTGGCATAGCTTCCAAAGCATGTTTTACCTCATCATTACAATAAATAGCCTTCTCATCAAAGTCCTGGATAATAAGGCCATCTAGACTTCTTACACGACTTAAAGCCACATAAGATTGTCCTGAGGCAAACACTTGCTTTAGCGACACCACAGCATTGTCAACAGTCAGGCCTTGTACTTTGTGGATTGTAACAGCCCAGGAAAGTGCAAGAGGAAACTGACGACGTTTCCCCCCTTTGCTGTTAGCCCTTTCCTCCTCTGGCTGTATCCGTGTGGAGTTTATTAAAGCAGGTGCAGTGGATGGGTACTTCTTTCGTCTCTGTGTACCAACATTGATGTCATCAAACTGAACATACACAGCTTCAGGAAGTCCATTTCTTTCTGTTTCACTAATATGTGTTACAGTTCCGCAGACTCCATTGACTAATCCATCTTCCACATCAATGTTTTTACACAGCATAACTCTAGCAGGAACACCCAAAAATAGCTGTTTCTGCAGACTGGTGAGGTTGTCTTTACTGTGAGGTGTGACTTTGCTTTCCATTTTTCCAGTTTTCCTGTTGTAGTGATAGTCCTGTGCATCTATTGTTTGATAGTCAGGACAAGTGGCTTGGAGCTGGTTAAAGTTATGTTCATTTACCTGTGAATTTGTTGGAAAAATATGTAGAGCAGAAGACTGCTCTCCAGTTTCACGACTTTGTAGAATGTGGATGTCTTCATGAAGCATGGGTGTCCCTTTTGATCGTGTTCTTAATCGGTTCAGTAATTCTGCAAATGTGGTATCCTTCTGTCTGACAATTGTTTTCAGTTCAGCCATTTTGAAACTTGACCAAAAGTTCACAGGTAGATTGTCAGTGTACAAGCCTTTTGCCATAACTGGTGGTAACTGATAGAAATCACCAACTGCTATAAGGCTGACATTTCCAAAAGGGGAAACATCACCTCTTTGCTTGATTTGCCTCAGCCGTCCATGTATATATGTGAGCAGTTTATGAGAAACCATTGATATTTCATCAATGATTACTAACTTCAGGTCAATATATTTGGCACGGAGAGAATTGAGTTTTTCTTCACCTAGTGGTATGTAGGGAAGTGTCACATCTGTTCCAATGCTAAATGCACTGTGAATTGTAGATGCATTTAGATTGTATGCTGCCATACCAGTGGGTGCTGTTATTAAAACACTCATGTTGTCTGGGTGACGTCGCATTGGAGCAAACAGACGATTGGCTTCGTACTGAATGGCCCGAATCAAGTGACTTTTCCCTGTGCCAGCGCCACCAGTGACGAACACATGTAAAGGTTCTGGATCATTTCCATTGACTTTTTGTATGCACCATTTTTGTACTTTGAAAAATATAGATAGCTGGATGTCATTTAAAGATCGAATTAAATCCAAACCTTCAGCTCGAGTCATCGCATTGTGTTGTTTTTCTAAATGAGCAGTTTCTTTGTTAGCTATCCCTAAATCAGGAATATGGGGCAAGGGGTCTTCGTCATCCAGTTTAGTCTGTGCAAGTTCATCAGTGGCTTCCAAACGTTCTGCTTCTTGCTCAGGACAAAGCATGGCCCAAGCATCCTCTAATATTTCATTAGAGTCCAGATTATTTTTAATCTCTTCCAAATCTTCAGTTTCAATGTCATAGTGAGATCTGTTTGAATTCACAATTGACATCACTGAAACGGTCTGGTTGCCAAGCTGCACTGTGCCTTCTTTGTAGAACTGTTCAAAAGAATGAAATGATGAAGGTTTGAGGTCGTTATCATGACGATAAGGAAAAAACAGCTGTAACAGGCTCTTGTAATATAGCTCAGGATTCTTTGTTTGGGAAAACCGTGCATAGCGCACAACAGCAGGTTTGGTTCTGAATCGCTTTGAAATATATCCACATGAATTCTGTAACTTGATCGCATTTTTGGATTTCTTTTCTGATGTACTTAACACACGGTATTCTGATGCAAATGTGGCTATGCACATATTATCAAAAGTGTCATTCTGTGGTCTGTTCTTATATCGATCCACAAATCCAGTCATCCAAATGTCATTGTTTCCTGACTTTTTCAGTTCATTTAGTGGTTTGGTGAGTTTGAAAATTGTGTCACCTGTGGGGATAAACACAACTTTCCTTGAACATTCTTTGAGGTGCATTTGAGTGATTCTGTACACAGCTTCTTGTGCAGACACATCACGGTTGTGGAGGTAGGCTTGGCCAATCTTCTTCATAGCTTCTTTGGCATCAGAATTTCCCTGTTTTGTGGCCTCTTGGTGTGTTTGTTTCAACAACAGCCCCATCTCTCTCTCAGATTTGGACATATAGCTGATAATATAAACGATACAAGCATATACATCAACCACATATTGGATGTCCATGTTGGCATTCCAACATTTCAACAAAATTGGATTATATGGATTAATCCAAATTTCATTGACATCTCTTTGCAGGACAATTTGCATGCGTTTTTCAACACATTTAAGTGCTTTTTCCCATACTTCCTGTGTAATGCCAACATTTTGAAACAGTTGCTGGATACTCGTAATGGGATTGTCTTTATCCAGAAGTGCTTTTTTAACAGTTGTCAGTATTTTCATTGCATCCTCTTCTTTCATAAAGTTCTGTTCATTCTGAGAGCATATGCATTCCACAGTGGCTTTATTTTGTTCTTGGCTGTTTGTTGCAGTGTCACCTTGGCACTTTGGGCACTTTGGCATTTTCTGTTTTTTGGTGATGAAAGTACGTTCAGATACAGGGCGTGGGAAATTGAACCGGCAGGCTGTATTCTTTTTCTTACAGGTTTTCGAATGGCGTTGAGAATGTTGCTGCACGGAGGTAACAGTTTCAGCTAATTGATGATCGAGGGTGGGTATTTCACATGTTATGTACTTGTCGATGAATTGCACCACTTCTTCATCTGTGTTTTTTCCAATCTCAGGAGCATCTTCAATCCAAAATAAAGCGTGTACATGGGGTGATCCACGTTGTTGAAATTCTACACGATAAAAGTAATCTTTAATCTTTCCAATTGGATTCAATGAAGATAGTAACACGTAATTCAACAAGAGATGCCACCTGTAGTCAAACATGCGTGCTGCAGTGACAGGGCGATTACGCAACAGTTCACACCTTTCTGCATACTCCAAACTCTCAGAAGTTTCAGTTCTCCCCTCTTGCTTCAAAATTGAATTTAAAAGCCCTCCCCAGCGCAAGTCTGCAGACGAAAAACTGCAAAAGAAAGTTGGTTTTCCCAGATTCCGCACCATGGCAAGTAAATCTTTTTGTGCACCTTGCCAGAAGCTTGGAGTACCTCTTATAGGCCTTAGAAAGCGATATCCTTCATCAGTCTTAATGATGTCCTGCAAAGACTCAATGTTTTCTGGAGCATTGTCTTTTTGGCCTGCAGGGTTTGTGTGTCCTTTGCGTGATGCTATTGACACTTGCTGAATGACTTGCTGAACTTCTGACATGTATTGTGCAAAAAAAATGTATTCAACGCACTTTGCAAACCTTCCATCAGCGTGCAATATTCTGTTATTAAAATATCGTGCCAATGTCAAGTAGTACTGTCTGGGCGTATGATAAGTATTGCTCCCTGATGGAAAAAGATATGGAAAGGATTTTGCTTCATTATCTTTATCTGACAAAATACGCACAGGATTGTTTCCTTCAGCAGGTGCCAGATTAATTATATCTTCAAAACCCTGATCAAGAGTTTCTTGACCAAGATCAACAGGCATGGAACAAGAATCTTGATAAATACAGTGGTTCTGTCGGTCATGTAGAGTTTCATCTTCTTCATCAGGAGACTCAATTTGTTTTGAATTATTGTTCAAGACTTCTTCAGTGTGTTTCTCTTCTTCATGTTGAGTTTTGTCTTGTGCATCTTCAGGGGAACTGTTTTTTTGTGCGTTATCATTAGAGTCGTCTTGTGCTTGGTTTTCTTCTTCTTTAGCAAACTCATTCACCCATTCTTCATTTATTTCTATGTCTTGATAATATTGATTGTTTTCCTTTAAATATTTAAGTGCTTCTTTCAGGTGATTTGTGTCGACAAAGTGATATTCATAATGTCCTTTGTAAGATAGCTTGCGCTTTAATTTAACACGTAACAGACAACCTTCTAGATTTGACCGAGGCAAAACAGAACAAGTATGATTTACTGAAGAAGGGATGCAAAAAATTGGTCCGTGGCATCCATTTTGACCACCCTTTGGTAAAGCTAATACTTTCATAAATGGAATGTTTAAAGCAATCAAATGTTTTTCAAGATGATTCAAACAAGCCAACTCAAGAGGAATTGAATCCAGTTGTAAATTGTTTCCCCACCATTCTGCTGGGGTTACACCTCTTCGGATCTTTGAATGACAAACCTTGCACATCCAAAGCTCACCTCTTGATTCTTGTAATGGACATGGTGCATTGCAGTCAGAGGTACATTCATGCAAATACTCATCTGAGACACATGTTTCCGCCGTTACTTGAGCTGCTTTGTTTTTGTAGTTCTTTTGTTTGTATGGAACTACTGCTGCTTTAAACATGGATCGGAAACATACACAGCAAATAAATTCAGGTCCATCGTTGGCTTTCTTTAAAAATTCATTCATTACAATGTTCATCTGATCAGCCAGCACTTTTTCTTGAGTTCTTTTGAATCGTTTTTTATCCAGGAGTTTACGTCTGAAAATACTGTCTTTGTGGTATTTGGCTTTGTTTATTGATTTTAATTTTTGTCGAAGATCAGGGTTTGCTTTATAATTCCGGACACTTTCAGCTTTAACTTTATTTTGGTGTATCAAATCACTTTTGTATTTTTCACAACTATATGCTTTCAACTTCTCTTTATGTTGCAGGTCGGTTTTGTATTTTTCCACACTCAGTGCTTTCAACTTCTCTTTATGTTGCAGGTCGGATTTGTATTTTTCCACACTCAGTGCTTTCAACTTCTCTTTATGTTGCAGGTCGGATTTGTATTTTTCCACACTCAGTGCTTTCAACTTCTCTTTATGTTGCAGGTCGGATTTGTATTTTTCCACACTCATTGCTTTCAATTTCTCTTTATGTTCCTGTTCGGTTTTGTACTTTTTCACACTCACTGCTTTCAACTTCTCTTTATGTTCCAGGTCGGTTTTATATTTTTCCACGCTCAGTGCTTTCAACTTCTCTTTATGTTGCAGGTCCGATTTGTATTTTTCCACACTCAGTGCTTTCAATTTCTCTTTATGTTCCGGGTCAGTTTTGTATTTTTTGACAGTCTGTGCTTTTAATTTCTCTTTATGTTCCAGGTCATTTTTGTATTTTTCCACACTGTATGCTTTCACACATTCTTTATGTTGCAGATCAGTTTTATATTTTCCAATACTCCTTCCTCTTTCTTTCAGTCGATATTTGTCCTCTTCGTGATACTTCACTATGAGAAAGTCTCTGGTCTTCTGTGCCTTCTTTTTCCTTAAATACTTTGACAAAATGATCTTTTTATTCTGATGTGATCTGTCAATAGTATTTTCATCAAGAGGATTTGAACTGAAGACACTCGTTGTTGCATGTGCTGATCTTGTGACGTGTCCCTGGGGCTCACCAAACGTACACAGTTTATAACAGTCATTTTGTTGACCTTGTTTGACACAGACAACATGTTCATAATGAGCTCCGTGATTCTGTAGGTAGATGCCTTCAGCAGACTGTTGTTTTCCACTGTTTTGAAATCTTAACCATTTGCCTTGATAGAAGGTGTAAATATCAACTCCAATGCAATCAGCTGTGGCTTGAATTTCAGCTTGTGTTGCCCAGGTGTTTACATAAGACATCTTTTGCAGTTTAATGTACTCTGCCACAGTCAAATGCTGATGTTCTTCATTCAAAAGGCAGTGATATTTTTCAGGATTCTTTTCTAAGTGCTTCACTGCGTTCAGTCTGATTCTTCTATGGTGTTTCTGTGTCCCACTTATGGCTTGAGAAATGGCACGGAAGAAACAGTTACCATCTGCAACAATCTTTTCATTATGACATGGCACTCCAGCATCCCCAGCGCGTAAGGACTCTTTAACATTGCAATTTTCAAATTCAACATGAAGAATTTTGCAAATTGCCTTGCACACTTTTTCAGAAAGAGGATTAAACTGCAAAGCATTTTCCTCATAACCAACGATTGTAATGTCATTTGCATCATGCAGTTTGGCTTTCTTGACAATTGGAGATCCACTTTTTAACTCTGTGTCAACCCTGGATCGCTTTTTGTGCAATGGAGATTTCATTTGTGTTCTGCCACATTTGTGTCCTACTTCTGGTAAATTTTCCTTTGTCTTGAATCCTGGATCACAAGCTTTCAAACCAGCCGTGTCAGTTGCAGCAGTACTTTCAGTAACACAGGAACTGGGGTTACTTTTAAGTTCAGTCACGCCATGAGGACAGCTCAGAGTAGGCTCAACAGTCACACCATCACAGTCACAGTCTTTCAAAGTCACTGCCACGCTATTGAGCTCAAACTCAACATTTGGCACAATGAATCCTGCTGCAAGTTGGATGATGTGGTCATAAACTTCACTGATGCTCGTGAAAAACACCACAACACTTGAACCATTGCCATCTACCATCCCAGATTTACTGCGTGCATGGGAGTCCACAATAGCATACATGCCATTTTTAGCGATAATAGCACATGTACTGCCTGACATGGTGAAGAGACAAGCATTGTCAGTAGCAAGATGTTCTTCCAGAGCTGTCTTCAAAGTAACAAAACATACTTTTTCCACAGGGTTGGTGGCTGAAAGCAGACGTCCAATAACAGTGACCATTTTCAAACAAAACGTCTTGCCAAACAGCTTCTCCTCCTTTTTAAAATCGAAAGCTCCCAAATAAGACTGATCCCCAGGAATACGATGCTTTTTTCTTATGTACAGACGATCACCTTCCAATAAAGTCATGTTTAGATCTTTCTGAGACCATTCATGCACCTCCCGCAGGTGTGTGTGTTTAACAATTGCAGCCAAAGCAATGGCCGTGCACTGCTTTCCTCTACTTTGTGGATGAAATATTGTGTGTCCTTGATGAAATGACCCAACAATATTGTCAAACTGAGGAGCTTTGCTGTCTTCATGCTGCAGAGGCTGTAGTTGAACAGATGTTTGTTTTTCATGGCAGGAATCCTTCTTGGCCACTTTTGCTTTGCACTCTTCGGGTGACGGCCGCTGCAGTCTGGAAACAGGGACTTGCTTTCCACAGCAGACCTTCTTCATTGGTACCTAAGAAACAAAAACGACAACAATGTTATTACCATTTAATTTGAAACAGTTTCCTATTAAAAAAGACGCTCATACATAGACATAAACATACATGCTCAGCAGCACACATGTAGCATTCACACTCAGAAACACAGCGTGCATATAGATTACATACCACAATGTTTAATCACTATTATGTTATGTTATAGCATGTTATTTTCTTTTATTATTAGCACTTTATTAACACACCTGCATATCTGCTTCTCTGTGAACAGGACTAGGGGTCCTCCTGGGTCTCTTCACATCAGGCTCCTCCTGCACACACACAATAGATATTGTTATGAACATGGTGTAATCACATAATACTTCCACTGATATTCCACTGACCCTAACCCTAAACCCTAGGGTTACCATTAGCACTTTATTAACACACCTGCACATCTGCTTCTCTGTGAACAGGACTGGAGGTCCTCCTGGGTCTCTTCACATCAGGCTTCACCTGCACACAGAATAGATATTGTTATGAACATGACTTAATCAAATAATACTTACTTCGATATAAAACATTCTGCCTGAACATACCACTTCCACGACCACTTCAGGCTCTGTGCAGGTAGATGGACGTAGTGTCACTGTCACAGCATCAGTCTGCACCTAAAACAGAAGATTTCAGATTTAGATATATCCAGACACCCCACCCACAGACATGTTTTGAAATGATATATACCTGCTGATCTTCTGTCGGTGCTGTGTTGATAGCAGGTCTGACTGGCGCCTCTGCCACAGTTGTCTCCAGCTAAAAAAGAACCAAATACCAATTAGACAAATCCAATCTTGTATTATGTATTTTCTATCCAAATATGAAGTAAATATTTTATCAAACCTTTTTCAGCACAACTCGAGGTTGCCAGCTTGATGTTGAGCTCACTGCTTCCCCAACTCTGGCTGCATGCTTCATCTAAAAACATATGGTAGTTATTGTCAAACAGTTTTCAATTTCATTTTCAACAGCACATATAAACATGATCTTGTGATATACCTGTCTCTTTGGCTGACTTCTACTTGGCACGGCAGTCCTTGCTTGACTCACCTATATTGAAATAACACATTTATGTTTTAGATCAACAAACAAAAACTATATTTAAACAACATTTTTATGTTTTAGATTCACAAACAAAAACTATATTTAAACAACACTTTTATGTTTTACATTCACAAACATTTGCCCATCTGTCTTACCTTCTTTGTTGCCAGGGTAGTTGGGTTCTTTGAGGTTGCAGGAGTCTTCTGCGGTGCAGACAAAACAGCAAAGCGGCCAGCAGACACGGGAATAGCACACAGACCGGTGACCTGAAAAATATGGTTTCAGTGAGGATTTTTAGACCTAACATTGATTGATGAATGGAAAAATAATGTTAACATTTACTAACCTGTCGCAGGGAAACATTTCTCGTGGTGGCAGTCGACTGTAGACTCTTCTGAAAACATAAAGTCAGTTAGCACTTTCACATAAGAAATTTGGCCACGGCACATATAACAGAGCATATATTTTCTATTGTACACTTTCTCTACCTTTCCAAATTCCCAGCCCTCAGAGTCCGTCTGTGGAGTGGTAGATGGGACTCGGACTGCTCTGGATGTGGGACAGGTCACAACCACATCTGGGGTCTTCGGCAGGGGCTTCACACACGGGGCGGCAGGTGTCTTCAGGCTTGGGTGGGCAGAATCCACGGTGCTCTCAGACAGCTCCCTGATGGCCTTACAGATCAAGTCAGACAAGACTCGCATGCCTTCAGGTACACTGAGGTGGATCTGCATAAAGACAATAACATGAATTATTACACTGCTATGTCACACATACATTATGTCAACACACAAACAGTATTTGTATTACTTACACCATCCTTAGCCCACAGACGCAAGTTCTTCATAGGAAAGCTGTCCACACAGAAGACATACTGCAGCCCTACAATAACACATAATACAATTTCAAATATACTCTTCTCTATATATACTCTTCTCTATATATACTCTATATATCTCGATACCCTATTTGACTTTTACTCAAGCACGTGTACTTTGTCTTACCTTCTGCCTCTGCTGCTGCCTTGTATGCTTGACGAAACTGGTTCTGCTTGGTCACACTGACCACATGACGAGCCGGGAAGTCAACCACACATGTCTAAAAAAATACAAAAATTTAGCTCACAAACTATTTGAGGTGACAGTGTGTTTTGGTGGTAACAAATATGACACAGTCGGGAGTGCATACCTTTGGGCAAAGACGTTTTACTGTAGACAGAAGACTCTGGAAGTTCTTCTGTGCCCGCTCCACTGTCTGGCCCCTGGTGGAAGAGTCGTTGCCCGTAGCCAGCACCACACATTTTGACACGCGTTGGTCAACAGTGGAATGGCGTACGTCAGTCTCCAGGGTGTCAGCTGTAGCGCCAGGGGAGCAAATGTACCCAAAGGAGTATGGGCCATCTGCTCTGATGTCCACATCTCTCTCCACGAAGGATCTGAGATGTGAATCCCCGATAACCAAGACCAACTGGAAAACAAGAACAGCATTTATTAAACACTGAAGTGTGTAATATTAACCCAATTTCTTTTTAATTTTAGTTAACAGTTTACTAATAATCTATCCATGATTACTTTTACACCAGTAAATGTACAATGTGTTTGCATCTGCTGCTACAGTGTGAAATACAACCATGTTTTCTTTTTTAACAACTCCCAAAACAACATTTCGCAACTCAGCTGATGCCAGTTCATATGTTAATGGAGATGATGGTGGCTGTTGAGCCATGGTTAATGTGCACAATTAATATGAATAGGCTGGCAGCACTGCATTTACACACCTGGCTGACAGACTAAAATAACCTCTTAAAAATGTCACATCACTGTGTCTACACACTATAAACTTTTAAAATAAATTGGACATACCTCCTTGTTGGGGGATTCAGGTGGGATGCAGACTCTCAGCTGTTTCCCGGTGAAAGAGGAGCGTGTCCAGTGGCGCACGGCAGGACGCCAACCAGTCCCAATCCCCACTGTAAAGATACAAAAACATTGTATTCTTAATTTCATCTCTACAACTTGTAATTAAACTGCTCACATACACAACACAACCAGTAATAATATAATACAAAATAAACCCATACCAAACATAGGAGACATCACGAAACTCTGGCAGTGCTTAGAACAGAACACCTGAACAGCACCTGTTCAAAACACCTGAAACAACAAACAAAAATAAAACATTTTAAATGGTTGAAAATACAAAATTAGTACGTAATCAACATTATAATGTCAAGGCAAACTCTAAACACCTAGGAGGTTACTAATTTGTCCAAGAAACATCATGTTGTTTATTTGGCTCTGATGAGATCAGATGCACTTTCCCAAAAACATAACTATGCTTCATTTTCAAGTATTAAAGTAGACTGACAGTAATAATAGTAGACCATTAAAAAGGTAACACAGTTTAGACATAAAAACAGACATTATAACTGTATATAATTCAAAGTAGTACACATACCTTGATGCAGTCAAAAGAAGCTGTGACTTGATAGTAGTCGTCGCAAAAATATCAAAGTAAAAAGTAAAAGTGAATGGTCCACACTAAAAGAAAGTAATCTTCCTCGTAGAGTGGGAAAGTATCCAAACTGAGAAAAAGTAAACTTCCTCGCAGAATGGGAGTCTTCTGAATGGCTTGCCAATCAAAGACACGAGCTCTTTCGAATGTCTGACTTTTAACCTGGTCTTCCCAGGTGTGGCCACACCCCTTGCAGATAACCCAGCCCCCTTCCCCCAGCCCCATTTTTTCAGATATTTTTTTCCAGATATTTGCAGCCTTTAGGTGCAAATTTCCACCTTTGTCTTATTTATTTTTCTTCTATTTTCTTCTGGCAAACTACAACAACTTCGTAGCCACTTGTACAATACATGTTGATAGTTATGTTTCAAAAACTGAGCTGAACTCTAAATAAGATGCCAACATTCATAGTATAATCATAATATGTTCATTATCCTTACAAACATTAATGTTATTAATATCATCCTGAAAAACTGCCCTTTCAAAAGAACAAATGCTTGTCTCAAAAGCTTATAAAACAACAGAAATCCAAACTTATAATAACTAATATTATTAAGATAAACACCATGACAACACCAACATATTTAAGCAAGATACACGTGTTTGCCCTTCATTTCTGAACTCCTCCTGCTACAAACACAGTGTTTATCTCTGTTCAAACACTACTGCTCTCACAATATAAATAATGATATAAAATGGACATACTATATACTACACATAAAATAATAGAATCAAGTTTACATGGACACCACCGTTCCACATAATGCAACTTTATGTTACCTTACCTTTAATAAACTGATTAAATAGTAACCACAAAGTTACAGTAAATTACAAAACTGTAATTAGGAATAGACTCTAATGTAAGTACTGAAAACAAATTCAGTTTCAGCCTCTTTGGAGATGAGCTTGCTACATACTTCTTGACCTGTATTCACATGGAAACAAGACTAATGTGTTATTGTATTCTCTGCTGATGGCTGTTGGGCCCAAACTCTCGGCTGTAATGACTCTGATTACATATGAATAGTACAAGTCAAATAGCCCTATCACAACTCTACCCCCCAACCCCAAGTCATTCTCATTGACCAGACATTTTAATGTCAACACTTCTGTTTTGCACTGTACAGACATCATCATAAATGTATCAAATGCAACTATTAAAAAAAAGACAAAACCTCAGACTACCATAGAAGAAAATACATATAAGAACAAAGTAGCTTGTTCTTATGACTAATGTTATACTGTATTCTTCATGAATACACAGATATCTTCTCATTCTAATACCTTGGTCCTTTGCATCAAATGTAATTCCTCTGACAAATGTACTTTTCTTTAATTCTGCAGTACATCACTTGCTGGTTACAGCGTTGGTCCCCCAACCCAAAGGTCTTAGGATCGAGTCCTGCTCGGACCAAGTTCTGTCATTGTGTGTGTGCTTGTGAATCAGGCTGCTAGCCTCTGAGACAACCAGGACTGTAAGACAACCCCAGTGTTTTTAAATGTAACAAATTACTTTTAATTTAGAAATTATACTGAATTACAAGTACATCTTTAATACTCTTAAAAAGGACATTACCCAAAACATCTACTAAATTACACATATATATGTGTCATTACTTACTTTCCACACTAAGGACACTCCCACAAATGTAAATATAATTGTTTCTTGAAGTGAACACATGACTAGGAGCAGTGCTTAGCATTAACATTAACTATGAATGTTGCTAATCTAACTTTTTCTTGGTTCAATCAATGATCCCAACAGGGCTAAGGGGAAACTGTTGTTGCGATTTCACAAAAATACAGTCCATTGAATTAAACACCACAAAGTGTTGAGTTAAACTCTGACTCTGACCTGTCTGAATCAGCTTCTACTTGAATTAAAAACACATCTTTGAGAACAAGCTCACCTTCCAGTTCTTTAGTCATATAATAATCATTTATATTCTAAATATATACCTTTATACATGTGCTCACCTTGTTGTGCCATAATGAATGCACTAATTATTCAATCTGTATCCAAACTGCTGTCTCTGATCATTACAAGGCCAATACAAACATTAAAAATATATGTTCTAACACAGCCTCAGAGCAGTTACTGACTCATCATGTTTGCCTATAGACTGCACCTACAGCTCTATGTTACCATTTACTCTTAAATACAGTTGCAGACTATAAGCTACTGAAACCAGTAATACATAGTGAAACAAACATACTCCAAATACTTATAAATTAGTAGTTTATCATGTTCTCAGGGTGAGCTTCATCTGCATACATATGTAAAACACTGCTGATGTGTGGATGGACTGTGCAGGAGACCAACGTCAAAGCTGTGAATGGCTCCAGAATTTTGCATATGACAGGCCCAACTCTGAGTCCTCCCCCAATAACACTCAAAGCCTCATCTCTGTCAGTACTACTACAGACAATACAAATGCAGTTTCAATTTAAACTAATTTCAGTGTCTTCTTTTTTACACATCTAAGCACAGTCACATTAAGTGAAGTCTTCACTGAGCTTCACTAATGCACAGGGCCTGATGTTGTTGTCCAACAAGGTCCTGGGTTCAGCTCATTTCAATTCACATTTACATTTCTCCACCTGTGTCTGCTGTAGCATTAACTTTTATGTAAGAAGCAAAATTTTCCCTTTAACAGAAATGAGCACGACATACTAGAACTAACTACTACTACTACAACTACAAAAAAGATCCCCCTCAAGAGTTTTATTTCACTTAAAAAAAAACACAGCTCAAATGTATTGACTCCAAAATAATGGTTTGATGACAGGCCCATTGTGCAAACGACTCCTGGTGCAAACAGCTCCCACAGAGGAAACACTAGACACAGTAACAACGAACAATAGAGGTAAGATCGGGCCTAAAAAATCCAGCCCGACCCGACCCAGGCCCGCGGGTATTTAAGCCCGACCCAGCCTGAGCCCGACCAATTAACTTGATTTGCAGGCCCGAGCCCGAAGCAAACCTGCAATTTCATATTTTATTTGTGAGGATAAATAAACAAAATAAAGAACCAAACAAAGTTAAACATGCATAAAAATAAGCCTACTAATAAAAAACCTTCGCCACTAACTACTGAAAATGGTCTAAGGTCCTGACAGCAAAAGTCCACGCACTTGTCTGTGATGGTCTGCTCAGCGCGAAGAGGTGCGGTCTGTGGGACAAATGATAATATAGATGTTTGACGATCATCACTTTTGCCAGTACAGCTGTTTAAATGCCTGCTCAGTGTCGAGGTGCCAGTCTTTTTGCTCTCGTATGAAAGCAAAGCGCCACATTTACTACATTCAGCGAAGCCAACGCAAGTTTCTGTAGCATTTTCAACAATCAATTTGAAGCATTTCCACACCTCACTCTTGCCGGTGCGTGTTTGCCTTTTCAGTTCCCCTGTCTTTAGTCTATCCTTTACTTCTTGCTGCTCCATATCAGGGATACCAGGTCAAAATAGATGCGGACTTGCGGAGGGGAAGAGGGGCCGTTCACGTGCGCAGAGTGTGCTCTGGCTCTGCGGCTCCTGTTTAGTAGTTAAATAGCAATTACGTTACAGCGCCTTCTCTGTTTTATCCAAATTACTTTTTTTTATAACAAGTATTCCTAAGTTTAGTATCCACACATTGTTTTAGTATACATTTTTATAAACATATATTTATTTAAAAAAAAGTCAGCTAGAGAGAAGCCCGACCCGACCCGACCCGAACGTAATGATTGACATTTTAGGCCCGACCCGGCCCGAAATTCGGGTCAGGTCAGGCTCGGACTCGGGCTTGGCCTTAAGATCTTACCTCTACAACAAAACAATGTAGGTAAGATTATTGAAATAATTAGCTGGAAAATACAGCACAGTAAACCACATAAATCATTACTCCATTAGAGTAGTCAAAAACACATATACCAAAAAACAAGAAATGATACTCATCAAAATCACATACAAATCATTATCATTATCATTATTATAAATCACATATCTGGACCACTGTGATTCTGCAGATATAACACCTAATGGAAATATCAAACTAAGTACTGTTATTAGTGGGGAGACAGTGGCTCAGTGGTTAGAGTGTTGGTCCCCCAACCTGAAGGTTGCAGGATCGAGTCCCACTTGGACCAAGTTCTGTCATTGTGTGTGTGCTTGTGAATCAGGCTGCTAGCCTGTAAGACAACCCCAGTGTTTTTAAATGTAACAAATTACTTTTAATTTAGAAATTATACTGAATTACAAGTACATCTTTAATACTCTTAAAAAGGACATTACCCAAAACATCTACTAAATTACACATATATATGTGTCATTACTTACTTTCCACACTAAGGACACTCCCACAAATGTAAATATAATTGTTTCTTGAAGTGAACACATGACTAGGAGCAGTGCTTAGCATTAACAACATTAACTATGAATGTTGCTAATCTAACTTTTTCTTGGTTCAATCAATGATCCCAACAGGGCTAAGGGGAAACTGTTGTTGCGATTTCACAAAAATACAGTCCATTGAATTAAACACCACAAAGTGTTGAGTTAAACTCTGACCTGTCTGAATCAGCTTCTACTTGAATTAAAAACACATCTTTGAGAACAAGCTCACCTTCCAGTTCTTTAGTCATATAATAATCATTTATATTCTAAATATATACCTTTATACATGTGCTCACCTTGTTGTGCCATAATGAATGCACAAATTATTCAATCTGTATCCAAACTGCTGTCTCTGATCATTACAAGGCCAATACAAACATTAAAAATATATGTTCTAACACAGCCTCAGAGCAGTTACTGACTCATCATGTTTGCCTATAGACTGCACCTACAGCTCTATGTTACCATTTACTCTTAAATACAGTTGCAGACTATAAGCTACTGAAACCAGTAATACATAGTGAAACAAACATACTCCAAATACTTATAAATTAGTAGTTTATCATGTTCTGAGGATGAGCTTCATCTGCATACATATGTAAAACACTGCTGATGTGTGGATGGACTGTGCAGGAGACCAACGTCAAAGCTGTGAATGGCTCCAGAATTTTACAAATGACAGGCCCAACTCTGAGTCCTGAGTAGTCAAAAACACATATACCAAAAAACAAGAAATGATACTCATTAAAATCACATACAAATCATTATAAAACATAGAATTTACCTACAAGTAGCAAAACTGAAAAAGCCACATTCACAGAACAAATACTTACTTTTCCTGAATAGTTTCACAATTCAGTTACACTGCATCAGAACAATAAAATCACATATATCTGGACCACTGTGATTCTGCAGATATAACACCTAATGGAAATATCAAACTAAGTACTTTTATTAGTGGGAGACAGTAGCTCAGTGGTTACAGCGTTGGTCCCCCAACCCAAAGGTTGCAGGATCGAGTCCTGCTCGGACCAAATCTCTCTCAGGAATCAGGCTGCTAGCTCTCCAGGTGTACAAACAGCAGTGTGACATATACAATGGAAGTAATGTATGTAGGATGGTGGTATGGTTTTTGGTGGCATAAATCCCGCGGTCGCAAGGGGTGGCGAGGGCCTTTATCACTGCTTGCAGTTTTAATTATTATTATTATTATTATTATTATACTTACCGCTTTGAAGTCATTTTTGACCCAATGAACGTTAACGAAAACTCAATTTTATTGGACCCAAAATTCAAGTTTGGTGAAAAATTTATTATTTTGATGTTCAAAAAAATTATTCTTTCAAAATGACTCATTAGCGCCACCTCAAATATCAAAATGCATTACGTCAATGAGAGACCTTTTTCATCGTAGACAAATGAAATTTGGGACAAACATAGAACATGTCAAGACAAGTAAAAAATTATATTATGACCCCACCCTAAACCCTACAGGAAGTCGGCCATTGTGGGCGGAACCCAATTTTTTCAAAATTTTACCTCTCACATTTGGATTTTTTGCGCCTTGGATTTTCATTCAAGAAACATGCAAATTGGTCAAAATGAACTAGACCCATGTGGGATTATAGGGAGCTGCCTTTGATTTTTCTACATCATAAAATGTGGGTGTGGCCAGCCTGCAAAAAAAAAATCAATAATTTGAAGTGTTCAAAATGTGCATCCACTCACATATGCAGTGTCCTATTTCCCGGCATTAATATACATTTTGTTTAAAATCTTGATCTACACAAAATGTTATACAATTTACATATGTCAGATTTTTTTCTGCTCCACAGCGCCCCCTTGAACTTTTGAATTGGACCAAAAAAATTACTTTGATGTAAACATCTGAAATTTGGCATGGACATTTGGCTTGGCAAACTGAACAAAAAAGCCAATGAGAACATACCTCTGTCTGATACTATGTCACCGTGGTAACATAATAAATGTGTCATTGAAATGAATGGGGTTCAGAGTACTGGACTTTGTTGTAGACTAAATAGATGCTCTACACTCATCAAACTATGGCCTGAAATTCAAGATCGGCAAAAAATTTTGTATTTTGATGTTCAAAAAAATTAACGTATCAAAATGACTCAATAGAGCCACCTCAAAATTGAAATACATTGCGGCAATGAGAGACCTTTTTCATCGTAGACAAATGAAATTTGGTACAAACATAGAACATGTCAAGACAAGTAAAAAATTATATTATGACCCCACCCTAAACCCTACAGGAAGTCGGCCATTGTGGGCGGAACCCAATTTTCTAAAAATTTTACCTCACACATTTGAATTTTTTGCGCATTGGATATTCATTCAAGAAACTTGCGAATTGGTCAAAAAAAATTAGACACATGTGGGAATTATAGGCTACTCTCCTAAATTTTTTTAAGTTATAAAATGTGGGTGTGGCCAGCCTTCAAAGAAAAAAGACGTTTTTTGAAATTCTAAATTGTCCGTAACTTGAACATGCTGTGTCCTATTTTCCGGCATTAATATACGTTTTGTTTAAAATCTTATTTGAGTGCATAGATATGCAATTTACACATATCAAAGACTACATTGCTCCACAGCGCCCCCTTGAAAATTTTAAATGGCATGTAAAAACATTACTTTGTCACAAACATTTGAAATTTGGCATGAACATCCCTATCCCTATACTGAACAAAAAAGTCAGTGACACGATACCTCTATTTTCAAAGGTGTTGCCATGGCAACGTCTGACATTTCTCATTGAAATACATGGGTTTTGGTTAACTGGGATGAAAAATTATTACTTTGTCATAGACCATGGAAATTTGGTACACATATTCCGCTCATCATACTGAACAAAAAAGCCAAAGAAGATATACCGCTATTTCTAACCGTACAGGCGTGACAATGTCATAAATGCTCTCATTGGAATGAATGGAGTAGTATTACTCAGTTGCTGATTTTGGGGGGAGGAGCGATGTAAGCGGGAACGAAAGGCAGGATCTCCGCGGTGGCATGTACCCCGCGGTCGCAAGGGGTGGCGAGGGCCTTTATCACTGCTTGCAGTTTTAATTATTATTATTATTATTATTATTCTTTATTTTGCTCGCGACTTTGAATTCACTTTTGACCCCCTGAACGTTAACGAAAAGTCAATTTTATTGGACCCAAAATTTAAGATTGGTGAAAAATTAATTATTTTGATGTTCAAAAAAATTAATGTTTCCAAATGACTCAATAGCGCCACCTCAAAATTTGAAATACATTGCGGCAATGAGAGACCTTTTTCATCATAGACAAATGAAATTTGGTACAAAGATAGAACATGTCAAGACAAGAAAAAAATTACATTATGACCCCACCCTAAACCCTACAGGAAGTCGGCCATTTTGGGCGGAACCCCATTTTTCTAAAATTTTACCTCTCACATTTGAATTTTTTACACCTCGGATTTTCATTCAAGAAACATGAAAATTTGTAAAAATGAACTAGACCCATGTGGGATTATAAGAAACTCTTTTGGAATTTTCAAAGTTATAAAATGTGGGTGTGGCCAGCCTGCAAAGAAAAAAGATGTTTTTTTAAGGTTTTAAATGCGTGTAGCTCACACAGTTAGTGTCCTATGTCCCGGCAGGAATATACTTTTTTATTCAAACTGTTGATCTGAACACATAGATATACAATTTACACAGGTCAGACAATAAATTGCTCCACAGCGCCCCCTTGAACTTTTGAATTGGACCAAAAACATTACTTTCACATAAACATTTGAAATTTGGCATGGACATCCCTATTGCTATACTGAACAAAAAAGTCAATGAGAACATACCTCTATTTTTAACTATGTTACCGTGGTAACATAATAAATGTGTCATTGAAATGAATGGGGTTCAGAGTACTGCACTTTGTTGTAGACTAAATAGATGCTCTACACTCATCAAACTATGGCCTAAAATTCAAGATTGGCCAAACAAGTTGTATTTTTATGTGGAAAAAAATTTACGTATCAAAATGACTCAATAGCGCCACCTCAAAATTTGAAATACATTACGGCAATGAGAGACCTTTTTCATCTTAGACAAATTAAATTTGGTACAAACATAGAACATGTCAAGACAAGTAAAAAATTATATTATGACCCCACCCTAAACCCTACAGGAAGTCGGCCATTGTGGTTGGAACCCCATTTTTTCCAAAATTTTACCTCTCACATTTGGATTTTTTGCGCCTTGGATTTTGATTCAAGAAACTTGCAAATTGGTGAAAATGAACTGGACACATGTGGGATTATAGGAACTATCTTGGATTTTTCTACATCATAAAATGTGAGTGTGGCCACCAATCAAAGAAAAAAGCAATATTTTGACGTGTTAAAGTGTGCATAACTCACACATGCAGTGTCCTATTTCCCGGCATTAATATACATTTTGTTTAAAATCTTCATTGGCACCAAATGATATACAATTTGCATATGTCAGAATTTTTTTTGCTCCACAGCGCCCCCTTGAACTTTTGAATTGGGCCAAAAAAATTACTTTGACGTAAACATTTGAAAATCGGCATGGGCATTTGGCTTGGCACACTGAACAAAAAAGCCAATGAGAACATACCTCTATCGGCAACTATGTTACCGTGGTAACATAATAAATGTGTCATTGAAATGAATGGGGTTCAGAGTACTGGACTTTGTTGTAGACTAAATAGATGCTCTACACTCATCAAACTATGGGCTAAAATTCAAGATTAGCAAAAAATGTTGTGTTTTGATGTTCAAAAACATTTACGTATCAAAATGACTCAATAGCGCCACCTCAACATTTGAAATACATTACGGCAATGAGAGACCTTTTTCATCGTAGACAAATGAAATTTGGTACAAACATAGAACATGTCAAGACAAGTAAAAAATTATATTATGACCCCACCCTAAACCCTACAGGGAGTCAGACATTGTGGGCGGAACCCCATCTTTTCAAAATTTTACCTCTCAAATTTGAATTTTTTGCGCCTTGGATTTTCATTCAACAAACTTGCAAATTGGTCAAAATGATCTAGACCCATGTGGAATTATAACCAACTCTTTTGGAATTTTCTAAGTTATAAAATGTGGGTGTGGCCAGCCTGCAAAGAAAAAAGCCATTTTTTAAAGTTTTTAATTGCATGTAACTCACACAATTAGTGTCCTACGTTCCGGCATGAATATACTTTTTTATTCAAATTGTTGATCTGAACACATAGATATACAATTTACACAGGTCAGACAATAAATTGCTCCACAGCGCCCCCTTGAACGTTTGAATTGGACCAAAAAAATTACTTTGACATAAACATTTGAAATTTGGCATGGACATCCCTATTGATATACTGAACAATACAGTCAATGACACCATACCTCTATTTTCAAAGGTGTTGCCATGGCAACGTCTGACATTTCTCATTGAAATACATGGATTTTGGATAACTGGGGTGAAAAATTATTACTTTGTCACAGACCATGGAAATTTGGTACACATATTCCTCACATTATACGGAACAAAAAAGCCAATGAGAACATACCTCTTTTTTCAACTATGTTACCGTGGTAACATAATAAATGTGTCATTGAAATGAATGGGGTTCAGAGTACTGGACTTTGTTGTAGACTAAATAGATGCTCTACACTCATCAAACTATGGGCTAAATTTCAAGATTGGCAATACAAGTTGTATTTTCATGTGGAAAAAAATTAACGTATCAAAATGACTCAATAGCGCCACCTCAAAATTTGAAATACATTACGGCAATGAGAGACCTTTTTCATCGTAGACAAATGAAATTTGGTACAAACATAGAACATGTCAAGACAAGAAAAAAATTATATTATGACCCCACCCTAAACCCTACAGGAAGTCGGCCATTATGGGCGGAACCCCATTTTTTCAAAATTTTAACTCTAACAATTGGATTTTTTATGCCGTGGATTTTCATTCAAGAAACTTGCAAAATGGTCAATATTTACTAGACCCATGTGGGATTATAGGGAACTCTTCTGGAATTTTCTAAATTATAAAATGTGGGTGTGGCCAGTCTGCAAAGACAAAAGACGTTTTTTGAAGTTTCTAAATGCGTGTAACTCACACAGTTAGTGTCCAATGTCCCGGCAGGAATATACTTTTTTATTCAAACTGTTGATCTGAACACATAGATATACAATTTACACAGGTCAGACAATAAATTGCTCCACAGCGCCCCCTTGAACTTTTGAATTGGACCAAAAAAATTACTTTGACATAAACATTTGAAATTCGGCAGGGACATTTGGCTTGGCAAACTGAAGAAAAAAGCCAATACAACATACCTCTATCGGCAACTATGTTACCGTGGTAACATAATAAATGTGTCATTGAAATGAATGGGGTTCAGAGTACTGGACTTTGTTGTAGACTAAATAGATGCTCTACACTCACCAAACTATGGCCTAAAATTCAAAATTGGCAAAAAATTTAGAATTCTCATGTGCAAAAAAATTAATGTGTCAAAAAGACTCAATAGCGCCCCCTCAAAATTTGAAATACATTACGGCAATGAGAGACCTTTTGCATCGTAGACAAATGAAATTTGGTACAAATATAGAACATGTCAAGACAAGTAAAAAATTATATTATGACCCCACCCTAAACCCTACAGGAAGTCGGCCATTGTGGGCGGAACCCCATTTTTTCAAAATTTTACCTCTCACATTTGGATTTTTTGCGCCTTGGATTTTCATTCAAGAATCTTGCAAATTGGTAAAAATGAACTAGACCCATGTGGGATTATAGGGAACTGTCTTGGATTTTTCTATATCATAAAATGTGGGTGTGGCCAGCCTGCAAAGAAAAAAGCAATATTTTGAAGTTTTAAAGTGCACATAACTCACACATGCAGTTTGCAAATTCCCGGCATTAATATACATTTTTTTCAAAATGTGGATCTGAACCATACATATACAATTTGCATAGGTCAGACATGATATTGCTCCACACCGCCCCCTTGAACTTTTGAATTGGACCAAAAAAATTACTTTGACGTAAACATTTGAAATTCGACATGGACATTTGGCTTGGCAAACTGAACAAAAAAGCCAATGACAACATACCTCTATTTGCAACTATGTTACCGTGATAACATAATAAATGTGTCATTGAAATGAATGGGGTTCAGAGGACTGGACTTTGTTGTAGACTAAATAGATGCTCTAAACTCATCAAACTATGGCCTAAAATTCAAGATTGGCAAGAAATGTTGTATTTTGATGTGCAAAAAAATGTATGTAACAAAATGACTCAATAGCGCCACCTCAAAATTTGAAATACATTGCGGCAATGAGAGATCTTTTTCATCGTAGACAAATTAAATTTGGTACAAACATAGAACATGTCAAGACAAGTAAAAAATTATATTATGACCCCACCCTAAACCCTACAGGAAGTCGGCCATTGTGGGCGGAACCCCATTTTTCCAAAAATTTACCTCTCACATTTGGATTTTTTGCGCCTTGGATTTTCATTCAAGAAACTTGCAAATTGGTGAAAATGAACTAGACACATGTGGGATTACAGGAAACTATCTTGGATTTTTCTACATCATAAAATGTGGGTGTGGCCACCAATCGAAGAAAAAAGCAATATTTTGACGTGTTAAAGTGAGCATAACTCACACATGCAGTATCCTATCTCCCGGCATTAATAGACATTTTGTTCAAATTTTTGATCTGACTGCATAGATATGCAATTTACACATATTAAATATTACATTGCTCCACAGCGCCCCCTTGAAATTTTTAAATGGCATGTAAAAAAAATACTTTGTCACAAACATTTGAAATTTGGCATGAACATCCCTATTCCCATACTGAACAAAAAAGTCAATGACACCATACCTCTATTTTCAAAGGTGTTGCCATGGCAACGTCTGACATTTCTCATTGAAATACATGGGTTTTGGATAACTGGGATGAAAAATTATTACTTTGTCATAGATCATTGAAATTTGGTACACATATTCCTCTCATCATACTGAACAAAAAAGCCAATGAGAACATACCTCTATTTTCAACTATGTTACCGTGCTAACATAATAAATGTGTCATTGAAATGAATGGGGTTCAGAGTACTGGACTTTGTTGTAGACTAAATAGATGCTCTACACTCATCAAACTATGGCCTAAAATTCAAGATTGGCAAAAAATGTTGTATTTTCATGTGGAAAAAAATTTATGTTTCAAAATGACTAAATAGCGCCACCTCAAAAGTTCAAATACATTGCGGCAAAGAGAGACCTTTTTCATCGTAGACAAATGAAATTTGGTACAAACTTAGAACATGTCAAGACAAGAAAGAAATTACATTATGACCCCACCCTAAAACCTACAGGAAGTCGGCCATTGTGGGCGGAACCCCATTTTTCCAAACTTTTACCTCTCACATTTGCATTTTTTACACCTCGGATTTTCATTCAAGAAACATGAAAATTTTTCAAAATGAACTAGACCCATGTGGGATTATAAGAAACTCTGTTGGAATTTTCTAAGTTATAAAATGTGGGTGTGGCCAGCCTGCAAAGAAAAAAGATGTTTTTTTTAAGGTTTTAAATGCGTGTAGCTCACACAGTTAGTGTCCTATGTCCCGGCAGGAATATACTTTTTTATTCAAACTGTTGATCTGAACACATAGATATACAATTTACACAGGTCAGACAATAAATTGCTCCACAGCGCCCCCTTGAACTTTTGAATTGGACCAAAAACATTACTTTCACATAAACATTTGAAATTTGGCATGGACATCCCTATTGCTATACTGAACAAAAAAGTCAAAAAGAACATACCTCTATTTTCAACTATGTTACCGTGGTAACATAATAAATGTGTCATTGAAATGAATGGGGTTCAGAGTACTGCACTTTGTTGTAGACTAAATAGATGCTCTACACTCATCAAACTATGGCCTAAAATTCAAGTTTGGCAAAAAATGTTGTATTTTCATCTGCAAAAAATTAATGTTTCAAAACGACTCAATAGCGCCACCTCAAATGTTCACATACATTACAGCAATGAGAGACCTTTTTCATCATAGACAAATGAAATTTGGTACAAATATAGAACATGTCAAGACAAGTAAAAAATTATATTATGACCCCACCCTAAACCCTACAGGAAGTCAGACATTGTGGACAGAACCCCATTTTTTCAAAATTTTACCTCTCACATTTGGATTTTTTGTGCCTTGGATTTTCATTCAAGAAACTTGCAAATTGGTCAAAATGAACTTGTCCCATGTGGGATTATAGGGAACTGTCTTGGATTTTTCTACATCATAAAATGTGAGTGTGGCCAGCCTGCAAAGAAAAAAGCAATATTTTGAAGTGTTAAAATGTGCATCACTCACACATTCCTATTTCCCGGAATTGATATACATTTTGTTTAAAATCTTGATCTACATGAAAAGATATACAATTTACATATGTCAGATTTTTTTTTTGCTCCACAGCACCCCCTTGAACTTTTGAATTGGACCAAAAAAATTACTTTGACGTAAACATTTGAAATTGGGCATGGACATTTGGCTTGGCAAACTGAACAAAAAAGCCAAAGAGAACATACCTCTGTCTGCAACTATGTTACCGTGGTAACATAATAAATGTGTCATTGAAATGAATGGGGTTCAGAGTACTGGACTTTGTTGTAGACTAAATAGATGCTCTACACTCATCAAACTATGGCCTAAAATTCAAGATTGGCAAAATATTTTGTATTTGTATTTTGTATTTTGTATTTGTACTAAAATTTGGATTTTTTATGCCGTGGATTTTCATTCAAGAAACTTGCAAAATGGTCACAATTTACTAGACCCATGTGGGATTATAGGGAATTCTTTTGGAATTTTCTAAATTATAAAATGTGGGTGTGGCCAGCCTGCAAAGAAAAAAGGCATTTTTTGAAGTTTTAAATGTCCCATAGCTCAAACATGCAGTTTCCTATTTTCCGGCATTAATATACTTTTTGTTCAAAATCTTCATCTGAGTGCATAGATATGCAATTTACACATATCAAATATTACATTGCTCCACAGCGCCCCCTTGAAATTTTTAAATGGCACGTAAAAAAATTACTTTGTCACAAACATTTGAAATTTGGCATGAACATCCCTATTCCGATACTGAACAAAAAAGTCAAAGACACCATACCTCTATTTTTAAAGGTGTTGCCATGGCAACGTCTGACATTTCTCATTGAAATACATAGGTTTTGGTCTACAAGGATGAAAAATATTTACTGTGTCATAGACTATTGAAATTTGGTACACATATTACTCTCATCATAATGGACAATAAAACCAATGACGACATACCCCTATTTCCAACCGTTCAGGCGTGAAAATGTCATAAATGGTCTCATTGGAATGAATGGAGTAGTATTACTCAGTCGCTGATTTTGGGGGGAGGGGCGATGTAAGCGGGAACGAAAGGCAGGATCTCCGCGGTGGCGTGTACCCCGCGGTCGCAAGGGGTGGCGAGGGCCTTTATCACTGCTTGCAGTTTTAATTATTATTATTATTATTATTATTGTTGTTATTAATTTTTTTTAAAATTCATTTATGTATTTATTTATTTTCATCAAATCGCTGAGCCCTACTCATGGTACTATAATAAAAAAGTAAAATGGTTGCTACATAATGGTATAGGCCACTGTATTGATCTTGGTATAAAAGTATAAAAAGAAAAAGTGTGTGCTGATAAACCTGTGCATATCATATCTAGGTCCCTGAGGTCAATGTGTCCTCAAAAATACAACTGAACACAAATCATTGTAAAATAAGTATCACTCAAGAAAATAAATAAAATAAATAAAAAATAAAAAAAACAAAAACGAGTGAACATAATAACCTATTCTACTATGCTCCTGTTCTTTGGATAATGTGGGTTACCAACTTGTAGATCACAGAGAGAGTTGTGCCAATGATATTTAAATTGTTGGCACAACTAACTTTGAAAGAAATAAAAAGGTGTATCCATCCATCCATCCATTTTCTTCCGCTTATCCAGGGCCGGGTCGCGGTGGCAGCAGTCTAAGCAGGGACTCCCAAACTTCCTTCACCCCAGACACGTCCTCCAGCTCCTCCGGTGGGATCCCAAGGCGTTCCCAGGCAAGCCGAGAGACATAGTCCCTCCAGCGTGTCCTGGGTCTTCCCTGGGGCCTCCTCCCTGTGGGACATGCCCAGAACACCTCCCTAGAGAGGCGTCCAGGAGGCATCCTGAGCAGATGCCCGAGCCACCTCAGCTGGCTCCTCTCAACGTGTAGGAGCAGCGGCTCTACTCCGAGCTCCTCCCATGTGACTGAGCTCCTCACCCTATCCCTAAGGGTGCGCCCAGCCACTCTGCGGAGGAAACCCATTTCGGCCGCTTGTATCCGCGATCTTGTCCTTTCGGTCATTACCCAGAGCTCATGACCATAGGTGAGGGTAGGAACGTAGATTGACCGGTAAATCGAGAGCTTTGCCTTTGGGCTCAGCTCCTTCTTTACCACAATGGACCGATACAGCGACTGCATCACTGCAGACGCTGCACCGATCCGCCTGTCAATCTCACGCTCCATCCTTCCCTCACTCGTAAACAAGACCCCGAGATACTTGAACTCCTCCACTTGGGGATAGAGACTCACCACCCACCTTTGGGGACAGAGGGCAACCCACCTTTTTCCGATCGAGAACCATGGCCTCAGATTTAGAGGAGCTGATTCTCATCCCAGCCACTTCACACTCGGCTGCAAACCGCCCCAGTGCCTGCTGCAGGTCCTGGCTCGATGAAGCCGTCAGGACAACGCAAACAGCAGAGATGAAATCCTGTGATTCCCGAACCAGACCCCCTCCGGCCCCTGGCTGCGCCTAGAAATTCTGTCCATAAATATAATGAACAGAACCGGGGACAAAGGGCAGCCCTGGCGGACTCCAACATGCACCAGGAACAGGTCTGACTTACGGCTGGCAATGCGAACACAGCTCCTGCTCCGGTCATACAGGGACCGGACAGCCCTTAGCAAAGGGCCCCGGACCCCATACTCCTGGAGCACCCCCCAAAGGACACCACGAGGAACACGGTCGAATGCCTTCTCCAAATTCTCAAAACACATGTGGACTGGTTGGGCAAACTCCCATGAACCCTCGAGGATCCGATGGAGAGTATAAAGCTAGTCCAGTGTTCCACGACCGGGACGAATCCTGAATCCTGAATCCGAGGTTCGACTATCGGTTGGATTCTCCTCTCCAGTACCCTGGAGTAGACCTTACCGGGAAGGCTGAGGAGTGTGATTCCCCTGTAATTGGAACACACCCTCCGGTCCCCCTTCTTATACAGAGGGACCACCACCCCGGTCTGCCACTCCAGTGGTACTGTCCCCGACCGCCACGCGATGTTGCAGAGACGTGTCAGCCAAGACAGTCCCACAACATCCAGAGACTTGAGGTACTCAGGACGGATCTAGTCCACCCCCGGAGCCTTGCCACCGAGGAGCTTGCTAACCACCTCGGTGACTTCAGCCAGGGTGATGGACGAGTCCGCCTCCGGGTCCCCAGTCTCTGCTTCCTCCTCGGAAGACATGACGGGGGGATTGAGGAGATCCTCAAAGTATTCCTTCCACCGCCCGACAACATCCCCAGTCGAGGTCAGCAGCTCTCCACCCACACTGTAAACAGTGTTGGTGTAGCACTGCTTCTCCCTCCTGAGGCGTCTGACAGTTTGCCAGAATTTCTTTGAGACCGTCCGATAGTCCTTCTCCATGACCTCCCCGAACTCCTCCCAACCCCAAGTTTTTGCCTCTGTGACCACACGAGCCGCGGCACGCTTGGCCCGCCGGTACTCATCGGCTGCCTCAGGAGTCCCACGAGCCAACAAGGCTCGATAGGACTCCTTCTTCAGCTTGACGGCATCCCTTACTTCCGGTGTCCACCACCGGGTTCGGGGATTGCCGCCACAACAAGCACCACAGACCTTACGACCACAGCTACAAGCGGCCGCATTGACAATAGAGGTGGAGAACATGGCCCACTCGGAGTCCATGTCTCCAACCTCCCCCGGGATCAGGGAGAAGTTCTCCCGGAGGTGTGAGTTGAAGACCCCTCTGACAGAGGGCTCTGCCAGGCGTTCCCAACAGACCCTTACAATACGCTTGGGTCTGCCAGGTCTGTCCGGCTTCCTCCTCCACCAGCGGATCCAACTCACCACCAGGTGGTGATCGGATGACAGCTCAGCCCCTCTCTTCACCCGTGTGTCCAAGACACGCGGTCGGAGGTCAGATGACACGACAACAAAGTCGATCATCGACCTCCGACCTAGATTGTCCTGGTGCCACGTGCACCGATGGACACCCTTGTGCTCGAACATGGTGTTTGTTATGGACAAACTGTGATTAGCACAGAAGTCCAATAACAAAACACCACTCGGGTTCAGATCAGAGAGGCCGTTCTTCCCAATCACGCCCCTCCAGGTGTCACTGTCGTTACTCACATGGGCGTTGAAGTCCCCCAGGAGAACAACGGAGTCCCCGGTTGGTGCACTGTCTAGTACCCCTCCCAGGGACTCCAAGAAGGCCGGGTACTCCGCACTGCTGTTTGGCCCGTAGGCCGACACAACAGTGAGAGACCTGTCCCCGACCCGAAGGCGCAGGGACGCGACCCTCTCGTTCACCGGAGTGAACCCCAACACGAAGCGGCTGAGCTGTGGGGCAATGAGCAAGCCCACACCAGCTCGCCGCCTCTCCCCGCGGGCAACGCCAGAGAAATGGAGAGTCCAGCCCCTCTCAAGAAGTTGGGTTCCAGAGCCCAAACTGTGCGTGGAGGCGAGGCCGACTATATCTAGTCGGTAACGCTCAACCCCCCGCACAAGCTCCGGCTCCTTCCCCCCCCAGCAAGGTGACATTCCATGTCCCCAGAGCCAGTCTCCATGTCCAGAGATCCGGTCATCGAGGCCCCCGCCTTCGACTGCCGCCCAGATCTTCAAGAACCGGCCCCTTACGGATCCTCTTGCGGGTGGTGGGTCCACATGAGGACGGCCCCACGTCACTCCTTCGGGCTGAGCCCGGCCGGGCCCCGTGGGGAAAGACCCGGCCACCAGGCACTCGCTGTCGAGCACCCACCCCAGGCCTGGCTCCAGGGTGGGGCCCCGGTAACGCCGGTCCTAGCGATGTAAATGGCCTTGTTTTTGCACTCGTCATAAGGGGCTTCTGAAAAGGTGTAACTTGTTTATGTTAATTGATTTATTCATGTGTACATTGGTATATTCACCAACAATGCAACTTCAAACTGCCTTGTTGTTTTGTTTGCAGGATGAGGATGCACCCTACCTTCTTTTCTCCACAAAACTGATTTGTCCTGGATGAGGGCCTCCCTCAGCTTGTCTCCATGGAAATCTTGTTCCATTGGCTATAATTTTCCACCATATGGCATAAAACTTGTAACTCTATAGAGAATGTTGTATGAAATATAGTTTTTATTTTCTATCATGCAGGTGACATTCCACATCATGAAAGTTTTGCAGTGTTGCTTTAAGTACTATATATTTTTTAGCTGTTTTTACTCCTTAACATTGCCGAAAATTGGCCTCCCTGAAGCCTGGCTGTTGTGGTAAGTGTCAGAAGTTTGTGTTGTTCAAATGTGCAGATCAGATGTGAGCTGAACACAAGGTCTCTCCACAGGGGTCACTTTGCACCATTATCATTTCCACTCTGTTTACAGCATTGGGCTGGGCCGGGGGGAGCAGCATATGGCCACGCTACGACTCCCTCCACATAATGACAACTGTTCGGTGTGAGTCGTCATGACAACAGCGGGGGGCAGAACACTGTTTCAGAGCACATGGATTGAGTCTGGGCTGTGGAGAAATTGTAAATAAGTGGAACTACATTAGATGCTGTTGAGATCATGAAACTGAATGTTATATAAGGCAAACTATTCACATGTATAAGTAATAAAGCTTTCCCATGCAATCAATCCACCATACACCATACACCCACCAGGTATAGTGTTTGTGTTCATACCTCTTTCATGTTGGTCCAGATTTGATCCAAGTTTGGCCCATGGTTCTTATTTATAAAGCATACAAAAATGTTACATATATTTTACCTTTCACATAAAGTTTGTGAACCTATAAAAAACAAAACAAAACTCAAAACTTGTTCTGGAACAGAATGGAAGTTTAGGGTTTTCAAAGATGAGGTAGAAGGAGATCTGTGCTCAGAGAGACAAGAAGTAAGTGAGCTTGAGGAAGTTGGTGTTTTGTCCTTAAGTGCACTTTTTCCAAGTAATGTTTTATAGATGACCTCTCTATTCTAGATTTACTTACTGCTTAAGTAAACCTACAGTCTGTAAAGTTTTGAGTCACAATAGTTTTCTGAATTGGGAAACTCCTCACGAACTGTTTTGTAATTGCATTGATGTTTTGATTTTGTCCACCTCTAATCTATTTGAGAGCAAATGGTTCAGTCACTGCCCAATAAAACAAGAGTTACAAGTGTAACAATGTTTTTTTTTTTTTAATTCTCATGGACCACCAAACTGCTTAGTGGGGTGAAGGTTATAATTTCGTAATGTTATGCCTGATTGGTCTACAGATTATGATTGATATTGCTAACTAACAATTAATTTATGCCTATAACACATCTGTGCCCACAACCATAGACTGTATATATAAATTAACATAGCTAACTTGTTAGCCACTGTGTTCCAAATAGGAAGTGAGCATGCTTCCGGCTCCATCGATTCTGGCTCCAATTCACTTTGTATTGAAAAACCCCTCTCAACCCTTTCTCTGTAACTGCTGCTGTTAGGCTCGTCATTTTGCGCCTAAATGTTTGTATTAACCCGCTTTATATGATCCTAGTATTTTTACTTTGCTATTATGGATGTAAATGAAAATATGAACATTAATAACATACAAATCAGGTGCATTCTTTCCCCAGTGTCACTCACACTAGAGTTAGCAACAGGTTTGCTTTTCGCTCTTTGGTTGCTATGATACTCGTGGTTGAAATTCCAAATATGGAACTCGGCTCCAAATTCGCCTCTATAACTGTTAGCCTCAATGAGCTTAATTTGACTGGAGTCATTCGCTATGGGGAAGTCACACCCACTTAGTCCACTTCTTTATATAGTCCATGCCTATTAAACAAAGATTTAGGAACTGTCAAAAGTAGATGGCAATATGCAGCAATTAACATTGAAATTAAACGTTTTTTGAAGTATGGCAAAATACCTTAGTTTTAGCACAAAAAGAAAATGTTTTTGGTTAGACTTTTTTTTAGAGTAAATGAAGTAATTTCAGGTAGTACAGACCAGATGCTCGACATTCACTTGGGAAACTAGTAGATAACCCATTTTATAAAGACTTCATTACCCACGATGCAATGTGTTGTGCTTGTCAACAGCTCCTTAATGATCAGTGGCATCTGGTTGGAGCCGAGGAGGCGATAAGACAAACAGCTTTGGCCCCGGTCCCATGCACACAAGAAGAGCAGGTGCAGTCCAGCCGGTCAGTGCAGCGAGCGGGCCTCTTCGATTATTCACCTGGAGGAGAGGATGGAGGAGACAGAGGAGATGGAGGAGGGGAGAGAATTGAGGAGGCAGAGGAGATGGAGCAGGAGAGAGGCCGGAGGAGGCAGAGGAGATGTAGGAGGAGAGAAGAAAGAGGAGATGGAGAAGATGGAGTGGGGGAGAGGATGTAGGGGGAGAGGAGATGGAGGAGGCAGAGAAGATAGAGCAGGAGAGATAATGGAGGAGGCAGAGGAGCTGGAGCAGGGGAGAAGATGGAGGAGACACAGGAGATGGAAGAGGATGGAGGAGGCAGGTATATATATATATATATATATATATATATATATATATATATATATATATATATATATATATATATATATATATATATATATATATATATATATATATAAAATTATTATTATTATTATTATTTGAATTTACAACAAGAGGTAGAGGGAGATGTTGATCTCCATATAGATCCTTCTAACCTATATTGTCAATTAAAAAAATTAAATTAAAATTTAAAAAAAAATAAATCCAGAATTATGTTTGGATAAGGACAGACCATGCTTGTCCCTGATTTGCTAATCCAGTCAATCACTCCCATCTGAACTCAAGAAGATTAACCAGTGACCAGATTTACATATTCCTGCAGTACTGAAGTATTCCGAATCCCAAGCATAGACTGTATAGAGTAGTGGACTAAGTAAGTGCAAGGTCACTCATAGCGCTCAGTTATAAGGGTGAATTTGGAGCCAAGTTCTGACCATGAATATCATAACAACCAAAGAGCCAATCTGAAGCCAGTGCTGGTTTAGCAGGGATTGGACACTTAACAGCCCTGTGAATCAAACCTGTTCCTAATGCAAGCAGAAGTGACCTCAGGGAAAGAAAGCACCTGATTTGTCTGTTATTACTGTTCATATCTTGATCTACAGACAAAATGGTGAAATAAAAACACCAGGATGTAGAGAGTGTCAATATGAACATTTTAAAACCAAAATGGCAATCCTTGAACAGCACTTACAGAGAGAGGGGTGACAATTTCTCAATGTAACGTGAATTGCTTATATCAAAGCTTATACTGGTTTTAAGCACAGTACATATGCAATGTTTGGTTAATTAATTTTTCCGATGCTCAGGTAGTAAGGATTTGAAAGAAGATCAAGAAATTAAGAAATTAAACTAGACACTGCTAAGACTTCATATTACATTGTGAAAACAGAACTTTGCTAACTTCTTTCATAGGAAGCTTAAATCTTTTGATGTCTGTAATGAGTTTCTGCAAATTTTTACCATTCTGTTGTAGCCAGTGCTGTGTTTTTTGGAGTGGTGTGCTGGGGAAACAGCATTACTGTGTGGGACCGTAACAGGCTTGATAAGCTAATCAGAAAGTGTGTGTCGGTGATGGGTGGGAGGGTGGACTCTGTTGGGGAGCTGGTGGAGAGGAGGATGAGGAGTCTGATGCAGACCATCCTCAACAACAGCAGACACCCGCTGCACGAGACTGTGGTAGCTCAGAGAAGTAGCCACAGTACCAGGCTTCTCTCGCTGCACTGTAGAGCTGAGAGGTTCAGGAGATCGGTCATTCCTGCTGCTATAAGACTGTATAACAGCTCTTGTTAATCGGGTGCACTTTACTATCTTTGTACTGTTTGTGATTTTATACCTGTGTGCAATTTATGTTATGTCTCTGTTTTTGCTGCTGGACAAATGAATTTCCCTTTTCTGGGGATTAATAAAGTATTTATCTATCTATCTATCTATCTATCTATCTATCTATCTATCTATCTATCTATCTATCTATCTATTCAATTCAATTCACTTATTTTTGTAACACCCAAAATCACAACAACAGTTGTCTCGAAGGGTTGATGGGGGAAACCGGAGTACCCGGAGGAAACCCATCCAGACACGGGGAGAAACATGAAAAACTCCACACAGAAAGGCCTGGTGACCCGGGGATCGAACCAACCTTCTTGCTGTGAGACATGACTGATGGCACTCAGTCACCGTGCCGCCAAGACACAAAAAACAAAACAACAGGAAGAATCAGACACAACAGGAAAAATCAGACACAACAGGAAAAATCAGACACAACAGGAAAAATCAGACACAACAGGAAAAATCAGACACAACAGGAAAAATCAGACAACATAAGAAATCGGCCAGGCGAGGGGGAGGAAGACCAGACGAGGAGGAGGAGAGCCGGGCGAGGAGGAGGAGAGCCAGGCAAGGAGGAGGTCCAGCTGTCATTGGGGCATCTGAAAGAGATACACTCCACAGGGGGAGTGGGACAGGGGACAACATGTGAATAGCATTGCTGATGAGAAAATAGGGCAAAGTAGAGGATAGTGCTCAGGTTGCCATACTTCCCCCAGCTAGTTACTCCTACTGCAGCTTATCTTATCCCGGGTTTTAATAACCCTAACTCCCTCACTAAGTAACCTGGTCATACGCTATACCGAAGAGGAAGGTTTTAAGCCTGGTCTTAAATACAGAGACTGTGGGGGCCTGTTTAACATCAGCAGGGAGTTGATTCCATAGCACAGGAGCTTGGTAACTGAATGCTCTCCCTCCCACTGTACTTTTGGACACTCTAGGAACCACTAATAGTCCTGCATTCTGAGAGCGGAGTGCTCTGTTTGGCTGGTACGGGACAATAGCATCTTGCAGATAGGATGGGGCCATACCGTTTAGGGCTTTGTATGTCAGGAGGAGGACTTTGAATATGATTCTAAGCTCGACAGGAAGCCAGTGCAGATATTTTAGTACAGGACTGATGTGGTCTCTTCTTTTAGTTCCTGTTAGGACTCTGGCCGCTGCATTTTGGACCAACTGGAGGCTCCTTATAGTACTTTTGGGGCAGGCGGCAAGCAGGGAATTACAGTAATCAATTATCATCTATCTATCTATCTATCTATCTATCTATCTATCTATTTAACTTTGTAAACGTATGGATATCATACATAATTCATAGGGTCCATTCTAAAACAATATAAGACCAAGCATGCAGAAACAATTTACATTCATCTGTACAGTAGATTAGATACAGTCCAACTATGAATGGGATCACACAGCCTCACGAATATGGGGCTTTTCAGTAATAACTCCAATGGATTATTTGATATGTAGTTTTCTTTTTCTGCCAAAGTTCAGATGCAACAATGAAGCAAAGTTAAAAAGCATGTATAATATAATTTCAAACACATTTCGTTTGCACACAAGTCCATAACAGAAGCCTCACAGCAGCAGCCCTGACAAACAGCATTATTTGTGTGCTCCAGGAAGTTCCATTATGCCACGCACTAAACCCCATTATTCCTGTATGTGTGATTTGATCCTTATTCAGTCTGAGCACATGCAGGCTATGGCAAATATATTTTTTTGTTTTGTTTTTCCAACCATGCTTTCTAGGAAGACCAATTTTGTGTGTAGATTTGGACTAGCAACACATGGACACAAACATTCAAAGTCAAACTTTTGAACATAAAATGAAATAAGCCCTGGCCCTGAGACTCATTTCAGTTCCACCAAAACAACCAAATCTAAAACCTAACTGTTTCTGGGCCTCTTAGTGCCAAATAGCAGCAGTGCATTTGTGGTCAATTTTTCAAAATAGAACAGGAAGGAAAATGGCTTGGAAAAATGGGATGGCACTTCAATACAGCATTTTGTTCAGAGATGATAAATTGTTACACAAGAAGGCTACATTTTATATGACTAGCTGACACAAGACAAAAACACCACCTGTCACCATAGTGGTTCTAGTTGCTTATGTAAACATATATACTAGAAAGGAAACATGCATTAATGCTGCATTCCAGGAAAACAGGGAGGTCAGATATTTATCAGTTAAACATGATGAGTTCCGACCTCAGAGCATTCCAGTGGGATAATTTGTATGTAAATAATATGGCTAATGCTAAACTGAAGGGCAAAGAAATGTAAACGAAATGTAAACAAATGCCTTTAACATGTTGCATAACACATTATGTAACCTATTGTTATCTATTACATAACATTGTTTATGTGGTGAACCTCAGATCTACTTTTTGATGATTAGCATTAATCTAAAAAGTCATAGTTTAACTCGGATGTGAAGTGGGATATACATCTTCTCTTATATCAAATCAGTTTGAGGTGATTTGGCGCTGTCAGTTCATGGATTAATAACCCTGGCTTCCCTCTGCCCATTATAAGTCAGAAGGAAGCCATGAAAAAGCCATTTGATAGATCCAGTATGATGCCGACAGCCTCTGTAACTGCGTGACTGCATGGCCTGATATTAGCTGGGAAAAAAACAAAAACAAAAGAACAATATGCTGCACATGCTAGCTACATTCTGCTGGGGAAAAATGCATGCACAATGTATTAAAAGATATATATATATATATATATAGAAACTCAATCCAACCAACAAAACTATTCCATTGCAGGCGTGGTTATAAACCTGTTAGTCTTACATAGCACTTTCAGATATAAAACAATAATTTTACACTCATCAACAACAACCACATCAAAACATTTCTACAGGTATGGTGAGAATAACAGATTAATAGTAATTTATATGTTGCCAATCAGAATATTGTATCCAATTCGGCTAAATTTGGCATATTGCTATTTTTTATTATTTGATTATGTACCTGTGGACCAACTAAGATAAGATTTTTTCACAAATCATTGTTTTGTAAATAGTGTATTTCTGTCATTGCTTACTCTCTAATGTATTTTCTTTATATACCAATATTTAAATATGTTAATTGCACTGTAATTTTAATTGTAATCAGTAATCTATGAGCTACCTATAAACAAACTGTTATTTTGTTTAATTATACTTTTTTTTTTTTTGTAAAGGAATTGGTATTTATCTTTTCATGGAACAGAGTAAACCTTTTGACTGAACCTCTGTCATCTGTACCACAACACCCACAACACAATGCAGAGCCACAACAAAAGGGGTGGACCAGGGAAGTTACATGAGTAAAGTGCCTTGCTCAAGCACACAAAAGCTGGGGTTGAGCCAGCAACTCTATAAGCTGATATGTCAAGTGCTCTACCACCTGAACCAATTTTTATATCACATTGTCAAGTTGAGCAACCTTGCAGAGGCTAGACGAACAGAATTGCAATTATTTCTTCCATTCAAGTGCATTGGTAAAAGTCAACGCAAGTCAGATCTTATATTCAATGTTTGGCACAAATTCTCTAACATCATTTTGTGTGTTCTTGTCTGATCATAATTGCTTTGCTATTGTAATTAGTTTAAAAGGGACAAACAAGCCTGATCGTCTCTTTCCAAGTCCGAAATTAAAAGGCGCTGTGCCAGAATTCTTGCCAACTCTGTCACTATGTTACAAATTGTGTTCATTGGTGGAGATATGCAAGACAAGACATTTTCTAATCCTCCTCTTCCATTGACCCGTTAAATGCCAAATGTCTGCTAACCTAATTATCAAAAGTGAAAAAAGTTAGCGTGCTTGTTTTTGTGATTTAGCTCTATTAGCACATATTGGCATCTGGAGAATGTGGCATGTTAGCATAAATTTGAACCAGGTTTTTACACCTCAGTGAACATGTTCAGTTTAATCAAAGCAAAGTATCAACTCACGCCAAGTCAGCGTGCTCTAACTGCAGGGACTAACAGTACGATTAGAAAATCATCCATCAGAGAAACAAGATCTACATTTTGCTATTTTACTCCATGTTGATGCTGGTTAAATCTTTTTACCCAATATGAAAAAAAACTTGTCCAGGTACGTTTAATGTAACATTTGTCTTTACTCTAGTGCAACTATAGCCTATTGTGATTATTGTGTACTTCGTCCTTACTGTTCCTGGTCATGTCCCGAGGGGAAAGGACCCTCACTCTCTGGAACTTCAATGCCGTTTGGAAAGCGCTACTGTAAGGCATGTTGACTATAATGGTCCTCAGGTCATCTCAAGTAAACTGGGCCAGAAGACTCATTGATAATGGACAATCAAAATACTCTAACTAAACAGAACGGCTTGAGGATTGGTTTTTGGTTTTGTTTTATGATGTCAGTCCTTTGCCAGCATATGTGATGATAGCCTAAAATGGATAATAAAATAAATGCGAATTATATCATGTCTCATGTCATATTCAGCCAGTGAACCTGTGTGCCTCGTGTGTGGGAAAAGTATTTTGTCCTGTTTTACCAGGAGCAGTTGTTGATTATTTTACAGAATTTTATATAAAAAACAATCCACTAAAATACATCTCTCTGCTAATACAGGAACGCAATAAACAAGTTCAGCACTTTTGTTAAGATAATTTGCCCCTCTGACTGTGAGGGGTTATGGAAATATGTTGTAAATGAAGATATATGAATGAGACCGGAAATAATTATCGTAAAAGGTGATTAATGACTGGGTGAGAATGCACTTAGCTGTTGCCAAGAAGGACAAGAGCAAGAATGGTTAAATATAAAATGTATTACAAAATGTGTTGATTTAAAACAAAATGCTTACAAAATAGTCCATGGCTAAAGTATAAGTCAATAAAAACTATGTGGGCTAAAAACTACTAAAACGGTTAAAAGTTCATTAAAAGGGTGAAGTCCAGTGCAGTGATCTCTCTAGCAACAAGCAGCTCCTCTCCTGGCACAGCAGGTCCCCCTTGGCCACACGCACCAGGTCATCTGTGGAGTGAAGAACACAAAGGCCAACACGAAAGAGTACAGGACACCCATGCCTCACGTTATGTTGGTGGAGTGTTGCTACAGTACTTATACTACACAGAAAGGCAGGGCCAGCTGCTTAGGGCTCCGAGGCCAGCAAAGGGCCCCTAAGAGCCCATAAATTTACATTGAAAATAATATAATAAATCAAGTTTTATTAGACACAGGGCTTGTGCGTTTACAGCAGCCTAAATATCCCTCTCAAACGATTACATTTGTTTTACATCTATCCCGCACCGGTGCACGGACCCTTTATAAGGTAAATTTAAGCCCACTGTTGCCAATTGGAACACATTAAAATCCAACCCTTACATGTTTGTCTGCTGTTCTTGTGATTATGGTAGTTGTGACTGGATGTTTTCAGTCTGATGTTGGTCATATAAACACAAATGCAACTGATCAAGGTGATGGGGCATAGTCAGAATGTTCTCAAATGTGAATCACCAATAGCTGAGCCAGGAGGTATCCATTGTCGGGGGCCCCAGACATAAATTCAGCTTAGGGCCCCCTGAAAGCTAGGGCCAGCCCTGCAGAAAGGCAGAGTTCTTTTCTGCCCTTGCGTGTCACAACACTCCTTCACTCGTTTCTCTGTTCCCCTCGGCTGGCTCTGGCACGCTGGGACACCATATGTGGATCACAAAAACATATAACAGGAGGGGTTCCTCCCAAAAAACTGCTGTAGCCTTAGGCTGCTCTCCAACAAGTGCTGCTACAATTTCACGTTACTCACATGGCTGGCAGGGATCTCTGCTCTGCTCCTATGTCTTCTTGCACACACACACAGTTCCAGTGTGCTCGTGGTCCCCAGATCATGTACATTGTCTGCTACTCCAAGTTAAAGTGCAACAAGTGCAGCAATGTAAAGTGCAGTAGGCATCAATAAAAACAGGAAGACATACATTTCAAAATAAAATCACAGCAAACACTAAAAAAAAAAAAGCATATGCAATAAGCTTAAAACCTTGCTAAAACCTTAGTACGTGACACTTACACACATACAATGATAGAAGGTTGTTTTTCATTCACATATCCTAAAAAACCTAGTCCTCTAATTCATCTCTGTAAAACATGTCTTATCAAATCTCACCAGGATTAGCGTTAGCTTGCCTACATTTCCTCCATACTGCCATAGAACCAGGGTCACAGTAACTTTCACACAGTGACACTCCTCCTGTCTCCCTCCCACAGCTAAAATAAGGGTCAGCCCCCCCCCCAAATAACAAAGCCTGGAGACATATCATTTCCTCCAACATCTGCTGCCTCTGCCTTCTGTACACTCTTGGCAAGGAGCGCGCATGGCTGTCATGAGGAACGGATTTAAACCAATAGCGCAATTACTGCACAACCCGGGACAGGCCAATTGTGTCCTGTGCAGGCTGCTGTTTACTCTCCAGCGTACACTTCACATTCGAGCTGCCATTTTGGGCCACCTCTCCGAGCCTTCCCCAGATCAGGGCTAGAGACAGGCTGCCAGAGCTGTGCAATTTGGCAAGGGGGGGAATAGAGAGATAAAAGCCAGCCTAGAGGTACTTTAAGAGTTTTGTGTGTGTGTGTGTGTGTGGGGGGGGTGTGTGTGTGTGTGTGGGGGGGGGGGGGGTGTGTGTAGGGGTGTGTACGTGTGCGGGTGTGTGTGTCTCTTTTTTTTTTTTTTTCAAGGAATCATCCGACAAGGGTGAAGTTTGGCACGCATTTCCCAGGCATCCGCAAATCCATCACGTGTAATGGTCCATGGAGGTGGTCAGTGTGTGACTAATAGGTCAGATGTGGCTACTCTGCGTACAATCCAATGGGCTGGGTCTCGGAAGAGGGGTCTTTCTGGATTTGAGCAACAACAAACTAACACAGCCGTGGCACTTTTTTCAGTTTTGTAGGAAGTAATAAAGAGGAGCTTGTTAAGTCCCTAACAATCTGTGCAAGGGTCAGCTGAAGCAGACAGTTACACATGTACAGGTGGGTTATTCAAAGGGCCTATATTATTTTTTGCTGTCTCCTCATCATAAACTGAAAACACTCTGTTCCATTTTGTGATGTCATGTGGTAATACAAGAAGTGCTCCACTGTATTGTTAAACTTCAATCTCTTCTAAACAAAAGATAAAAGGTAACTGTTAACTTGAAAATTGCCACTTTATGATACCACAAGGTTGAGTATTTTGAGCTTGGAGATGAAGACAGACTAATAGTAAAGGATTACTCAAACATGTGTGAATGAAACAAAACACAACTCCAGGTATGTTTCTGAGGAGGTAACAACATTATGGCATGGCTAAAAACTCAAGAATCCATTTTGCATAATATAACACCTTTTACATATAGAGCAGAAATGATTTAAGACATCTAGTTTTGTTTGATTGCCAACCTTGATGACCCAAAGCTTCAAAGTGGGTCCCCAGAGGTTCTGAAAGTTCAATATAATGATGCATTGCCTCCATCAAATATTTTATATGCTACTGATAGCAATTATATTATATTTTTAGATAATAGTTTTTCAAGTGGAGGGAGTATATTCGGTGGCCAATGTATGGGTTTGGATATTGTTGTTTTTCAGATATCATTTGGTTGGTCCACTGTGAAAGCACCCACTGTGCATGTGTCAAAACAGAATAGTTACAATGTTTAGTTGCATAAAAAGAGGTGATTTCACAATGTTTTAGTCAGGTTTTTCTTGCCTTGCATCCGAGAAATTATTTGGGTAGCTCTGTCTACATATAACAAAATCACATCATTGAAGAGGCCAACTGCTGTGTTTTATAGTTACTCAATTGGTCAGTGTTGTCTTGGTTGACCAGTTGACAAAATTAGTTAACGCATTATTTTTATTTGAAATGTATAGCTTCATATCAGTCAAACAGAGAGGAGAAAACATAGAGTGAGTCATACGGAGCTTTCAATTCAATTCATTTTATTTTTGTAACGCCCAAAATCACAACAACAGTTGTCTCAAAGGGCGTTCATGTTTTAGGTGATGGGGAAACCCATCCAGACAGAGAGGGAGAAACATGCAAAACTCCACACAGAAAGGCCTGGGCGACCCAGGGATCGAACCAAACCTTCTTGCTGTGAGGCATGAGTGTTGCCACTCAGCCACCGTGCTTCCTACACACAGCTTTGGACAGCTTTCACAGCAGTGAATCTGTCTTTTCACTTATTAAGATTTAAACTTTTACCAGTACTTCATTGTATATAGTAATTTTTGTGCAAGATCTTATAAGAACTTTTAGAGTTTTGCCAGCACCACAGGATATGTCTTTAGTTGACCAAACATTTCTTTAGTCGAATACAGCCATAGTGTTTCCAAGAGTGTAGTTTAAAACTATTAAATACAGAATAGCCTGTTGTGAGAAGAAAAGTTGACTTTCTGCCTTGTTAAAAACTCCACTTTCTTACTTCTTCAGGTTGAGAGTTTAAAAAGACTGCATGAGTGACAGTTGCTATGGAAACTTGAATGACAGAGTGCAATTTTAAAATGTTGTTCAGAGATTTGATTTTATAGAGCATCAGACCTCAAGTGTCCAAGACCATGACTGAAAGGTGAATGGTGAGTAATCACAGCTCAGTCACATTCAAATGTGATGTTAAGAGTATGAACAGACAACATTTGAAAAGGGTCTACTATAGCTAGTCACTTTTTTGCAGCGTGTGTAATAATATCTTCACTAACACAAGCTAAATCAATATAGAAAATTGAGTTTAGTTCAGTTTGTTGTTCACATAAGCAGAGACTATATTGTAACTTTGATTTCTTAATATAAACAAACTGCAAGTTACCAAACAGACTCATTCTCAAAGTAATTCCTAAACATTACATAGCATTCAGCTCAATACTATTTGACAATATTAAACTTTCATTACAGTATTTGAGATTTTTTCATTTTTTTCATTACATTCTCCTATGGTTTTCTTCAGCCAAGTGCCCCACTACTTCTTTTAATGCCAGCTCTCATCTAAGAAGTTGTATTAGTTGTATTAGTCCCACTAGGAACTAAACACTATTTAAAAGGTTCCAGGGGACACAACAATGTAGTAAATCTGCATTCAAATGGGGCTTTTTTTTTTTTTTCCCCCAGTGGAAATAAATTATAATAGTTTGCTGAAAAAATAATAATAAAACATTTATTTCATTTTTAATTGTGTTGTTTATGTCAAGTCTCCCAACTATTAATCCAGTTGATAGGTTCACTTTTAACCTAAGTTACAGTTCAAAAGAGAAGAGAAGACAAGAGAGATTATTTTGTCTCAATATTGAGGAGAAAGGATGGGGAGGCAAAACCTTCAGTTACAACCTCCTTACCCCTTCTGAAGTCTCCACCGCCTTTCACCTCCTTTTATTAGAATTAGGAACCCTGGTTACAAATGCACTGCCCACTCTCAAGGGGAAGGGGGAATATATTTAGCGAGCAGTGCGTAAAACAAATTACGACATACAAATAAAAATACATTCCGTTCCTGCATTTCTCGAGGTTATTTCCTTTTGCATAAACACCCTCTCAGGATGTTTCAAGAAAAGGTTTTGCAAGTTTGCAGTGACCTCGACCTCTCCTGTGTGGTCCTGCAAACTTCACAAGACATTTTCTGCAAGACTCAAGAACAGATATTAGTGCAGATTACATAGTTAATAAGAGTGAACATTACATTACCTTTAAGATGCACAGTGAGATTAATAAACATAACTTGAGTATATATCTTGAATCCATCACCAATAAATGAATCTTTCTTTTTTAGTCTTCTATCTGTACTATAGGTAGGTGTTCTGGGCATGTTCCACAGGGCAGAGACCACAGGGTAGACCCAGGACATGCTGGAGGGACTATATCTCTCGGCTCGCCTGGGAATGCATTGGGGTCTATCTGGAGGAGCTGGAGGAAGTGTCTGGAGTGAGGGAAGTATGGGAGTCCCTGCTCAGACTGCTGTCCCTGTGACCCGGCCATGGATAAGCAGAAGAAAATGGATGGATGGTAACATAGTTAATGGTACATCGTCACTGAGGCATGTAAATAGAATATAAAGGTCACCATGTTAACTGCACACACGGTTAACCTATCAAACAAATCAGCAATAGCCAAATGCGTTCCTCTTCCTTATTCATCCATTATAATTTTCCCATTCTGGCTTTTGTTTAGTACAATTCAAAATCCAGTTTTGTCAATTCAAATGTCACAGCACACAAACAAAAGAATAAAAATACCCATAGTACACTCTGCTTTATGCACCGCTAGCTTACAGAAACAAGGGTCCTTCTAACACAAAAGCTAGTATACAAAGTCCCTGATTTATTGTTTTTGCTTAGTAAAAGTGTGGCTGGCTCTCACTATGGGGATTACCATTCAAGAGGTTTCCTTCTTTAATCTGGTCATTAGTCAAGTTTTGGCCTGGACTTTCAATGGTCTCCACTGCACTGAATCTAAATACAACCAGGGAATAGGAGCTGGTGATCAGCACTGTGGGACAGCAGGCTGTTTTTGATTCAGGGGAGATAGTTTTTGTATGTATGGAGAACAAGGGGTCAAGAGCAGAATTGTTCAGTGGTTATAATATATAGCGCAGAGGGAATTAAGGTCTACCAGCAACTTTGTGGCATGGAATAAGGCAGTAGCATGCGATGACTTTTATGGGTAGGCAAATAGACTTGTACGGGACATCAATATTAATGTATTTTTAACAGTTAATAACAACACTTTTTATGCACACTACATTGCAAATTAGTATATTTATTTTTACTGACATATACTGTTTACTACTCCAGTACTATTGTTATCTATGACCATATGAACCAAATAAGTGACATATGGCTCTACTCATACAGTAAGTAATGTACTACACATAACATACATTCACAAAGAGATGCTAACAACACACTGGTCAGACAGGTGCACTTGTCAAACAGGTGAACTGGTCAGACAATTGCACTGGTGGCCTATAATATAATAGGTCCTCATGTGGCACAAACATCCCTTAAACACAGCCCTGCATTAGAACAGCTTGCTCACACCCACCTCTCACAGATGCAAATAAAAAACGCATTTTTCCTGAAGAAACATAGCAGAAGCAGGTCCAACCACATATTCCTCCACATATGTCCATTACGCCACTAAGGCTGTTCCTTCATAAACAGACAGGCTCGTCTCCAGCCGCTGTCACTCCACTGCTTTGTCCAAATCCTCTATTTCACACAATTATCATTATTTGAATATATTTCCAAACTATTTAACTATACTTTTGACATGTGATGATTTTGGATTTTATTGGACAACCATTGTTTGCCTTGATTGCCCTGACCGTTCGTCACTTAAATAAGTAACACGTTTTCATTCAAGCAAAACTGTGTAACTCTCTGGAGGTGTCATATTACCTGCATAATTCCATGGAAATAGAAAGTTAAAACCATACATTGGAGCATTATTCATGGAGATAGATTATTTTCTGGCAATTTCCAGTTTCTATAAAGACAACCAGGTGGACAACAAGTCTGTTCAGAGTAAGGATGCTCATGCCCATGCTGACCATATATATACATACATATATATATATATATATATATATATATATATATATATATATATATATATATATATATATATATATATATATATATATATATATATATATATATATATATATATATATATATATATATATATATATATATATATATATATATATATATATATATATATATATATATTTATATATATATATATATATTTATTTATTTATTTAAATATATATATTTATATTTATTTATTTAAATATATATATTTATATATATTTTTTTTAATTTATTTATTTTTTACATTTTTGCCCTTCTATTATTTTCTCTCATGCACTAGTGTTACATTCGAAACAGTAGGCATGTTTACAAAATCCCTCATAAAAATATTGTGTTCTATGCAACTTTCTTTTCAGTTCAGCCCAAGTTCAGCCCAAGTTCCCCCCGAGTTCCCCCTGATCTCATCTCATGACAGTGAAAAACCATCAGCATCCCAGACTATATGTGGCAGCCATCTCCCCATCTACTTTCCGTTTCCTCACTGTCGTTCCCTGTCTTACTATTCTGCATTATTCGATCTCTTCCCTCACACTGGCCTATGCCTCTCTCCCCCTCTCCCTTGCTCTCTCTCCTCTCCTCCCTCACACTGGCCTGTGCCTCTCTCCTCCCCTTCCTTTCCCTCTCTCCTCTCCTCCCTCAATCTGGAACATGCCTCTCTCCCCTTTTCCCTTTCTCTCTCTCCTTATCTCCCTCACATTGCCTCTCTTCCCCTCTCTCTTTCTCTCTCTCTCCTTTCGTCCCTCACATTGGCCTCTCTCTCCCCCTTTCCCTTTCCCTTTCTCTCTTTCTTGCTCTCCTCTCACACTCTCTCCTCCCTCGTACTGGCTTATATCTCTCTCCCCTCTCCCTTTCTCTCTCCTTTCCTCCCTCACACCGGACTATGTCTCTTTCCCCTCTGCCTTTCTCTCTCCCTTCTTCCCTCACACTGGCCTATGTCTCTCACTTTTTCTCTCTCCTCTCCTCCATTACACCTCCCTATGTGTATGCATGGCTCGTTGCTTATAACGTGAATACGACTCCTGCACTTATTGATTCTGTCCGAGAGATGAGCCCTAGGGGTTTTTCTGATGTTTATGCAGGCCAATGGTGATGCTTGCTAAGTGGAAAAGTGACAATAAATCAATAGTAAAAGGTGGGGAGAGAGGGGAGGAAGAGAGATAGTCTTTTCATACTTTGGGAGTTTGTTTTGAAATTTGCTCTCCTTTTCATAGACCCTGAGATGGAATGACTCGGGCCAAATGCTCATTTTAACAGCCCGATTTAGTGGACTTTTATTATGGCTGACTTTGAATGTATTTGCATTTAAAAGGTACGGTCAGACTTACATTTTCATTTCTGGTCCACTAAAGCAACTCTTAACAACTCTCTCTGGACATAGATGCACTATGTAACCTTTCTGGCGGAGGGTCTGCCACCTGCTCCCAAGAATGCCATCCATTTTATTCTGTTTATCTGATTTCAGGTTGTGGGTGCAGCATTCTAAGCAGACAGCAGCAGGGAGTGGGGACTTCCTCACCCCAGACACTTCCTCCAGCTCCTCTGGTGGGACCACAAGGCATCCCCAGGCCAGCCGAGAGACACAGTCCTGGTTCTTCCCTGGGGGTTCCTCCTGGTGGGACATACCCAGGAAGGAGCCCAGGAGACATCTGGAACAGATGCCCAAGCCACCTCAGCTGCCTCCTCTCAACTTGGAGGAGTGGCTCCTCAGCTCACAATGAGAATGTGCGTTTTTCAAAGTAGTTTTGAGCAATTAAAACACATGTATTAGAATAAATGCAAAACAGATAAGCTTAATGCAATATTGTGGAAGATCCCCAGAAGACCAATAACATCTCCATGGAGGCAACTAGCTGGCATTCCATCAACCAGAAAGTCTAATACACTTTACATACTACTGTATAACATTCCAGGCAAAGCAATGGCATCATGAAAACCCCCCACCAAAAAATCTGCACAGTGCACCTTTTATGTCTTGATTTCAACAGTGGCATACCACCCATAGCTACATGGGCAGTCCTGGAACAAAGGTTAAAGATAAAGATATTTTCCATACTTGCTACTCCCCAGTATAGCACCATGGGACCAGTTTCTTTATCATAGTTACTTAAGTCATGGTTTATTCCCCTTCAGGAAGTGGACAGAGGGAGTGTGATGCCACTCATAGCGTTCGGCTCCAGTCAAATGAAGCTCATTGCAAAATACCCGCTCGCACCGCTGGTTTAGCATGGAGGGAGCATTTAGGAATGTTGTTAATTAAACCTGTTGCTAATGCTAGGGGGAGATTTGTCTGTTATTAATTTTCAATTCCTATTTGGAATGCGACAGCTAGCAAGTTAGTTAGCAGTTTGTCCATTTATATATACAGTCTATGGCTCAGGAAGTCTAATGTATCCAAATGGTAACTGTGCACCCACCTTCATTGGTGACATCTCATGTTCGTTGACAAGACACATAAATATTATTTTAATATATTTTGGAATTCCAAGATGGCGGTGCCTAAAATATTGCAGATTAAAGTCTACTGAAACACTCAAAAATGACATCCATCAAATTCAGGCCAGACAAGAGTAATTGAAAACGTTGTGGGCCATATTAGTGAATATCAATATGGCAATTTAATATGAGCCCCTAAAGATGCCCTGAGATCAATAGCTGGTGTGTCATTGGACTCCTGCGTGCTACGTGGTCTAGAAAATGGCCGGTACTGTGTAAATTACAGGCTGTAATTAACTTGAGAGCAGGAGAGGGAGATGGATGATTATAATAATTAGTATCAATAACATCATTTGTGTGGCCATACCTCGACTCTGTTTAACCACCACATGCAGGTTTGAGTGTACACACTGGGATCAGGTTCCATGTGTGCTGAAATCAGCCCACATTGTCAATAATGCTGGACAGGATTGTACACAAGTTAAGGTTTGGTTCTTTGTTAAACTTAATCAATGTTAAAATGAATAACAAACGTTTCTATTGCAAAATAATAGGTAAATTCAATGGGAAAAAAAAACTAAAATAGGTGAACTTATAATTTTCTTCCTAATTGGTATAGTGTTTTCTATGGCCAATTTAATCCCTTCAACAAAGCGACTAAAAACAAACAAAAACAGATGACTTTTGGACCCTTTAAAAAAAATGAAACTAATCTTAACTAGTCTAATTCAATTTTAGTTTCTCTGAGTCATGGAAATAAATATGTTTTAATACTTCAATCTATTTGTTTTTTATTGCATAAATCAGATATATTGACAATGTGGGGGTGTGCAATGTCACATTCAATGGCACAAAATATTTCCAAGAATTTTCGTATTATTTGGACTAATTAATTTTCCGTCTAACATTGTAACATAAACTCAGCTAACTCAACAAGTCCACTGTCCATTGAATGACAGTTAAATACATAAAAACATTTTGTCCTGTGTCTCCAGGTCTGATCACAGGGCGATGCACAATCCACACCCTTTTTCATAGTGAAAGAGGTAAGGAGCTAGGACAGCGGAGAACAAATTGACATTCCTGTGGCACTGATGCTGTGTCCTCCTCAGAAACATAACGGAGGGGGCGTGGCTCGCTGTGCACTTCATGGGGTCCAAAATGTCCCATCAGCCACATTTTCTTCTGACTGACAGGGAAATTCAACTTGAGGGAGGAGAGTTGGAGGAAGTCATTTTTGGTGGAACTCTTCATTTTTACTTTATTTTTGCCAGAAAAAAAAAAAAAAAAAAAATCCATCCACCCATTTTCTTACGCGTATTATTATTATTATTATTATTATTATTATTATTATTATTATTATTATTGTTATTATTGTTATTATTATTATTATTATTATTATTATTATTATTATTATTATTATTATTATTATTATTATTAATAATAATAATAATAATAATAATAATAATAATAATAATAATAATAATAATAATAATAATAATAAATAAAACTGAATTGTGCTCATATATCAAAAAGCTTGATCATAATTTTACTAAGTGCTATGAGTGGCTGAAAGATATGTGCACGCTGCAGTGCACACTGCCACCGAATGAAGGCTTGGTAGGCTGATCTGCCACGTAGAATTACTGTGTTCTTTTATGAAATATTCTCTGGACACCCATGTAACCCTCTCCTACAGCTGATCCATGAAGGAAACATGCGGCCAAAAGACAATCAAAGTCGTGCTGCGGTCATGTACACAGCACCACGGCTCCACTGTTCTTTCCCTCCTCACACACACACACACACAGCTTCCCCATCAGTCATTTCATAAATGTTGAGTCAGAGAAGTAGAGCTGCACACGCCTGTGTCCTCTGTTGAAGTTTCTTTCCCTGAGCCCTCGTCTTTAATCGATCTCACTCATTATCGACTCATTATCTGCTCACTCATCAAGGAGTGCATATGGAGGGTTATATAAATCACCATATTTATTCACATAAATGAAATTTACGTTTTTTCTGTCTGTACTCTTTCAAGTAGATTTTGAGACACTCTGGCTTGTACATCTCTAGCTTGTCTCCAGGGAGATAAGCTTAATGTCATAACATTTCAGGCAAAGCCATAACATCTTCATGGAGACAAGCAAAAGACATGCCCTCCACCAGAAATATTCCATAGCACATCTTTAATTATTTAGTTGCATTTCCAAAGTAATTCTTATAGATATAGTAAGCAATTGTAGTAGATAGAAATTAACTAAGACATTCAAAACTACTGCTTATTCTAGCAGTTTGCTCTATTTTAAACAAAAAAAAGCACATTTTGAAACATTAATTAGATAGTTGATTTGACTGTGTAAAAGTATACAGTATTGCACCATTAATAACTATAATGCCAAAACGGCATAAATATGAATGGCACATTGCACCTGAGTCTATTGTTACTGTGTAGCCTGCCTGGTTGTAAATGAGTTTCAGGGTTGAGTGGGTGGTTTGACAGAGCAAGGTCAAGACACAGAGGAACGACTGGAACAAATGAACAGATGCTTGTCAAAGGTCCACTCTCCCACCCAAACTATCAATGACAACTGGGAATAACCTTGGGCCAATCATCAGTAATGCCATTGTGCTGCATTGTGTTAGCGTTCAGTTAATGCAGCTAGCAGATTGATGTTCATGGTCTAGTGTATGTGGGGTCTCCTGGAGTGATTGGGTTTTAGTTGTGCGTTTGGTTACATTCGAGGCCATATTACATTTTTAACTGACTATTTCTTGTAAATTTTCCTCCTTTATTCCCAGCACTTTCTTGCTAACAGCACTTTACCATAACAAGTGAATTTCCCACCAGTAAGAAATATTTAATATCTTTTCCCATCATTTGTATTAGATATACATAAATAAAAGTAGTTGAAGTTTATGTAGTGGTACAAACTTTGGCATTAAAAGTCCTATATTTTACAAATTGACTCTTATGAACTTTAAGCCATGTTACAATGTTGTTATGTCATCAAAAACATACCCGGAGTTGTATTTTGTTTTAATCACACGACTGAGTATTCTTAGTTTATTACTCTGTCTCGATCTCTAAAGCGCAAAATGCTCTGTTCCACCTTGTGATGTCATGTAGTGTTCATTTTCAAGTTAACTGCTGCTTTTAGCTTTAGTTTAGTAGAGATAGGCAATTCCAGAGCTGCAGTCATTCAAATGATTGTAGTGAAGGTGTATGGAACTTGCTAACAAAACCACGTTTTACCAGCAAACTCACTAAAATAATGTTGTTTTTTTTAATTCTTCTGAAACAACATGTGTCATTATTTTGAGTGGGCTTGCATCTCCTCAAACCTTACTCTTATTTGACCTGGAGGAGGACCTTATCCTCCTTGTTTCCATGGAAATGTTCCTTTGGCTATAATATTCCACTGTATGGCATAGCACTTATAAAGAATTTTCTTAAGTATGGTTTTAACTTTTTATGTCAAACAAGTGACATACCACCTCCACAGTGTTCCATATTGTAGCTTTATGTGTACGTTTGAATCATAGACTGTATAAAGAAGTGGACCAGGTGAGTGTGTGTTTGGCTCAAGTCAAATGAAGCTCATCGAGGCTAACAGTTACAGGGACAAATATGCGAGTATCTTATCAACCAAAGAGCCAATCCAGAGCCAGGCTGTTGAAGGTAACTCCAGTGAGCCAGTGAATTTGGAGTTGATGGAGCCAGAAGCATGCCCATGCTCACTTACTATTTGGCGCCTAGCAGGTTAACTATGTCCATTTGTATACAGTCTGTGGTTCGAAGCTGAAACTAAATATTGTGCAATAGAGGGGACACTACTGAAAGTACAATAATATGTATATACTCACAACAGTTTATGCTATGCTAAAATCCTGACAAGATGCCAGCGTTTGAAAGATCTTAGGATTACAAAATTGACCTTTATCTTCATACACAACCATGTCCATGGTTGAAAATGTCACAATCCACAAAATGTCAGTGCTGAACAGATCTGCACATTAATATAGCTTACCTCATAATATAGATTCTGTCATTCTGCCACAATACAGAAAAGAATATTCAAATAATGTAGATACAAAGTGGAAATAAGCCCCCTTTATTCAATATTGATTTACATTTTATATAAAAATTACTTACATTTAATACATTGTCAAAATACAAGCAGCCAAACGACATATAAATCAAATACAAAATTATAAAATTTCTTATATTTATCATCTTCCTTTGCTGTAACAGATGTGTTTTCATAAACTCTGGTAAATCCTCTCGTCGCGGTGGTTAAATCTTTTTCTCCACTTTATTTCCATCTGTTGACATGTGAGACCTAGAAAAATATGGTTTTCAGTATCTGTCCTCGCAATGTACAGTACAGGGTGGGGAATCTGATCGTAGAACATTCAAGGTGGGCTTTAATCTCTTCACCAAAAGATAAATTGGTTTGCTATATCACTGTCATAACAGGATGCTATGAAGGACGGAAATGGAAAAGACAGAGGACCTATATGGAGTTACATAGAATGGTCTTCAGCGGAAATACAGTATGTCACGTAGGTCATACAAAACCATAAGTGCTTATAGTGAGGTCTATTGTCGTCAATGTAAATGACTGGTTTTATTCCAATCCAGTACTCAATATCTTTAATCCATGTAAGAACAAGTAATGGGCAGAGTACTGCAATTCAGAGTACAGTACTTATTGTAGTACTCCAATGTATAGTACTGTGCAAAAGTTCAAGGCATGTACAGAAACGCTATAGACAAAGGAGTATGTGGTAGTGTGTAAACAGAAAGAATACAGAAATATTCTCTTCTCGCAATGGTGGATGTGTAGTGACCAGACCTGAATGCATAGTCTAGTTTAAATGCACATAGGCCCTCTATCCACTACATACACAGACAGTTTTACAGTAAAATAGCATTACAGCTTCATTGTAAAAACTCTTGTAAAAGCGTGTAAAACTGGAAAATACCATATGTTCCAGAACAGGTCTTGAAAGCAATAGCCTTTTATGTTCATTCGAGAGACGCTGGTTCTGTTTACATGCACGCCAAAATCTGATCTTTTTCTGATTGTTCACACCTGGGTACGAATGGTGCAACAGCAAAAATGAAAGAACATTTTTAAGAATTATTTAAAAGACTTCATTTCAAATTCAGTGTAATTTGTCTGCCAAATACAAGTTATTTTAATACTAATCCATTATTTTTGATGATCAGATTTATTTTGTGCATGTAAACACACACCAGAAATCAGATGCAATAACTGGGTACTCTATTTATTCTCATCTTATTTTTACAGTGCACCTAGTGAGTTACATAGATTTTGTTGATTCTTTATACCATTACAAGATTATGCATATGACATCTGATAATATTTTACTGCAATTTTATGATAATCTAGATGCACACCAAAATTGCACATTTTCCTGTTACTGATCATTTTCACAATTTCACATAACAAAAATGAAAAATATAAATTAATTGTTTTGCCTATAACTTTTGCCCAGTACTGTTTTGCAAACCAGCAGCTTATGTGGCAAATGACTGACAAAAACATATAAGAAAGCAAGAGTCAAAGGGAATACTCCGCACACCAACAACATGAGACGATATGTTGATGCTAAGTTAAACCTAAAGAGCTTCATAGAGAATAGAAAACTCTGCTTGTCCTCTGTACGTACACTATATACATTGTACACTGTGGTATAAAAGAAGTAGAAAGTGTAAAGTTAGGCTATGCGGCGGTTTCATGAATTGTCCCCTCAAGTTTCTTTGGGAGTAGCTCTCTCCTCTCGTCAATACTGATGACCGGCTTTCGACAGTTTTGCCCGTCCAGGTAAATCTTTGCATACACTGGATTGGAGTAGTTCATGGGCTGTGGATAAAGGGAGAGAAAAAAATCATAAATGGATGAGTGAACAAGTATATAAAGTTAACCTTATCATGCCCAAAAAGTCTTTCAAACACCACTTTACTTAAAAGGTGATGGTTTTGAATCTAGCTACAAGAGTTGGAAATAGAAAAAGAGAGATACAGAGACATGTAAGGAAGGGCACCTGAAGTGAAACCTAGTCCAGTTTGCTAGGACAGATTCCTTTTCTGTAATAATCAACACACAATTTAGGGTTTTCATTAAACACACTATGTAATTTTACTGATGGGTGGTCTGCCACTTGCTTGTCTTCATGGAGATGCGGTTGATTTGCCTGGATTGTCCCACAGTATGGCATTAAAGTTAGTGTTCACTAGTTATCTATGCATCTTAACATTTACATTGTTATCCAAATTTTACAATTTCTTTTTTATTTAACTTGTAAATACAAGATGTTTAATGCCATATACTGCTCGGGTAAAGCAGTAACATTTCCATGGAGTCAAGTGGTGTACCCTTGATCAGTGTATCTTTAAAGTACGGCTTTAAATGTTTGAATTTATATGTACTAGATATACTGCATAGTATATTGAGTCAGTAAATCGAACATACACATTTTCATTAAAGCACCTACAGCTCAATTAAGTTGTTTTATATGAATCATTATCAACTTTTTATTTGACTTTTCAATTTTAAGGTCACCATGGCAACTCATTTGCCAACTATAGTGCCTTCATTTGCATAATTATAGTTTGAGTCTTGATGCCCTTCCTACACAAATGTGATGCCCAAATTACTGTATTAGTTTCATTTTTGAGTTTAACTTTTCTACAAGATTATAACTTATTTACACGTCTCTATCTATTCATACGTTGTTTTTAAAGTCATGACAGACTTAAAGCAAGCTGCATTAAAGGATTTGTAATAGCCTCCGGGGACAGAACAGACCGTCGGAGAGGGGCCATTTTGAACACCACAAAACAGCAGCATCATTACGATGCTTTTAGCTCTATTTTGGGTCTGTGTAAATGGGACATAACTATATCAAACCCACTGGAGGCCTGAGCTGTGGTGGCGTCAGGCTAATAAGAGCTGTTAGGCCCAGTGGGGAGCAGTGTAGAAAAATCACATTCAGTGTAAGGCAGGCAGTTGAGTAAGTCTACATGCATAGAACATATTATCTTTTTATTTTTAAATAAATAATTCAGCTGTAATAACTACATTATGCCCTAGAATAAGAAAGTGTAAACAGCTCACTTTCCAGGAGACATCTTAAAGCTGTATTACCCAATTTTCAAGTGTGTATTTAAATCTATCAAACTATAGAACCTCACAAACTCTTTGATACATCACTAGTATTCACAGGAAGGAATTGTTGGGTGCATTCACAGCCTTTTTCAGATGGCAAAGTGAAGCAGGGGTAGACCGCTTATGAACAGCCAATCCTCTCTCGGTTTCCAGTAGGAACCCCCCCCCCCCCCAGTTGGTTCCTTATTTATTGTTTAAAATTGTATAGTCTCAGCTTTAAGAAACACACACTTAAATATACAGCAATTTAAACATTAAGACATGCTCATGAAAAACACATCACAAAACACAGGATGAAAACATAAAGAAAATAATAATGCACAAAAAACATGCTTTTACAGTACAAATACATACTAGACATCTCCTAATATGTATTCTTCATCATTTAACTCAAATCTACTGTGATCTTAAGATTGGATATGGACATACACTTGTTACACTTGATGTTTTCCAGTGCTCTCTGACTTTGCGGATAAACGGGGAGAGAGTGTAAATTCACCTGTCCAGGGATTACCTCCTTGGGCACATTGTTCATGCCCAAGGCTCGTGGGTCACTGGACTTAACACACCAGCCCTGCAGGAGACAAAAGCTGCAGTGTTAGCATGCACAGAAGGAAGGAGGAGAGGGAGGGAGTCTACGTGCTTGTTAGTATTGTGAATGTGGTTCATCTACTTGTCTTTCGGTTGGTTAAATCATCAGTTTTGTTAAGCTCAATGAGGCGACTACTGTTGTAATTCGGGGCTATACAAAAACACATTTAAACTGAAAAAGTATTGGGTTGTAAGTATATTGACAATAACACACTATGAGACAAGTATTGGTTAAATATGGACTATTATTATAGCAGGTTGGATAATGTCAGTACCAAGAATTTTTGCAGTACTCTGGGAACCTAAAGTTAGTATTTCAAGTAGTATGACTTTATAAAGGTGCACTATGTCACTTTTCTAATGGAGTGTACATCATCTTTACTATTGCTTTGCATGAATTAAAATTTAACAGAAAATAGGTGATGCCAGATCAAGTTACAGGTGAGGTCTCTCAAGGCAAGCCATGTTCACATAAGAATGCACATTTTTCAAGACTTTTTTTGAGCAATAAAAACACCCACAGTAGAATAAATGTAAACTACATCATCCAAAGACAGCAAAAGTGACAACCGAATTTCAATCCAATATGGCTGACTTCCTGTTCATCATAGGGCACTGCTCCAATTCAACTTGTCTCTTGGAGCTCTATCACTAAATTTTGAATTTCATGAGCTCTACTCCAAAATGTGCCTGTTCCCACTCCAAATGAAGTCCAATTTGTGGTGATGGCATTGAAGACCCATGTGAGACTTTTTATCATTGTTCAGGGGGTCAAAATTGCAATTATCTTTTGGGAAAAAGAAGAAGAAGAAACTGATCAGATGACCCTCGCCCGTTACTTCATTACAATAAATGGATACTTTTAATGCCATACTGTAGATAGAACATTCCAGGTGAAGCAATAAAATCTGAGAACTTACACAGTACATCTTTAATACTGTATGTGTGTTTTGGAAATGCACCAAAGTTTTACTTGGTGTACACAAGTAGAGGATGCTTGGACTGCATCTGATGGTGTAATGAACAGCCTGTAGGTTTGTGATGCTAAAAGCAATTATATCTACAGAAAGTAATGCAAAACTTTGCAGTGAAAGCAACTTCAGCCCTGTTGTGAATGATTCTGACAAAAAAAAAAAGATTACCTGTTAGAAGCAGCGCAAATGGGCCCTTATCTGTAGTGTTCGATAGCTTTCAGAAGTGGTACTACTACTGATACTAGGTTATAGGAAAGCTTGTGTGATTTGAAAAGAGCAACTATAACAAATGGCTTTAAAACGTATTCCAAAAGAAAGTTGCTAGAATCACCATGAGTCATGATGAACTAAAGTATGAACTCATTATTGTGGTACCAAATACCATCCTTGATATGTTTATGTCTAAATACAATAGAAATGGAAAGAGGTTGGTGGTAATAAGAAAGAGACAAGAGAGGTTGGAGAAAACAGCATCTTGTTGACATTCAGCACGAGTCTCAGTGTTGAAACTCCAGCCAGATTGGAGCGAGAGGCAGATGTCAGTATTGGCAGGGCAGCAGCAGCAGTAGCATTAGACTGGAGCAGAGCTAGGTGAGTGGAGCCCTATCATTCATCTGGGAGTCTCAAATTAGAAAAGGACTCAGGGGTATAAATGAAATGTGTCAAGACTATTTTAAAAGTTTTTAAGAAGTACTACAAAAGTGTACCAAAAAGTACTACGATGAACTTAAAGGGGCTTGTTTCATATCAACACAGTAAAACAGGACAACAGTGGTTCAGGTAATGCTTATCCTATATTGTCAGAGGGGATGTAGTTTTAATCCTACTCTAAACACTTCATACTGTTGTTGTTTCTTTGGGAAAGACATTGGAGTCACATTGCCTAGCTCTAGATAGTTAGAAAGGCCATAATTAAAGATTCTACCCATACTGAGAAATTTCTTCTGTCTTTCAGCACAATTACTATTATTGCTGCACTTTTAACGATAAGTACTATTGCTACTATGTAATGCATCTCAAACCAGTATTTATACAACTTACGGCGATGTCCTATATTTGATATTAACATAAATTAAATACTTTGCTTCACTTAAATGCGTTTATGTCAAGTGTCTGAAATTTATTAACAGTAAAAAATAATAAAATAGTATGGTATAATATAGTTGCCAACCTATACCTTTCACTAAAAGTACTACTGTTACGTATTGCTCATACCAATAGAACATTTATATTTTCATATTATCATATCATATTATCATATTTCATATTCAAATACATACTTTGGTTAAATGTGTTTATTTCAAGCATCTAGAAATATTACCTAGAGTAAATTTAACAGAACCCATGCCATTTGTCATATTAATGTTGCTATGGTCGCTTTGCATCTAAAACAAATTAGTATACAGTTATTTTGGAAGAAGTTACTATCTCAGTTTTCTAAATTAATTAGATTTTTGCCTGAAGTTCTCCAAGTTTGCAGTAAACACTTGTGAATGCTTATGTAATGAATGGGTAAATAGCTGATTGTTGCGGTTGGCCTGGTGTGATGGATGCATGGTGTTCACTGAGATAAGAGGTACACTTCGCAGCACCCCAGTTTCATAATTAGTAAGTGCCATAATGGTGAAGTTAATCAAGGCCAAATGAATTAGTGGCACTCTCACAGAACACTGGCCTATTTAAAGTACCAGAGCTGAGTTAGGAGAGGCAGCCTATTCTACACAAATGCCTAATAGAAATAATAGTGATGAACCAAGCAATGAAAATGAAAAACCTACGAGATACAGTTTGATCATAATAAACAGACAGTATTTGAACATTTTATTATGTCAAAAACTAGGCATACATTTAATTCCAAACTTGCCAGATCTGGGCCTTGCTATTATAAATTATTGTCTTATTGTTACATTTTTATATAGTGCATTTTTATATAGTGCTTTTCCACCTTCAAGCGCTTCGCATGAAGGAACTACTCACCTATTCACATAGACATTCATACACCAGTATACACAAACACTAGGGGAGAGGTGGGTTAAGTGTCTTGCCCCAAAGACACAACAACAGTATTTATGTGTGGGAGCTGGAATCACACCATCATTGTGTGGGTTGACGGATCTGACTGATTTACCAATGTTTATGTAGAGAGCGGGATTCGACCTGACCTAATCATGACAGGCCTACAAACGCTCTACCAACTGAGCTACTGTCACCCCTATGTTGCACTATATTGCAAATGCAGGTTCCTAGTTTGTCTAGTTCCTAGTTTTACTGACGATGGAAATAACACTTTTTGCCCATAGTTAATTGAATATTAAATATTTCTGGATTACTAACCTTTATTTACATAGTACATTGTGTTGTTGATCTAATTTCATTTAAATATGCAGTTTTCAAAAAAAGAATAGACAAAATGCAGTGTGATTAATATTATAGTAGTAGTATCTTGAAATTTCCTTGCAACCTCCAGTACGGTGCCAAATGACAGCTACTTTGGGAACCCCTGACCTACATAACCTCTACCATGGAAGCAGAAATCACTCTTTGAGAGACGCTGATTAATTTGCAATAATGTTTTCTATATCACCTAACTGAATGGCTTCCTCATGTAGTATGTTTACAAGATTCACTGAAAAGAGCAGTGTCAAAACATGGTCTATATAAGCCAAATCAGTCTTATTAGTTTGTCTTTATGACTCTGTGCAACATTTTGGAGGAATATTCTCTTGAAACTGTAAAGCTTCAGGCAAGTATTGAAGAGTCAATAGTATTAATTATAAATATTCATGCATTTTTTTCTGAATCTCAAATTATTTTTCTCTTTGAATCATACTGGCCCTACATGAATGATGGATGTAAATGCAAATCTGTTTTAATTGGTTTTGTACACATAGCATGGACACTTGTCTTGTCTCAAGGGTATATCATTCATTGGTTTTCAGTCATATATGATGCAATACAGGTCTTTGTATTATATATATATTCTTTGAAATCTTGTGAAAGCCCATAGGCAGATATGAAGGGGGTGTAATCTTACACTATAAAGAGTCTCTAGGTGATATATTTATAGTTAGTTAAGCTCTTCTGTTTATGCTGTCCAATGCAGTTTCTATGAGCAGCTGGCACTATGCTAAGTACTGTGATTAAAACTAATCCTAATTAAAGAATTTCCTTCGTCTTCTGTTTAAACACTGTTGAGTTAAGACTGGAATATGAATCTAGGGTTTAGGGTTTGAATTATTTTGAAAGTGTACATTTAAAGGTACCATTTTAAATAACTACACCTTAATCACCCTTAATTATACATATATGTAATATATATAAATCAAATGTTTATATGATTCAGACTTAATAACTACTTACTTAAGGAGTTAGGAGTTACAGTATTATTATTATTATTATTATGATTATGATTATTATTATTATTATTATTACAGTAAGTAGTTACAAAGCCTGAATTATTCTTAATAAACTATTAGTTCATTATGAATTAAGTATTTGTTCAAATCATATTTAAAAGGTAGTTATTATAAAGCATCGATAAATATTACCACTCCTAATCATTTGCCACCAATTATTTACAGTGTTAGAAGCATGAAGTAACAAACCTACATTGTGTAAAATTGTACTTTTGTTAACTTTTATCATTCCTTTCTGGACTCTAAACCCCTTATAAAGCCCCCTATTGATGGGTGGATTAGAACTTGTGCTATAAACACTTAACAAAACAATAAATCCGCTTTAATCCAATGTTATTGCTATGTACATATTAACTAAATATATAAATATATCTGTAGCAACAGTATTTTCACCTGAGTACACCTTTTGGATACTTTCAGCTTCATACTTACAGCTTTCTTGTTTCTTAGCATCAGTTTTATTTAGTTTTAGTCTTATCATGGTTCTGATGTTGAAATATTGACAGACCATGCATTACTCCAAGTCCATAATTACAGTAAACATTGGGGGATTGGTCCTATGCACAGATAATTGTCTATATATAACTCTTGACACCTCTTCTTCCCTGTTCTTGTCCTTTTTTAAACCCTCCCTGCCCACCTTATGAGGGTCCAGTGTGAAGTTGGGTCGTAGCAGGCTCCCGGCGTCCGCGTGGTTGTCGTGGTCCACCTCATACATGTTGTACGAGGGGTTTCCGATCTCCACATTTATGCCTCCGTTTGTCATGGGCTGCCTCTGAACACGCTTTCCCCTGGGAAGCACAACTACATATCATTATCATACAAATGCAGCGTACACATGGTTACACACAGAATTACTCAAAGCACAGGACCACTGATCTTTGAAAGCACCTAAAAGCACATCTGATTCCACACTGCCGCTAACATTCCCCGCATAGAAGGTCACCTTTTTATGATGTCATAAATATGCAGCATATGGTTTATTTGATGTGAGATTGAAATGTATGTAAAAAAAAACAAAAAAAAAAAAAGAAAAAAGAAAATCTGTAGATAAGATCTTCTCTTTTTAGCTTAATCAAAGTAACTTCAAATGGTTTGACGAAGAAATCAACAAATGAGAAAAATCTAATCTTTTCCTTAAATAAGACATGTTTGTGTATGCTATATAGTTATAATCTATGACACCCATGGATCGTTATGTTCTAATTTGGAAATTTTAAATTGCAATATTCATTTAAAAAGGCTTAACAAAAGAAACAGGTCTGATGACTTCTGTGTTAGAAAACTGCGGTGCTCAATTAGACAGAATGACAAATTTTGAAGTTTGATATATTGCTGAAGTTAATATGGACAATAACATTATAATAATAAACAAAAATATTGAAAGTAATTTATGACACTGACACAATAACCCAAGAGCACATTTAAACCAGTACAATAACTACAATATTGTTAAAAATCATGAGCTGCAATAAATAAACAGCAGAATGAAATACTTTTGTACTTAGTTTGCATCTGTAATGAGTCATAGAAGTTATTAATTCAACCTTTTGTAGCTTAAATCTTATCATATAGCCAAAAAATAACCCAAAATGTCCCAGTAGTGCAAAGAAAATGCGCACACAATAAATACTCACCCCAAAAACAGTCCAGTTCGAGCTTTCATATATTGAACGATAAGTCGATATAGTAATTCGTGATAGGCCTATGCCCAATGGGACCTGATGACGATGTAAACGTCATCATAACAAAGAGCTCTGAAGTTGTCAGCACCTCCAATGGAGAGCTGCAAAACACGCTAACGAGTAATAGAATTGTTTTTAATTTGTACCTAAATGACTACACAATGCTGCCAAATCCTATGTGTATCACAGATTAACAAAATAAAATTCGTGACAAACAGAATATGCTGATGGTGGTAAAAAGGTTGATTGGCAAAATGGCGTCTTAAAAATAAGCAATTAAAGATAGCTCAAACATGCAGAAATCACTTCAAATATAACTTTGGGTGAGTAAAAGTGGAGGGCTGATTATAACATGGTAAAAACTCTGGAAAGTTGATTTTGCAGAATGGGTCTGCCTTAAAAATCAATTCTTCTAGTTTCGAATGGCATGTGACTCTGGCTTAATAGATCACTCAAACCTTTCTCGTTCAATCACTGATCCCATCAGAGCACACTGCCATTGTTTTCTTAGCCAAGACATCTCAACCTATCCTGTAATAGCCTGGAATTGGAAGTATTTGTGACTGAGAATAGATATTTCCTTGATAGAAAGTACTTTGAAAACCCAGTCAGGCAGAAAAGTGAAAAATAAGTGCTGAATAAATTTTATTGTAATTGTATGATTATGTACAATATAAATGAATTCATATTCATTGAAATCTTATCAAAATACAATTCTTTGATAGCCAAAACAGAGGTCTGCCTTGTTATGTTATTTGCTGCTCCACCACTTGTTTTTCCACCAATACATTTTTAACATAGCACAAAGGCGGATGTTGCTCGGAGCATGTTAAAACAAGCACCGTTTTGTTTTAAAGCACAGACACATCCATTTATCTTCAAAAGCTGGGAGGTATCAGATCTCCGTTGGCTCATATAAAGGATTTTTTCAGATCGTAAGAAAAAAACAAAACAAAACGTGTTACCTTTGCCTTCGCTTGCACATGTAGACACCGGCGACCACCATCACAATCAGGATGACCAGCAGAACCAGCGGCACAATGATAGCTATGCTCCCTGAAGCCGACACACAGAGAGAGATGGTGCACACAGATGAGGCAAGATTGAATTGAAAACAGCCCAGATGGACTCAGATAGGCTGACATTGTATGCAGCCAGTGGTGTAACAAAAGCTTGAAAGCAAAAACACTTTCAGATAGTACAGAATATATACTGTATATAGTCTATAGATTAGATGGAAATTGGAGGGGAGAGCATTGGAGGGGAATTTAGCTGGGAATAATTTATGGATGTGAAATAGGAATGCTATAACTGAAATTCCGGGCTATTCGAAGAATTTTCACGTGCAAAAATGCTTGACAGTGATTATGCCAATCAAAGTAACAACCTGACAAATGGGGCCTATGCGAGCAATTTTAAAGGTGTACTATGTAACTTTACTTATGTAATAGAGATGTTATCACTTTCTGATAATGTTTCACAACATAGCATTGCATGTGTCCACTTTGCATTTATTCTATTAGCTATTTTTAGATCTGACCTGTAACGTGTTCGATTTGTTTAAAGGCATACTCTAAAGCATTCACGGCAAAGCAATAACATCTCCATGGAAACGATCAGGTGGCAAATTCTGCAACAGAAAAGGCCCATAGCTTACAAATGGTTCTAAATAAATAAAGAGAACCCAAAGTGAACTTATGACTAAAACTGGCAATGTTTATGCAAATTGGACCTTTTGGCTCTATATGTTAAGGAGATAAACTTGCAGGAGGCCTATTGATTTTATGTAGAAGCCTAGTCAAATCATTTACAAATAATTTATTACATTTTGAGTCAGTAATTTACATCAATTATCATGTCTGAAACTTCTGCCATGTCTACTTGGGACTTGAAATTGCAAAGTTATAAATTATAACTCAAATACAGCTTTTAAAACCGGGTGCTTAAAACTGGCCGGGTGGAATGAGATTCAATTATGCATTATTCAAACCACCATTCAGTGAGCTTTTTTATTATAGACCAACTTGTAAGAACAGCAGTCTAAAATAGGTCTTTGATGTGACATAAAAACACTGTTAGAAGTCCATAGAGCTGATTAGTGACTATTTATATTCACAGAACGTACCTCCACTGGTGTTGTCTGATTTACTGCTCTTGGGGGCAGGCCTCTCACACTGGGTCCCGGCCCAATTGGCGGAACATCTGAAGAGGTCAAGAAACAGGGTAAATAAAACATATGCAAGTGAATAAGACTGCAGTGGTTACCAAACTGTGACATGGGTACTTGGTTGTCTTAGGTCCACCGAAAGTGAGATTGGATTAATTTCTTGGGTTGGGGTTTCAATTTGAAGTGTATCACAGTGATATTCTAGTTTATCACAGGTTTTTTCAAGATAAGATGAAAAAAAGAAATTAATCTCAAGAGGCTAAATAAATAAATAAATAAATAATACAAAAAAACAAAAACAAATTGTAATTATTATAAGTTACACTACCAGTCAAAAGTCTAGAGTCTTCTATATGTATCTAAAATGTAAAAAGTAGTAAAAATAAATATATAAATAAAAAACAGTGAATGAGAGGGTGTGTCCAAACTTTTGACTGGTACTGTACATTATCTGCCAAGGGGGAGAGAAGACATTGAGAAAATATTGTCTTGAAACCACTTAGATGTCAAACAATCAAGGAACTATAGGTCAAACAATCAAAGGACTATAAGTAAATATATTTTGAAACCAAAATTACTCAAATCAGTATTGTAATTTATAATGCATGTGATTTAATTTAATGTACAGTGTTGTAGTGTAGTTATGATACATAAGGGTTTAGACTTAGCTCAGTCTTGGTTATAATGGGGTTTAGGCTAAATCTAATTATTAGTTAGTGATTTCAAGTCTACCCCTGTTATGGTTTACAATTGGTTTACTGGTTTAACCTGGGTAACCACTTGATTCCTGCCCTGGTTTAGCCCTGCAGTACATCAACTATTCTCAACCCAGTCAACTAAAATTGTTAATCTGAAAACCAAATATTTTCTGGGGTGTTATTGATGTGCACAGTTTGAGAACCGCTGCTGCCTCAGAGCTAGTAAACATGTCATTCACTATGAACAAGAACATGATGTGGCATGTTATACATTATGGTCCACCATCACTATGGAGAGCTTTGATCCAACACAAAATAAACAGCACCTGCATGGCACAACATTACTATGTCCAAGCAGGTGTTCTCACAAAACAGCATGTTGAATATTCAGTGTTAGAAAATCGGCAAACAGATAGAGATTATAAAACATGGTTGAAGAAATATTTGGATTTTTCGATGTGAGTAATGAATGACCCGAGTTAGAGAAGGTGGAATTGGATTTACATGATTAATGCTTAACACAAGAGCAGTCTGGTTAACTACATATTAGAATGGAATGACAAGATTACATGCACCAAACCACAGTATCAAGCTATCAAGAATTATTAGGTGTGTCCAGGAACCAATGAGAATAAGACATGTGGAAATGATTTATTATATATTTAATTTTTGTAAGATTTACAGTGTTATCCTCCAATATAGTCAATGAATGGTAGGATTGTTTCCTTGATCTAAAAGTGGATTATTTTGGAAGTGCTAGGTACACCGGTGAGGTATTTGCTTGTCTTATTTTTGTCCTGGTTGGAGTCCAGTTTAGTCCTGATGCAGACTTGACTAGTCTTGCTTCAATCCTAGTCTTGGTTTAGTCCTAGTATAGTCCTGGTCTTGCTTTAGTCCTGGTCTAGTCCTGGTCTGGTCCTTGTCTAGTTCTGGTCTAATCTTGGTTTAGTCCTGGTCTGGTCCAAGTTTAGTCCTGGTCTAGTCTTGGTTTGGTCCTGGTCTTGGTTTAATTCTGGTCTTTGTTTAGTCATGGTCTAGACCTGTCTAGTTCTGGTCTTGTTCTGGTCTAGTCCTGGTCTAGTGTTGCCTTAGTCTTTGTCTGATCTGGTCCTGGTCTAACCTTGATTTAGTCCTTGTCTAATCCTAGTTTAGTCCAGGTCTAGTCTTGGTCTAGTCCTGGTTTAGGACCAGGTTTAGTCCCAGTTTAGTCCCCATTTTGATGTGGTGTGCGGATGTATAAAGGTACAAACTTGAGTAGGGAAAATTACTTGGACATGGTAAATAAATAATTAAAATGAGAATGAGAATAATAATAAACACTGAATAATTACACAACAAAGAGCAAAAATCTGGACTTGCATTATGTATATTTGAATTGGATACTTCAATCCAATCAAAGTATTTGTTTTCCCTTTCTTTTCCAGGACACACCTCACAAATATCCTCCCATACATAGGCAAAATGAACCACATCTTCAAATGTCAAGATGTCATGAATTTAAATGGGAACCAGGAGACCAGTGAGGAGTGAGATCCCATGGTAGTCATCCTTAACCATAAAAGCCCTTACAATCATTACCTGTGTCAGAGGCATTAAAGAAACATGGCTGGTCAATACGGAAGATATTGAACTCCCATCATGCACCTGGGTTTGATAGGCGGAGATTGATGACCACAGCACAGAAAGCAAGTCACAATTTATTATGTCCCTGTGTGTTGAGATGGGAAGAGCGCGGGGCCATGCAGTAACCCATAATGTAATAAGTGCCATGGCAGCTAATCCCTCATTAAAATGCCATCAAATACGTGTTTCCATGCAGCTACAATACTACTACTGCAAACATTAGCACTGGCAGCAAGGCTCTTTCAAACAAGATTCTTATCTTGGGATGATAGAGAAAGTAGCAGGGGAAATTAGGCAGAATGAGAGAGTATAACGGAAGTGTGTGTGTGTGTGTGTGGGGGGGGGCAATTACGAGGCTAAATGCAGAGAGCGGAAAAGAACAAGAAGGCTATGGATATGATTGATAGAGTCAAAATTAATCACGAGCTAAACTACATTAAAGGTTATATAGCTCTAAAGCGTTTGTCCTGATGAAATATTACTATTTTCTTTACTATAGAACCTACCTGGACAACATTAAATGTGCAAAAAAACTAAGTAAAATGCAAAAAAAATAAGAAGAATGGGTGTTAACATGGTTAGAGATAAGACATACACTAGTACACTAAAGATTACACAGGCCAGTGTTTTAAGATTACAATTGAATGCTACACATGGTAACATCTACGACTAATGATACAACTAGCAGATTGTCTTTTTCCCCAACCCCTCAATTCTGTTTTGTTCATTTGATGGCAATTGCTTGCCCCAACGTGTTCATGTAGCCCATTAAAGTTTTGTTAGCTTTGTGTAGCAAATATTATTAGCATGAAAAGAAGATACAATTCAAAATTCAAGCCTGCTAGATCTGTTTACATCTATTACACTGTTAATATGGAATTGAACCACAAAAGGCAATCCAAACAACAACTATTACATTTTGAATAAAAGTATGTCTTTTACTATTACTTCAACTAGCCACTGTTAGGCACTTATTACATGATAGGTCTCTACACGGCAACACTTGACTGAGGCTGGGATGGATTTCAGAGGAAGGATAAGAGGAGGAGGTGGTTGGAGGAAGAGTGGTGATTGGGCTGAAAGGTGTCCAGGGACCTACTTGCAGCGAGGTTTGTTAAGAGTGGTTAATGTGCAAATCCCTTCATTTTGACAGAAGTAATCGCAGGGGTTGGCCAGCTCGTCACAACGCTGATTCTTGAACCCTGACGTGCAGCTGTAAAAACAGGTGTGTTGGGAATGATGAAAAAGCCCACAGAAAAACGTCTGACCTTAAGGAGGGTTGGTACACAGAGACTGGTAAATTGCAACACTGTTTAGAGCTATCAGAGTTTATTACTAACAAACTATACTTCCTTAGAGATGCTTACATTTACTGCAGAGTAACACAAGGTTAAACTGGACTTTTACTAGCGTATTGCTATTTAAAAACCTCAAAACCACACTTTTCATTTTATTTTATGGTGAAAAAAGTGTATACTCAAATCCCAACTCCATACTTGTGCATTAAGTTTTGTTATTTGTTACCAGTTTACCAAACCATATTAATGTTATGTTTATGGTATTTATTGGAATTATATTACATTTTACATTTACATGTTTTGTTTCAATTTAACACACAAACCCCACATATTTTGGCTATGCTCTTCTGTCAAGCTGAAAGCACTCTATTCCACTTTGTGATGTGGTAACACAGGAAGGACACCACTGTTTTTTTTTTAAAATCCATAAACCTTCACTAGAATCATTTGGATAATTTCAGCCCTGAATTTGCCAGTCTCTAATGAACTGCAGGTAAAGGCAGCTGTTAACTTAAAAACTACCACAACATGATATCTCAAGGTGGAACGGAGCAATTTGAGCTTTGGAGATGTAGACAGACTAATAAACCAGGATTACTCAAACATGTGTGAATGAAACAAAAGACAACTTCAGGATTTAAAACTCACAACAAACACTTTTGTGTAATATAGGACTTTTAAAATGCTATAACAATAAATACTAAAAATAATGCACCAATACGTAATACTGGACCCAAGAAAGAAAGTCCAAAACTTTTTATGTATTTTAATTAAATAATTACAGAAACTATTTCAGTATTTTGTTCAGTTATCCAAATATCTTCAACAGTCTGCAGTTTAAGCCAATATCAGCAGTGCAACTGTAGCTTTAGGGAACACAATACAGTGGATTGCAAAATTGCAAAAATATTTATCCTCGTTGAACTTTTTCAAATTTTGTGTCACAACCACAAATTTAAATATTTTTAATTTACATTTTATGTGAATAAGTAACACAAAATAATACATAGTACAAGTAGAAAGAAAATTATACATAATTTCCAGATAAAAAAAATAAATAAATAATAAAAACTGAAAAGTGCAGCGTGCGAAAGTATTCAGCCCCCCTAAGTCAATACTTTGTGGAACCACCTTTTGCTGCAATTACAGCTGCAAGTCTTTTGGGGTATGTCTCCACCAGCTTTACACACCTACAGACTGACACTTTTGCCCATTCTTCCCGGCAAAACAGTTCAAGCTCAGTCAGATTTGATGGAGACCGTTTGTGAACTGCAGTTTTCAGATCTTGCCACAGATTCTCAATTGGATTTAGGTCCGGACTTTGACTGGGCCATTCTAACACATGAATATGTTTTGCTTTAAACCATTCCATTGGCACTCTGGCTTTATGTGTAGGATCGTTGTCCTGCTGGAAGGTGAACCTCCGCCCCAGTCTCAAGTTTTTTGCAGACTCCAACAGTTTTTCTTCCAAGATTGCCCTGTATTTAGCTCCATCCATTTTTCCATCAACTCCGACCAGCTTCCCTGTTTCAGCTGAAGAAAAGCACTCCCACAGCATGATGCTGCCACCACCGTGTGGATCATGGATTGAACAATGCTCCTTGAGATGTCCAATGCTTGGGAAATATTTTTTAGCTCCAAACCCTGCTTTAAACATCACCACAACTTTTCATCTGACCTGTTTGGTGCGCTCCTTTAACTTCATTTTGTGGTTTGCTCCCCAACACTCTCTTAACAAACTTTTGTGGCCTTCACAGCACAACTGCATTTATACTGAGACAAGACACTAAGACATAGGTGGACTCTTTTTAGTCATTAGGTCAACATTCTATCTTTCCAAAATCATCAGGCAACTTCTAAAACAAATTGGTTGCATTCATGAAAAAGGGGGCTGAATACTTTTGCACGCTGCACTTTTAAGTTTTAATTTTCCAAAAATTTGGAAATCTTGTAAAATATTTTCTTCCACTTCATGCTTGTGTGCCATTTTGTGTTGCTCATTCACATAAAATGCTAAGAAAATGTATTTAAATTTGTGGTTGTGAAGTGACAATATGTGAAAAAGTTCCAGGGGTCAGGGCCAGTTCAGTTTCCCTAGTCAACCAATGTGTCTCAAGTTGCATTGGATTTAATATTGGATTTCAGTCCTTTTAAAATAAGATCCAGACATATTTTTCAGAACCAAAGACTTTTGAGAAGATTTTGAATAGTTTTAAACATACAGCTGACAGTTGACGAAAACAAAAATGTTGTGAATGCTACTTTTGAGATCTCTTCAAATCTAAAAGTTGAACTGGTGGCACCATGATGACAGCTAAGCCAGAGACTTTTCCTGCCTTGTACTTGGGATGATACATCGTAACAATTAAAGGAAACAATCACATCAAAAGAACAACACCCCTGAATACAAGACCATGTAATTGCTTTGCAGTTTTTGACAACAAAGGCAGAAAATGGGTGGACTAAACTTTTTTCCATTCACTAAAAAAGGGAAGAAAATGTAGCTAAAATATCTTCAAATAGAACTTTTGTGTTTTGATGAAGTAGCAAAACATTAATGTAAACAAACATTTTGAAGCGTTTCCAATGTGAGAATGATACATCTGTCAAAACAAAGATCTAATGCAGCACAACATGTCAGTAAGAATCACCACAAAGTACAAAGACAAGATGGAAATTACACTTTTTTTTGTGCCAAAAAAACTATCTTAAATTACTCGTCAACATCCTTATCTTGCTGGAATGTTTAAAGTAGATTATAATAAAACTATTAAAATGTCCTTGTACTGGTAAGAAAAAATAGCATTTATATACAGTAAAAAGCATTTATTTACAGTAAGCATGCAGTGGATGAAAAAACTGATTCTTATGTATAAGTGTATACAGCAGGGGTCACCAACACTGTGCCCGTGGGTGCCATGTCACCCTCAAGCCCCACATGAGTCGCCTGCAGACCGGTTCTAAAAATAGCACAACTCACTAATGAGCTGCATCTAAAATTTTATTTTATTCTGTTGCTATTTTTTTTTTTTTATCACCCTTGCGTTTATATAGATTTAAAAATGACAATATCTTAAACATATGTTCATTATACGTGAAGTTTAGATAAATTAAGGTGAACTACTCACTTCAAAGGTCAGTATTGTGCGCGTGACAAAAAAAGAAACCTAAAAGAAACCTGCGCATATCTCATCTGCGGAGCGACTGTGGTGACAGCAAAGTGGCACAATGTGGAGGGACACTTCACTACGTCTCACAAAGCTCCACACTAACTACCCACGGGGACGCGCACTCCCCACGGGGACGCGCACTCCCCACGGGGACGCACAATATGGGCAGAAAAGCCCAGAGAAAAACGCAGCTTTGGGTAAACAACAGGCTTTTTTCACGACACCGGTGAAAAAGTCAGACAACGCAACCGAGATTTATTTAAAAATATGTAACCTTATTTTTCTTTAACATTACATAGTTGATAACTTTATGAAACATGGTGCAATGTATATTATTTATGTTTTGTTAAAAAGGTTTGTCAATGGATAGTGAAAATTGGACACTTTTCCTATGAGATGTAGTGATGTAAGTGTCATCTGGAAATGTAACAATTACTAAGATTAGTAAAGTTAAAGTGCTGATTACTTATATCTGTTTCCCTCCTTGCTCATTGTTGATAATTATTTTGAGAAATCATTGTGATCAGTGTCTTGCAACGTGATGAGTGTGTTCACATAGATGATTATCATTTATCATTATTAATAATGTATAACTAAAGGCAAACTGAGAAAATTTGTTATTTCAGAAGAGCGACTCAAACTGGTAGCCCTTCGTATGACTCAGTGCCCATAAAGTAGCTCTCAGGTTAAAAAAGGTTGGTGACCCCTGATATACAGTATTTTAGCATTAGTATTTTTTTATTTTTATGACCTACTACTGTAGGTACATTTACAGCTTCTATCTGTTAAATGCTATTGTGTGTTTCACAATAAAACTCCTTCATACGCAGTATCTTAAAAACAATAACTTTTTTAATTATAAATGCAAATCTATGCATCATCAATTAGTATACATTTCACCATTATTAATTTGTTTCACTGCAGGAACATGTACATATTTCAATACGTGCTAATATATGTTTAAAAATATGTTAGACAGTCTGTAATCTGCGCACTTATTGTACAGGTCACATACAGTGTAGTGTTTCACTTCTGTAAGTTTCAATTACTGCATTTACATAAAGTAGGATCATGTTAACTACACATTTGAACCAATGCATTATACAGTGTTGTCTTATTTTTATGACTTACAAATACAACAAATACCCGAAAATTCAACAGAGTGTAAAAAAAGAAATGGACAATATTTGACCTCTGCAGTAAGACACTGGACACCTGAAAACACAAAGCACAAACATGAATCAAATTGTTCCCATTTCAGAAATAAATACCACTAAAGTTAAATGTGATTTATTTCAGATATTTACTTTTGCATACACATCAGGCTCCTCCTGTCTCTGACATGTGGTTTAACATGAAGCAGCAGCCTGCAAACACAGATGATCACTTGTCACAGGTCACTTGTGATGCCTCCATATTGTTTGTCTTAGTCTTCTGTATGGCTCCTTGTGACCAGTGATATGAAATATAATCATGAGTTAAAACACATTACAGAAGAGGATATGTGTTGACTGTGTAGTTCTTTAGTCTGAAGCAGAATAAAATCCTCTGGAAATGTAATGCAGTCAAGTTTTAAGATGTTACTTACCAGAATCTCAGAGTGCAGTGGATGGGAGAGTAAAGTTCAACTGACCACAAGCACAATACAGGAAATCTAGAAATCTGTAATCTGGAAATTAACAACACATTAATTTACAACTGTTTCAACAAATGTAATGGCAGCTTTGGAAGAAACCAGTACTAATACAATATGCAGGTGTAGGTTATTAGCTATGAAGTTTTACCCATTATTATTAATACTTTTGCAAACCCATCCCAAGCACAGTGCATATTATCTAAAAAGAAAAAAAAATGTACATAACGTAAAGGATTACACTTACCTTTTTAAAAATGGACAGACAAATACAGAGCCACATTTGATGAATGAGACCTTCAGTTCATCGAAGATGCATATCCAGCATTGTTTGAATTAGAGAACTGCGAATAACTATACTACAGAACTCAAACTCCTCTGCCATGAGACAAAGACATGGCAAAAGAATAAATATTGCAGTATAGTCTCCACACTAACTTGGGTAACTTGGCAATCTACAGTTTTTAAGGAAAATGTTTAAGTATTGTTGGAAATGTGTGTATTTTACAGCAGAAGCCTCATTTAGTTAAATGTTACATTTTTTTTTTTAAATACAGTGTTCCCTTGTTTATCGTGGGGGTTACGTTCCAAAAACAACCCGCAATAAACAAAATCCGTGAAGAAGAAAACTTTATTTTTACAATTATGATGTATGTTTTAAGGCTGTAAAACCCCTCTCCACACACTTTATACGAGTTTCTCTGACATGCAAACCTTTGTAGATTTAAAAAAATAAGAACAGTATTATAGAACGAAACCAAATACTATACTGTACTGTAAATACAAATGACAGCTTTTAGAAATACTGTAACACATTCAATTTTAATGATCAACCTATGAGGTTGGACAGATAAGAAGTGATTATTAGTGACGCACGCATATTTCACAATTCCTCTGACCACGCCCTTCGTCCTTGCGCCACTCCGCTGTAGTAATGTTCTTTTTCCTGCAGTCACTGATCCACAAAGCTAAAGCAGACTCCAACCTTACGATGGTCTTGTTGCAGTTACAACCCTTTTGGATCCTTGTTATAACGTATTGCTGCTGTCGTCCTTATGTTATTTTCATCCTCTATGTCGAGTTTACATGGAAAGTCTCTAATGGACGCGTGTCTTGGTTGCACTGAGTTTCTGCGGCGCATTTTTAAGCGTCAGAGCAGCGTGAATCTGGCGTTGAGGTGGCGCATCTTGAGCGTTCAGGCGTCAGACGCTGTGTTTGTGTGTCCAAAAACTGAAAAAGCGGGAGTTTTTGGTGTTTGACGCAGCATCAACCAATCAGAGATTATGCTCCAGTGACAAAGTGACGTCATTACCCGAAAAAAGTAGAAAGACATGGACTACAAATGAGCGGGAACTTAATTTTGCTTGGCGCACAGGCTAGCATAAAGGCTAGTTACCTCTGTTGATGGGTTTTAAGTAAGAAATACACTAAAGTCACTCTCTCAACCTGGTCTGCAGCGTTCACAAAGACACAGGGAAAACAAAACATCTAAAGGCAGTCACAGACTGCAACGAACGCTCTGGCGTCCAGAGCGTCCATGATGAGCATCAGAGCCGTTTGTTCTGTAAACACTGTAAAAACACTGTAAAAAAAACAACAAAAAAACAAAAAATTGCCGCCCAAAAAAAGAAAAAAGAAAAGTGAACCACGATATAGCTAGGGACAACTGTATTCCCTTTATGGTAACAGATATCTATTAGCATAAAGGGAATATATGTATGCACAATTTTTCATTACCATATCTTTCCCTTTTCAGTATTTGGTGCTAAATCCATGGAAACGTTGCTTTGTCTGGAAAGTTACACATTATGGCATTAAACTGAAAGATCATTGGAGAGGCGAGCCAACTCACAGTAAGAATCTACGCTTTTCAATAATAAAAAATATATATATATTTTTTATAAGTAAAACCATAAATTTTGAACAAACAAGACTGATACGTTTAAAGCAGGCCTATTATGTATTACCTAACCTATTACTTTCTAGAGCTTTTAACCATGTTATAGTTGTTTCCCATTAACATTTACTCACCCCAGAAGTTGTATTTAGAGTGATTTGTGCATGTTTGAGATCTTTAATCGCTTATTTTCAAGATGCCATGTTGCAGAACAATCCCAGTTTTCACTGCTACTGGCATATACCCACTGTTCTGTAATTACTTTGTTCTCCAATTTTATTTTCTTAATTGGCAATACATGCAGGATTCAGCATTGCTGCATAGTCATTTTAGTACAAATGAAAAAAAAAATGCTGCTCGCTAGTGATCTGCAACCATCTATCAGAGATGCCGACTCTTTGCTGTGATGACGTTTATGGCAACATCAGCACCACAGTTTTCTAATGCGGAAGTCAGCAAACTTGTATCTTTTACTAAGTTGTTTTAGATGAATATTGTGATTTTAAATCCACATATGTCACAGATTAGAGCTATATATCAGGCACAAGCACAATAGGTCTTCTTTAAAGCTATATTGTGTAACATTCCACCCATAGGAACAACAAAACCGTAAGATTTAGTGGCATTCTCATCACTGGAAACATTATTATAACATAGTTAGCATAGTTCATAATTGTCACTACTGTTGCATTATATCTGCTTTGCCACGTTTTTGCATTGATGGACCTGGAGAAAATGTACATTTACTTTGTGGTATTGAGGTTGAACCGTATGATTTCTTGACATAGACATATCCATCATCTCTGATAATCTCTGGTCTTCGCTGCGAATAATAAAGCACATTATTGGGATCTGTTAACCTCATCGAATAAGATTGGATCATTTGCATAGAAATTGATTTTATCCCTGGGAATTTGTGAGTGATGACTGCAAGTTTCAATTTAACTACAGTGGACAATGGGCAGAGCAGAAAAGCCACACGAGTTGGCTTTAGAAATGGATTTCCAATTTCCCGCAGAGGTAGATTTTGAACAGTGGCGTGTGTGATTACGGCATGAGATGGTATTAATCTGTGTCATTTGCTCTTTCACAATCGTATCACCATGTCTGCCAGTCAAGCTTTGTCTGCACCCCCCATTGACTTTCAATTGGTGACATGTACCTTTGCGGCAAACGTGGGGCCTTACATTTACCCTGTTACATGTACGTGAGTAACTGTTTCCAATAAATTACACCTCTAATAGTTGAATGTAACTCTGAGGAGTAGGGATGCACCAATACCACTTTTTCCAAAACAAGAACGAGTACCTAATTTTGAGTACTTGTGATACTCAGTACTGATACTTGGCATTATGTTCAATTATAGTGGTAAATCAAATTCAATTAATATGATTTTTATAGCATAGCCTACTTTTTCATCTAATATTTATTTGAGTCCCTGTTTTAAAATTTCTTCTGAAATCACCTAGCTTTAATATTTACCAGGTTGTGTTTGCTGATTGTGCTCAATGCTAACTGCTAATGAGCCACTTTTAGCATAACAGTGAGTGTTGTCTTACTGTTACCATGGCCACTATTCAGTCGCTAGACTTGTTTATTAATTACGATAAGTTACAATGTATGCACAAGCAAATAATTGCCAGTGGCACTTAGCTAAGTGGTGCTGGTTTACAGGCTTTTATAGTCCTTTGTGAACTATAAAAACCTTTAAAAGTCCTAAATATTTTTATAGTTCATGTGACAGTCAAATGTGATTAAAGCTGAGCGTAATGTGCAGAACGGTTAATGTGCTTCTTTATGGTCATCTCTGCTCAGTGCTCAGTGGTGAGTTGTGAGCGTCAAATAAGACGCAGTACAGTTATAGTGGTATCGACTCTTGGTATCGGCAGTCCATTGACAAGTATGAGTACTGGCTCCTGGTACTGGACCGATACCAGATACTGGTATTGGTGCATCTCTACTGAGGAGTTATCAATGAAATGCCCTTGGAGAAAACAAAATCTAGTTTTCTGGACCTATCAGAAATTGTTTGGAAAATCTTTTACCATCACCACTACTATTTTTCTCACTACTACTTTTTTCTAATCAAGTGTGTCTGATGTTTTTGTCTTTTGCTACTTTTACTACTACGACTACTACTACTAAAATGTGATGGTATTAAAGCTTAAAACTGAGGATAATAGAAACAAGAAAAGAAAATGTAAGAATTTTCTTTTATTGCCTAGTTTTTGAATTTTGTAGAAATACAGTGATCAACAAAATATTTAACTACTGATTTCAATTCAATCATATCATAAAATGCAAATGCAAAATAAAGTAGCCCCAAATAGTTACAAAGCACTCAGTATATTTTTCTATAACTTATATGAATTGTTTGACTACCTTTTACTTGTTCTTGAGTAATATTATTTTTGAAGTAGCTCAAAGTAACTATTGCTTGAGTATAAATATTACCTATTTTACTCATTTCAACTTCTCAATTTCTTTCCTTTAATCTCATACAATCTTTAATCTCCTACCACATCTTAACTGCGAGGAGGAACAGTATGAACTCTCAAACTGGTGTGCTTTGAAATAAGCTGTGAACCTTCTCTTTTTTGTGATATCTGCCTAAACCTTATGCCACGTGGAGGTGTCACACAGTATAACATGGTGTAGTGCTGCTCAACCTCCCGCTGTGTCTTGGCCTCCTCATAGCGACTTCAAACCACTTTTGCAATGGGGGATTTCTCTCTCAAGGAAGACATCTATGCGATAGTGTTGCGCTGGAAATGGTATCCCATGTAGATTTGTGACTGCTTTCTGGGGGCACAGTACCAGCGATTTGATGGGTAGAGTGAATAATAGTAGCGTGAAGGTTTTTTCCCCCTTATCCCTCCGTCCGCCTACTCGCACGAGCCATTACGCGATGACTTACTGACAGAAAGGCAGGTTGGTGTCGGGGTCCAGGTGACAGGTGCCTCCATTGTAGCAATATCCGTCACAGAGTTGACAGCTGGGCGCGATTCTGCCGTTTGTGCAACTGCAAGGTGAAGAAATAATGGCAATAGTGACAAGAGCAGACTTTAATACAAGGAGCAACAAAGACTCAGTGCTGCTTTGGTCAAACATGGAATATAATGCGTGAATAGAAATGATGATGGTACTATAAAGGTTGTCTCCATAGAGATGTTATTGTTTTGCGAAGAATGTACAGTATGGCCTTTAGTTGCAGTGCTGCAGAACTTACAGTTTACTTTGACTTCACTACGCTTGAGAGAGGATATCTGTACTTTCTACTCCACTACATTTTTGAGTAGGACTGAAACGTAGTCCTGAAAAGTAGAACTCAAGTGTAAACTGTTTTTATTATTGTTGGAAACCTGCTGAAAAGGCTGAGGGATAATTTTTTTACACGCTTACAGTTAGACCTAACTAAAATATACAATTAAAAACAGAAAAAAATATATATTCAATTGTTTCTACTGAACAAAATTCAGCACACATATTTATCAAAATCACTACATTTTTTGAAGTTCTGTTAGATCTTAAACTCTGCGTAAAATACTTTTACATTTACTCTATAAGTACATTTTTTAAGGGGTACTTTAATACTTTTATTTAAGTAGATTTTTTCATTCAATACTTTCACTAGAGTATTTTTTATTTTTTTGCTCCAGTATCTGTGCTTTTACTTAACAAAATTGAGTACTTCTTCCACCACTGATGACATTACATTTATCTATCCCCATGGAGCTAAACAGGCAACGGGTTGAGTTTCCTGTTTAGCTCACTCACAATGCATGATTTTCAAGTTTGTTTTTTTCTTTTTTAGCAATCTAAACTATGTATCTGAATAAATGTACAACAGATCAAAAGCAATAACATTTCCATGGACACAGGAAAGGTCTAGAGTAACATAATGTTTCATATAAAAAGAATGTGAATATTGTACGTTAATTAGTTCTTTTAGTTGATCAAGGAATATGCTTATTGCTGGCAACAAATAGACATGACGTGTTTTACAAAAAGCATACTCAATATTTGAACAGACTACCTGAAAAGAAATGAGTACTTCATTCTAATGCACTGATTAATAACTATACATGTGTATTGTATCTGCAATGTTGAGAACAAACAAGTTGCTAAAAGTAAATGGAAACACAGTATGCCCAGTGTGAAGAGTTAGCGCTCACTTGCAGACCACATCGCCGGTGTCATCGTTAATGAGACAGGGAGCTCCGTGACAGCGCAGGCACTTGTCCACCTCACATTTGGTCCCCTCAAAGCGGGCAGGACAGACACACTCCACATACCCACTGCTGGACAACGTGCACGCCTTGGAGTTTACACAGTAGTGGTGGCAAATGTCTGCAAGAAGCAATGGCAGACAATAGTGGACTGAAACAGACATGACTTATCAAGGGTAGACAAAGGGCAACGAGAGTAGGACTGATCAAAGAAGCAGAAATTACAAGTCAAGAACAAGACAAAATATATAAATAAATGCATAAATAAAAATGATAAAAGATACTAAACCAGGACTAATCTAGAATTAAACAATTAATCGACTGAAGAGAGAACCAGATTAAGACTAGAATCTCAGCATGTTCTTAGGTATAACATGGACTATTCAAAATGTCCCCAAAATAATAAAAATGAAATAAATTAATTAATTAATAAATAAATTAAATACATCATTTGAACTAATCTAAAACCAATCCAGGAGTTAAACTGGATTAAACCCAAACTGAAAAGCGCAAAGTACCTGACCGCTTTACCATATGTTGATTAGCCGCTGTACTTGTACCATACTTTGAGAAGCCCAGGTATGGCATCAATGGAACTGGTTTGTCTAGACTGTACGGGTCTTAATATGAGCTAATTAATAAATAAATACATGACTACATAAATTAAATACAAATAATAACTTGAACTAATCTAGAAGCAACCCAGGAGTTAAACTGCATTAAACCCAAAGTGAAAACTGCAGAGTACCTGACTGTTTTACTATATGTGGATTAGCCGCTGTACCCATATCACAGTATGAGAAACCCAGACTTTGCATCAATAGAACTGGTTTGTCTGGATGGTACCGGGTCTTAATATGAGCTCATTATTCACACTAAAATGGCATGTTAGCAACATCCAACCCCCGGTCGCTGCTCTGTTTGACAGTGCTAATGATGAGTGCCATTTGAAAAGCATTGCAAAGGGAAATATGTTATCACTTCAGCTCAGAAACACCTAGAGGTTATTTGATGGTACATTTAGAGTTTATTTATCTGCAAATGGAGGCAAATAAACGTGGTGTTTGTTGAAAGAGAAATACTTCAAGGAATTGTTTTTGTTGAGCTGAATGTATGTATACTACAAATGAAGTGGCTGGTATAATAGAAATAAACTGAATGCAAATGATCGTTTTCATCACGCTTCAAGTGCCAGTCATTCTGAGGTCAAGAGCGTCTTATTGTGATAAAAAAAAGAATGATAAAAAAAACAAAAAAACAAGGTAATGCAAGCTGTTTCCTGTACAGTGATCAGGATTGTGTCCTTAGACCAGAATTTTCTTTTAAACTAATGTTAGCTACCATCTGCAATTAGACCCTTTGTTGTATTCAACATTATTCCTGTCTGACAGTGTGCCAGCTTTAGCCTGACCGAAGAAGAGAGAGAAAGAGAGCCTAAACAATGGCCAGATGAGGGTAGGGGGAAACAGGTTTCATATCTGCCATTCACTCATGAAAAAATAATAAGCTTGCAGATTGTAGCTTTAAACTATGCAAAATACTAAACTGTGTTTAAAAAAAAACTCTGACTGAATAAATAGTGCTGACTGTGACCACGTAACTTATTGAGTAGTTGCCTGGTCAAGGCTCAAGACTACACACTTTTACTCCACAATTACCAATGGGTAAAACAAACATAGCGGCATACTGGTGAAAATAGTAAATATAATAATACAGGGCTGAGAAAGAGCATGGGTTTCTTTAAAATCAATGACCAAAGTGCTAAACTATTTCAATCTGTAGCTTTATATTTTGTTCTGAATGATACGAGAATATTCTAGAGGAGAGGTCTTCCCATAGATCCTCTTGAATCTTAAACTGAAAACATTTGAATAAACCTTGACTAAAATTCAACCAGCACCTCAGTTTGAGAAACACAGGCCAAATGCTTTCACATGCACACTTTTCTCTTAATGAATAACAGTGATATAACACCACTCACGGTAAAGACAGCGCTCCCCAGTGTACTCGGCCATACAGCGGCACACCGGCTGGTTGCCTTGGGTTACGTCACATGTGCCTCCATTCAGACAGTAGTTGTCACAGATTCTTCGCTCACAGAAAGGACCAGAGAAGCCAATGGGGCAGCGGCATGTGGGCTTACCTGGAGTGACAAAAAAACAAAACACTTTTAATTACTGTTGGGACTACAAAAATTTCTATATTGGTGCCGGCACATCACCTGCATGACTCTATAAAATAGTTAAAACTCAGGAAAATCAATACTGTGGAGATAGCTATGTTTAAAACCATACACTTGAATATATTATCTAAAGCGATACAATTTCCATGGAGATAAGGAGGTCCCCCTTCAGGCCACATGTATCAGGTTTGTGATGCAAGTCCCTATAAGGACAAATGTTTTTAAAGTTTTATTTGTGCAATCATTGAGTCATTTTTTGGCTAAACAGTTACCTGGGGCTTAACAAATAAGACAAGTCCATCCATTTTCTTCCACTTATCAGGGGGCAGGTTTTGGAGGCAGCAGACTGGGCAGTGACTCCCAGACTTCTCTCACCCCAGACTCTTCTCCAGTGGGACCCCAAGGCTTTCCCAGGGCACCCAAAAGACATAGTCCCTTCAGAGTTTTCTGGGTCTTACACAACTAATACTAATACAACAAATAATATAACATTTTATACATTTTATTTACAAAATCATGTGACTGTGTGTCTTGATCTGCATTTGATGTTCATGTAATGCCTCAGTCATCCAGGTATGATACATTGTAAAAGAACAATTCAAATCAGTCCATTGGACAAAATGTTTTTGCCTGAAGACTACTGACTTATGTATTTGAAGGAAGGAGCTAACTACACTGAAACTAACATACCTGTTATTTACAGTTTCTGTTTGTTAGCTATAGGTCTATTGAGTTACACTAAGAGTGAACTGCATCTGAGTCATATTTAGTATAATTATTCAGGCCCCTAATGAGTGCTCTCACACCTATTAGCATACTGGCTAGCACGACTGTTTTCTTTGTTTAGATTAAGGTATGCATAGTCAAATAATCTATCTCCTATTTATAACTCCCATCCTGAGACCTAAATCTAAACAAGGAAAAGAGTAATGATAGCCAGTATGCAGGTAGGTGTGGGTGCAGCCATTAGTGCCCTGAATGATTATGCAAACTATGACACGGTTCACACTTAGTGTAGCTCCACAGACCTAGCAAACAAGAAGAAACTGTAAAGAACAGGTGTACTTCCAGTGTAGTTAGCCCCTCCCTTCCGATATAAGGCCGTGTCCACCAGTAATCTGACCAGAAGAGAAAAAACACTCAAAAAAAATAATAATAATAATTTAATTGAATTATTTTCTTTTACTATTGATCTGCTTTAGTGTTAATTACTATTGTAAGTTTCATTCAGCCCTATAATTTTGATTGAAATTAATGCTATTTATATTTTACATGCTTATAAGTAAAGCATGTAAAATATGCTTACATATGGATCCCCTCATTCTCATAAATATTTTTGCATGGAAAAAATTGGAATACATTTTCCAGTGGCAGGTCGGGTTTGGCATATGAAGTATTCTGGGGCAGTCCTGCCCTGTAAGACCTATAAATGACTATGGTGTAAGAAGAGAAATGGATACAACTACAGCATCTATCTGATAATAAAAAAAAAAAAAAAAAAAAAAAAAAAAAAAACAGAGCAGAGCTTTGGATGCAAGGGCAAAGATCGATAAGTCCCAAACATTTGTCAGTGAGAAAAACTCAGAACCAAGTCTGGGTCAAGGAGACAGAGAAGCAGTTAAAGTGTCCTTCATATGTATTATACACCACTTCCACCACAGGGCTATCCATACACTCCACTATTATTAAATATACAAGGAAAATAATAATACTGTTCTTGTATTATTTATAATTTATTATAATAGAATTTATTTTGTGTCCTACTTTTGTACTAATATCCCTGGGATCAAATATTTCAAAGGTGGTCATCGGGCATTATTTTAGCTCAAGGCATTTCAATTACCATCTGGGGTCCATTCTCAATTCTGAAAGTGCAGGTCTGGGGAGCTATTGGCTTCATAGATATTTTTTTTTACTGCAGCACAGAGCACAAGTTGTAACTTATTTTCACACCAAACACAGACAGATCCATTAAAACATTTTCCCAAATTATTGATGGAAGTACAACATGCTCCCATTCTCTTGTATGGTAAAATCACTGTTTTGTACAAAACTCTCACCAAAGTCATGATTTTTGATTGAACATAATTAGTGCACTGAATATTACATGTGCCGACCAGCAACCTTTTTAATGTAGAAATACTGCAATTTTCCTTGTCTTATTAGCCAACTGCATCTTTTTCCATCAGAATTTGTTTCCCTTTTGTTAAGAGTTTTTGTTGGTAAGCCATTTTTACAGACTGTTTTGTAGAGCCACTTGATGCACAGACAGAGAACTCCAGATACAGTTAGTAACAAACCTTGACTTAAAATTTAAGGACAAAAATACACTTGCTGTGTGACTATATATGCAACTATTTTCAGGTACCATGAGGAGTTGTATTGTGTATAAATAATTGCTAAAGACATTTAGATACACATGCATACTCTGTTGTTGTTACAAATACAATTATTAGTTCTGATCCAAAAAAACCTTAAAGCTTAAACTCCAGTGGATGTTCAACATTTTATTTTGTAATGGTAAGTTGCAATGGTTAACATGAACCTATCCTTTGTTGAGCACCAGCAGCACAAGAATTGGTGGGACTTCAAACAGTGATGAGGGGGCCTTTTTATTCTCATACATCTGGGATACTGTTCTAAAAAAGTCGTCCTGCCTCCACCAGTAGGAAGATAGCGGCAAACCCTTTATAAATCAGCTGACCTAACACATGACAGGAACATCACGTGGCCACTTTGAGGAAGACCATTAGTGAGCAGTCAAAATGTCATGATGTCATACTCTCAGATGGGGGGCAAAAAACAGTTTTTCAAATTGATTACATTATACACTCCTTTACACTGAAAAGGTAAATTCACAAATGTTGAACCCGATTGTTTCTATAAATAAAACTAGATTAGTTTGCAAATGCTAGGAAGATTGTAAATAATTTCACCTGCTAGGACTATTCTTTATGGTCAGATTGTGTTAAAACAAAACTCAGATTACAGTCTAACTTGAGTAACAGAGCTTTAAACAGATCAGTTAGCAACACACCCCCATGGAATGCTGAAACATTTTTAGGCTATAGAATGTTGTGATATCATCTGAAATTCAGCAATAGACCCTCATTGCCACATTTTCTACTTAATAAAATCTCAAAATAATATGTGAGTAGAGCATGTTTCCTAAGTCTAAATGCATGGTCAGGAGATGTACGGAGCCTATCATGAAAGCCTGGCTCCTAAAGGACGGGCAGGTTTTAGTCCATTCAATTAACAAAGTGCAAGCCCCATAGATTATGATGATGATGTTCGCATTCGAGGATACTACTGCAAGTTGCTATGGATACAGGTCTCTCATGTGGGTCAGAATACACTGTGATTAATCTGGGCTGAAAACCTTCACCACCATTTATATTTGGATGGAGACTCATCTGAATTATGATACTCACTTAATATATTTTTATTTAAAAATGATAATTTTTGGTTAAAAAAATAATAATATATTTTTTGTTTCACCCCACTAAACAAAATAAATTAGTTTAGTAGGGTGAAAGTAAAATTCCAATGTTCGGAGAATATATTCTGAAACATAGGTAGCACAGGTCATAAAACACATTCTATTTAACTTTTTTTTGATGGAGAGTCAGGCTATGTTATTGTTTTCCCTAGTGTTCAATAGTATGGAATCAAACTTGTCAATCTTCATGGAGTTAAGCAGGTGATGTAACTCGGACATGTTACAGGTCAGATCAGAGGAAAAGCTCATCATAAGAACAACAACATCTGTACTTTAAAATAGAAAATTAAAACAAGATTAATGTCATGCAGTGGGACATTCCAAGCAAAGCAATCCATGGAGACAAGCAATTGGTGTACCCCTAATCACAAAAGTTGGGGGAAAAAAACAACAACCAACAAATCCTAATATTTATTGATTCAATTACTATAATATACATTGAATTTTATAATAGGTTTATATTAGTGTATATTGAACAAATGTAAGTGAACTGTATTGTTTCTTTTAGATTTTACTAGAATTCCCGCATATTGCCGTGGATACCATAATTACATTTACTGCATAATATGGCAGCAATTCTTTGTAAATGAATGCTTAGATATGACTTTGTATAAACAAAATTAGACAAATCCACTTAGATCCTATTAGATTTCCTCTTGTTACATTTGAAGCTCAGCCACTTCACCAAACTTTTGAAAGGCTTTATACATCCTTCTCTTTGGAGAGTATTTACTTTTAATATTTCATCTTCTAATGAGCAAAATGAGAAAAATACGTATTTGAAGTATGGGATTGCAGCTGCCAAGAGTTCCATTAGGGCCCAGATAAAGCGGTCAGACAGACAACAGCACGGTTGCCAGTGACACCTTGTTATTTTATAGATAAAACTGGAAAATATCCAGTGTCTAATTGATGATGAGGTTCTGTTCCTCCTCCTTTAATCACTGCAGCTGGGACATGAGATACATATTTGAGAGTCATTTCTTTGCTGGTAATCTTCAGCCCATTTTTCTAGTGTCTTTTGACTGGAAGAGATATGCCTATCTTACAGTTGTGATGTGTACTTTGTAAAACATTCAGTAGGTGGAGATATATGATGAATTAGGCAGCTAAAAATTATTGGTTGATTGATTAATTTATAAAGATTTTAAGGATTTATGTGGACCAAGCTTTGACTGAGTTAGCTGGAGCTTTGGGAGTGACTGGACAGTTTAATCTGGATTTTTACTTATGAAGTACTGGTACTTTACTAGTGCTTCTCTATATAAAAGTTGTTTTTGGACAAAAGATTACTTACTATAGATCACCACTTTTCAGTTGCAATGATGAATTTAAATGTGTTGTGTATATATAGTTGTATTTAAAGGTTCCCCAAATCCCCCAAATATTCCAGTATATGTTGATGATAATGTTATATTTGGCTGCTTTTGATGTTCATTGCTGGGATTGTATTTTTTTATTGTATTTTTTATTTTTTTTGTCGATAATCTCTCTTCCATATTCGCAGACACTTTGGTTGCCTGGAGGAGATTTGCCTGATGCACTAAAGCTGCTGCTCACATAAAAATGCCAGGTATGACTAAGACAGAGCGGCAGGCCCACGGTTAAATCTCAGCCTGTCCTGATTTCACGTCTGTGTCTCATTTACCGCTGTGGAGAGTATTACACTTTTTATGATGCACACATACTATCTTTCAACGCTTTCGATGCTTTCCACCAGCACTGGTGATTATCTCTCTGGGTTTCGCAAAAAGCTGTATTTACAAAAATGCATACGTTTTGGTTTTAAAATGATTGTGGCCGATCCGGAGGTAAAAAAAAACCTTTATGCCCATTTTATTTTTTAAGTCTGTGATTCTGATGGCATTGTCTAAAATGCAGTGTAGAAAATGCAATTAAAAGTACTTGTTACAGGCAAATATTTCACTAGAATAATTCAAGAATAGAGAAAAATGATTATGGACAGCTTGAAAACGTTTGGTACCTTTTGAGGTAGCACTCAAAAAAAGAAAGAAAAAACAAAACTTTTTAATCAGATATTCAATCTTCTTCCCACTCTGCTTCCACACCCATTTTGAGCAAGTACGTTCTAATGTAATTTTTTAACTTGCATTTTGCATTATTTTTAAGAACCTACGTATGCAGCATGATGTATTTTGTTGTTTATGTTTATTTTATTTTCAGGTGGTCGTTGAAAATGAGAATTGGTTCTCAACCGACCTACCTGGTAAAATAAAGGTAAAATAAATAAAATAAATAAATTATTTTGCAGTTAATGTACCATTTTTGAAGGTGAACTAGGATACTTTTCAAGTAGTAGTTCCTTAACTTACTTCTCTCCACAGAGATGTAACTGCTTTACCTGCTTTACATGTTCTACAGTAGGGCGTTAAGCTTACCTAACTTCATGGGGACAAGCAGGTGATGCCACTTAACATGTCAGATCTGTTGCAAGGCAAGCCCTCTCACAGTAGGAATGCATGCTTTTTTTTCATTCTGTGTAATACATTTAAATGCAAGATGAATAAGGCCATTGAGATTAGCATGTGGCAGATCCTTCACCAGAAAAAAAAAAAAAAAAAATGGCAGTCAGGACACTGAATTGTACTTTGACTCTAATTGACACTTAATGTATGATTGGTACATTGATATTCATAACAGTAATGATCTGTAATGATCTGATATTTTGGGTTTACTTCAGAGTTGACACCTTTTGTTGTTCTTGTAACTGTTAATGTGTTATTGTTAATCTGTTTGTTATAGTAATATGTGTTGTTTTGTTCTGCTGAACTGAGACTGCTGTTGTTATGTGTTTGTTTTGCCCTTGTTTTGGGGTGGGTTACGGCCTACAGTAGCCCTTGTGCAAACATCAAGAACTTCCTCACACTAGAACGCTATAGTATACAGCCATGATTGCCCTCCTTCGCAGCCAATGTAGATGGAGATGTTGTGGGTGATTGTGGTGATAGATAAGAATAACGCCATATGGTAGAACATTCAAGACAAAGAAATATCATCTCCATGGAGACATACACAGTACCTACATTACATAGTGCACCATTAAATAAACCTAAATGTAAAATGCAAAGTAGCTTCATAAATAACTATACCAGCTTTGTAGTTCCTTGTCAGAAAGATGGAAGATGGAATTTTTTTTTTTTTTTTTGACAATACTGCAATGGAATCCATCAAGATTTGATAATGGCTGCTTGCATCTTTTATATAATCAAATGTCATTCAGGACACAGGACTGTACATTAAATCTAACTGACACCTGCCGTGTGCTTGGTACATTGATATTCATAACTTAATGCTATACAGCCATGATTGCCCTCCTTTACAGCCAATGGGGATGGAGATATTGTGGGTGATTGCAGTGATGGAGTCGTGATGTACAGGCCAGTAAATCAAAGATCTCCATTTTAATAGAGCGGTACATCCCCATTCAATTTCCTCGCTGACATCTGCACATACGTATACGATGTCTATGTATGTGATTGTCTCAGGGAGGCGTGAAGCGTGTGAGAGCACCTTGACTCTGAGAAAGGTGAGGCGCACATTTAAGGCTTGAAACGAGCTGCCATGACAAAAGTGGCGAGAGTGGCGGATGGCAAGAGGTATTTGGGTTAAGAGGATGTGGACATGCAGGGAGGAAAATGACCAACTGACAATGAAAACGGATAATGGGGTAATCTGTCTGTGGGTTTGGACTACTGAAAACACAGCAAATTATTCCATCTTGTAAATGGTCAAAGGTCCTCAAATTATGTATATTATCCAAAGCAATCCAAATTCCATGGCAACAACCAGATGGAGGGAATGGTATGGTTAAGGATCTATTGGTACTACCTTAAAGACCTTAATGCCATTCAATAGTTTATATGTAAGTACAATGCTAAAATAGTTTTAGATACTGATTTAACTTCCATATTATTTAACTGAAAATGTGCAGTGACTATATAATAAAATGTCTCAACGAATCTTTTCAGAAATTGTACACTGGCTTGTAACTTGTAACTTCTAAACTTCAAAGTTGTGAACTGCAATAAACGTCACTTAGGAGAGCAAAATGCGACTAAACAAAGTGAATGTAATATAACTGTATACATAATTGTACTATAATGCATACTCATTCTACTGCACTGTAGCACCTTGCTCGATGATCTGTTTTTCTTCCCTTGGTTGATTTTTCAGGGTTATTGCACATTAATGAACATTTCTAGAGATTGTAAAAACATATCTCATTACAAGTTCAAAATGATAAAAAAAAGTGTTTTCTGCATGTGTTTTTTTCATAAATTAAGATTTTGTTTTTTCAAGGTTCGGTGAGCAACATTCAGAGAAATCTAATTATACGGCTGGAGGAAGTTAACTGTTGTTGTTTGCACTGTGCTTTCTGCTAGCAGCGACAGCCGCTTAGCACATTTTTAATAATGTTTTGGGGGGTTTTTAGTTGTTATTAAAGAGCAAAAGAGCATACGGACTGGAATATTCGGGGATAGAAAACACGTTTTGATTAGCAGTGTGAAATCTTACGTTGTGATATTTGCTCAACAAAATTTGACAAAATACAACATACTAAAAACACATCGATGCACCTCACTCACTGTGACAATATACTTGCTGATATTAGCCTACGGTGTGCATATACTGTATATCTAAGCATATATTTACAAATCAGTAATTTGATATGAAATTGCTATGGCTATGGTGCTAACGTCTTCAATACGGGTGCTCACTTATCAAATTCATTTTAAGCCTTTGTGACAATAGAGCATACCCCGTACCATGTTTGCTGAATGTATCCACACAAGAAAATTACTTGTGTGGATACATTCAGCAATATATCATTGGGCCTGCTATATACATTGTCGACTGTCACTTTTTTGGCATTCCCAATTTAAGATGGAGTTTGCATGTGGTCAGCCTATGCAAAGCCCATTTTCATTGCACCATTATTCAAGACAAGTATAAATCACAATGGTTTCTATTCATCAGTATTTGTGACACGGGCATTCTACCTCACCAAACAAGCAAACATTCCTAACATGTCAGTTTAATCCCTTAGTTGTACAGGTAGGTGCCATCGCAAACGGACATTGAACGCTGTGCAAGTGTGAATGCAACCTTTTTCCAGTTGACAATCAAAACATCAAAATTAAAACTAATTAAAGCCGCAAGCGGCGATGATGGCCCTCGCCCCCCGCGCGACCGCCCCCCCACGCGGCCGCCGCCCCCACGCACCATTTTCCCCGTCTGGCCACCCCACGGCCGCAATCCGCCCCCCTTCACACAGTTTCTATATAAATATGTGTGACCAACACATTATAATGGAGGTCCACGGCGTTGAACCGGCAACCTCGTGCACAATACAGGTATGGTGTAATGGACTTTTTTGCCCCTTTTAATGCCCCCAATTATCTCCCCAATTCGGACAAAGTTGTGTATTTTACCAATACTGTAGGGGGCGCTATAGTGTTCATTTAGATAACAATTAATAGTGCATTCTATTAATACCATGAAATCACATGTGTGATGAGAATTTCAGCTGTCTAGAACAATGTATGTGCGTGTAAGAAATTTTTTAATGATTTTTTTTTTTTTGTATTTGCGCCCCTGGTGGCCAACCGTGGAAAATGACTCATAACCATAATGTAATTTTTTGTTTCATCTGATGCCACCAATTTATTACCCGAATTTCGAAGGAATCCGATAATGTTGGCGTTTCACCCCTATGGTAGGGGGCGCTATAGTGTTCATTTTTATTACAATTAATAATCCATTTTATTAATACCCTCACATCACACGTGTGATGTGAATTTGAGCTGTGTAGACCAATGCATGTGCGTGTCAGACATTTTTCAATGATTTTATTTGGAGTCTTTGCGCCCCTGGTGGCCAAGTGTGAAAAATGACCTATGCCCGTAATATTATTTTTTGGTCCACGTCATGCCCCCAATTTATTCCCCGAATTTCGTAGGAATCCGATAATGTTTGCGTTTCACCCCTATGGTAGGGGGCGCTATAGTGTTCATTTTGATTAAAATTAATATTGCACTCCATTTATGCCCCAATCTCGCATATGTGATGTGAATGTGAGCTCTGTAGGGCAATGCCTGTGGTCGTGAGAGGACATCGAAAAAACAGGAAACGAAGGCGTTTTTCGGTGGCGGCGTACGGGCGAACCGTGTGGAATTCGGAGAAAACGTGGATAACTTCTGAAAACCCATGTGTCTGGATGCGGCATGTGAAATCTGAGCTCATTTGGACCAAAAACCTGAGACTAGTAGCGTTTTGAAAATACGCAGCGAAAGATTTGGCGAATTTTCGATTCAATATAGCCGACTTCCTGTCCGTCCTAGGGCTGCACTATGATTGGCTTTTTTGCTTGTCTCCATGAGCTCTATCACTGATGTGAATTTCGTCAAGCTAAGGCGAAAAATGTGTGTCGGCTCCCAATTAATTTAAAAATTTGGAATTTTCTAGGTGGCGCTGTCGAGCCGATGTGCTTCGGACATTGTCGCGATGCCAATTTTATGAAATTTTTTGCCGAGCCGGTCGATCCTATACCTATATGTGGGACTTTTCGTCGACGTTCAGGGGGTGAAAACTGCGATCCTTTTGGCGGAAAAAAAATAATAAGAAGAAGAAAGAAACCCAGGAAGAACAATGCCCCTCGCCACTCCAATTAATTAACTAAACTGGGACTAAACCTGTACTAGACCAGAACCAAACCAGGACTAGAACAGGACTCAAACTGGGCCAAGCCAGAACCCACCCAGTAATGAAAGCAAACTATGAGTGAATAACATGTTACCACTCTTCCAAGAGACTGTTCAGTTCTCACATAGTTCTGGTAAGACACTGATATCTGTCTGAAGGGGGGGAGCTACACAAAAACTAACACACTGTACTTGTATCCAGTAAGGAGTATCTGTTATTAGTTAAGTGCTAACATGTAAAAACCAGTGCATTGTATTTAAAGTGCACTTACCCAGTAGCGATCCAGTGCAGGTGCCCCCGTTGAGGCAGTAGTCGGTGCAGTGGTTGACCTCACAGCGCTCCCCTGAAAAGTCAGGCCAGCAGTAGCACCTCCAGTCTCCCTTCTCATTGGCCAGACAGCGCCCTCCATTCTCACAGGGGGGATGGCACAGTTCACCTTCACACCCACAAAACACAAAAACATTTACTGCACTGGACCGTGTACATTCCACTCATATCAAACTGGTCTATGTGTTGAATGCACACTAGGGTGGAGTGCTATCTAAGTGCATATGTAGTCAAAACATGCATTCATTAACATTAATTTGCCAAGACAACACATTAACATCTTTTATAAGTTTCACTTTTGTTTTTGGCACTCACAAGTCAGAAGTCGCTCCTCCTTCACAATACTATCACAGTACAATCGGCGTTAATGAAATTATCACATCACAAAAAACTGTACTGTATTGTTTTGTACCATGCTTTCGTATATTTATGGAGAATTGTCGTGTGGGAGCATGGTTGATTTAGGCTTGTGGGCAGAACATTGGACAAATCTTACCACTAACCGTAAGGAGGTTTCAGATAGGGCGGGGGTGGTCTTTTATCATTTACCATTTAGACTTGACCCAATTTTACAAACAGTCCACACACAACTTTACTCATAACTTTCCGATCATTTTCCGATTATCAACATCTCATACCTGAGATGTTGATGTCCATACAGGTTCCATTAACCAGCACCTTCCCCTCAGGGCAGGTGCATCTGGCCCCAGTCGGGTTGAGAAGACACATGAAATCACAGGACATCCTCAGACATGGATTTGATGCTGTAAAACAAATAAACATCCAAAAGAAGAATCTGTCAGTTTGGCCCAAAATTAGTAAACACATTTTGTCTTCAAAAAGTGTTCCCAGAAATATTTATTTAGAACATTAAGTGGTTTCATTTAAGCCTTTGAAGAAAAGAATTTGCTCACTGCCTGGAGCATATTTAAAAAAAAAAAAAAAACTTCAGACAGGAAGCATCTCTAAATTGAATAAACACACATTTGTGAACTGTGTTAAGATTGGCTTTGTCTGATTGGAGTAGCTATGAAGGGCTCTCAGCACATACTGTACAATGATTGGACCAAATATCACACATTATAATTATGTTTAGGCTCTACAGATGTTGCAATCAGGAAATCAGCAGTGCACAATTTCTTGCAGCCTTGGTTGATAAGACAAGAAATGATCCCAAGTTATATTTTTAGTGACAGCAAGCCACAAAAGATGGGTGATATTAACAAAAAGGAATAAATCTCAATACCAACAATAATCAATTGATGTTTTCCAGATGCTTTCTGAAGCACCATGGCTGAGTCACACATAGTGTACAAAAAGATTGTAAAATTAACCACACAAATAAACAAAAGACATATTAATAATTTCCCATTATTGTTATAGGCAATATACTCGATATTCCAATGATGCATTTTTTCAAAACAATGTCTCCTCTTCATCACTACTACTATACTACTGCTACTACTACTACTACTCTTATATTAATGCTACTGCTACTACTACTGCTATGACCCCTGCAGCTAGTAGTGAAAAAAAACAGTACATTGAACAATTATACAGAAATAAACAGTTGCTATGAAACTACATTACGCCTAAATTTCTTGCATCAAAAGCAGCATAAAAGCCTGAATAAAGTGTAGATGATTTGGAAGACAGCACTGAAGACATCAAACCCCTGTGTCATGCAGTTTTGCAAACCCTGCACATCCCTTTACCCACAACCTCCACACACAACATGGCTGAGCCTAATGAGTCTCTAAGGAGCGAAAACAGCTGCCCTTTAAGTGAAAAACTGACCACGAGCTAGCCAGAACGAAGCACTGCGCAGCCATTAAAAGCACCCATGTAACAAATAACTAAAGTTGGTTTACTGCATGTAGGAGGAAGGGGGGAGGAGGAGGGGGAGGTCCGCATCGATCGCACATGTCCAGAGAGAGAGAGAGAGATGGGCTTCTCACTCCACACATGTGCATGACTGTAATGTTTAGAGAGCTGCTTCAAACCTCCTCAGTGTTAATGGATATGGACCATTACATGTTTACAAGATATACAGTAATCTATACGGCGCTTTATAATCGCAGTGAGAGTAAGAAAGGTGTAAAAATTAGTTTTGCTTCACACTTCAGAGATAACATATAATGGTATAACTGCTTCTGTGTGTGTGCGTGTATATATATATATATATATATATATATATATATATATATATATATATATATATATATATATATATATATATATATATATAAACTTGAACAGTGTATAAGAATAGTTACATTTTTATGTGATTTCTTTTTTTTATATATTTAAAAGCCATATTAAAATCAACATATGCACTACTGGCGTAAAGTTTCAATATTTCAAAACCTGACAATATGCTATCAATATCACATAATATTACTACCCCTGAGAGAAAATATATAGGCACAAGTAAAATACAGTTTTGTTTAAATTAAAGAGACCGCTGATGTAAGAAAGAGCTGATGTAACTAGTGGTGGTAATCACAAATTTAAATAATCTCAGTCATAAATTACTGCAGTTCTAGCCACATATCAGTTTGATAAAGAAATAAAATACTACGTCTTAGTGTTATAGTTCAGAATTCTATGGTACAATTTACTTTTTTACAGTCAAAATGCATACTTTTGGTCTTGATTTATGATTGATATCTCTGATTACTCGGCCAAACCACATGAAAAAAACAGGCACAAAGTCATGTCTTCTCTGTCTGCAAAAAAATGAACAAAATTTAAATATTTCTATATCATACTCAATTTTTTATACTTTTAAAGGGCCAATATTAAACCATTTTCTGGTCTTATGTTATAATGTTGTTTCATCATCAATAACATGCCTGGAGTTGTGTTTTCCCTGTTGGACTAGCACTGGTGAGTTTGTGTTATAACAGTGTCTGGAGAGCCTACCGTCTTGTTGCTTGAATCGGTGGGAGATCAAAACATTGGTGGGTTTCTCAACACCTAAACTGAGAAACTCCACCGACTGTTTGCCAAATTTGTGGATTTTGAAAACTTCATGTTTCAGTCCAGTCCCGTAGATGTAGTCCTCAAATAGGTCTATTCTGTACGGCTGGGAGATGCCTGTAGACACAATACATAGTTTTATCAGACATTTCATCTGATCGCAGCTGTATAAGTTACTGAACAAATATACATGGGCAAAAGTTAAAATAAATAAAATAAACAGGCATATACACCTTTCACTCTTGTTTTGTTTGCTTGTATTGTAAAGTGTCTTTTAGTGTCAAAAAGTGCTATTTAAGTCTCAAGTATTATTATTACTAGTAAAATTTGATTATAACATCATGATGAAGTAAAATATGCAGTTTGTAGACATTTTTGCAATGGTCAGCAATGCAAAATTGTAGTGCGCTTATGTGAGTTACAAGTTAATATTTTATCTCATAAGCCCTAAATAAAATTCACAAAACAAAAGAATGTGACGTAATGGCTTTCAAAATGTCATAGACAATATACACATATACACTGAATAATACTATGCATATATAATAATTTGAATTTTGTTATGATTTTTCTCCTTCGGCTTTCTCTTATATAGGTTAAGGTTAAGGATTATACTATTCTAAGAGTTTGTTCTTATCATTTCAAAACAGACATAGGAGCCACTGGTGAAGCATATTAAAACAGACCTATTATGCAAAATCTACTTTTCAGAGCTTTTAACAATGTTATAGTTGTTTCCCCTTCTCATTTACCCTCTCAAAGTTGTATTTGGAATCTTTAATTGCTTATTTTCAAGACGCCATATTGCCTCAACCTACGTTTTCACCGTCACTGGCATACGCTCACTGCTCTGTACTTACTTTGTTCTCCAGTTAAATTTTCTTAATCGGTGATACACATAAAATTCTGCAGCATCACTCTTTGTTGTGACGACCTTTACAGCGACGTCTGCACCGATTGGGCATTGCTGTTTTCTAACGTGAAAGTCAGCAGGCTTGTTTAATTTATCAAGTCATTTTAGAAGAATATTGCAATATAAAATGTGCAAATTATAACATAATGATCCAGGGGTGTCATAGATTAGAGCGGGCTCAAGCACAATATGTCTTCTTTAGCACGATATGAAATCTCTAAAAGCAGCAAATATGATATCCAAAATACATAAGGAAACATAAAATCATATTCTTTCCGTGTTGGCCTTACCATGTCTATCGCTGATTGTGACCAGAGGATCGGATCCGTCAAACCTCATGCTCCCAATATGAGACAGCTCGGGATCAGCCCAGTATAGCCTCTGATTGAAGAAATCAATGGCCAGCCCTGTAGCAGAATGGAGATTTACTTCAAAATTACACCAAGATCTGCACAAAACCTGACTCCAAAAGTGGTTACATTTCATTTGAACAGGATGTGGTGTTCTCTCCCTCTCCTCTTGGCTATTTACATTCAAATATATTCACCAGGCAAGTCAAGGTTTTTCTTATTTGAAAATAACACAGATCTGCTCTCGCGCTTGGAGATTTTTTGTTTAACCCTGTGCGAGTACAACTTGAAGACTGGATTTTTCCTCTCTCCCTAAAGCCTTGGTTATTGAGCACCTGGCTGTGGCGTTTAAATAAGTTTGTGTTTTTCTCAGATGATGAATAATTCTTGCAGCAGGCGACTGAAGCACCACATTTGTCCCTTGAACTAAAGCAGGCCAAAGCATCTCCTCAAAAGTAGATCAGCCGTGAATGTCTCCCTGCAGACTTGCACAGATCATAACGACACTATAGTTAGGGATGGCTCCACTGTCTCATTTACGACTAAGGTCAGTTGGTATAAAATAAAAGCATTATGTAAAGGCAGAATACTTAGTGCTCCCAGTGCTACCAGTACAGTATCACCAAGCATATTGCCCAATATGTAAAGATATACATACAGTGTTTAAGGTAATTGTTTAAAGATGCACTATGTAACATTCCTTGTAGAAGGAATATCGCCTGATGTCCCATAAAACTTGGACCTGGGTTTGTCCTTGATTATTTCTGAATTTTTTTTAGTTTAGAATTCAACCTGATGTGGTTATATTATAAGTCCTTAGGCACAAGTTTAGACCTTACATAGTCTTGGATAATCCTGGTATTTACTTAGTTCTGCTCTATTTCAGCCTGGTTTAGACTTAATTTGTATGTGGATGCATTCAGACTTGTCCTAGTTGGTATGGCCCTGTTCTAGTCCTGGTTTAGTCCTGTTTGATCAGGATTTTCAAGTAATAGAGGTTCAGATGTATTGCAAAGGAAGCACTTTTACACAGGTTAAAATGAGACCACTGTGTGCTGTCTACATCTAACTATAAAGAGCTCTAATAATCCGTGAACCAGTAAGAAAGGCTCTACCACTGATAGCATGCTAGTTGTTGTTAGAATTACTGACAGCAGTAACACTCTCTTTGGATGGCTGTTTTTCACATTTTTAAGACAGTAAAAATCACATACATGGCATTTAAGGTGAAGTTACACACCTGTTGGCCTCCGGAGGTTCTTCTCCAGTAGAACTCTGCGCAGAGATCCATCCATGGCTGACTCCTCGATATGAGAGTGATCACCGATTACACTCCAGTACATCATGCTGAAACACAACAAACAAAAGCTTTTTATCTCTCAGATTATAAAAGATGCACTATGTAACTTCTCTGGGACAGAGTCAGACTTGCTTCTTTCCATGGAAATGTTACTGCTTTGCCTAGAATATTTCACAATATGGCACAATTATCGTTTTACAATAAATGCAATCAACTTCATGGAAATAAGCAGGAGACACCATTGGGCAAAGTTTATTCTAACCCCTTTCACTGCTTTTCAAGATATTTTAGAGCAATAAAAACACCTGTAATTTATGAATGCACTGTAAATAAGTTTAGGCCTTACTGCGGAACATTCCAGGCAAAGCAATAACATTTCTATAGCGACAAGGTGGTGGACCCTCCATCAGAAAAGTTACATAGTGCACCTTTAATATGACAAAGACTTCAAAATGCAGTCTACAGTTCATATATTACCATAGATTTTCAGAGGTGAAATATTACATTGTTGTAGGAGATATAATAAAAGAAATAGGCCAGATTAATAGTTATTTTCACACAATGGTGATAACCACCTTTTGAAATCTCAAGAAATGAAATGGCAGAATTCATTCTAGATCACTTGTTACCAGGGTCACTATGACAACCATTAGAGGCCATTAAGTGGACTACAAACTGTTGAAAGAGAACCATGTCAGGGAGGGGGAGGTATTTCCAGAAAATGTACAAAGTTTTTGCACATACATACTTTGGTTTTAAGCAAATAAGATCAAATGTTTGATCAAATATTTGAATCTACTGTGTGTCTATTTACAGTACATCTTGATGATCAATGAGTTTCTGTCCATAACATTTCTGTCCATGACATTTACATACAACAGAAGTAAGCAGTAATGTATTACTACAATAGCAATGGCTTGTTCAAAATTTTAAATTTCTTTCTTTTTATTAAGTTTTTTTTTTTTTTTTTTTTTTTTTAATCTCTTAGCATTTAATCAATGCAGCAAAGCACAAGGTTTCACAAGGCCTGCACAATTGGCAAATACCGATTATTCGGTATTTGCCAATTGCCGGTATATTGTCAAGTCAAAGAATTCTTCCCTTGCATATAGAAATTGTTTTAACTGGACAAAACTATCTCAAGGGCTTCAATGACATGTTTTGATCTGTACGCTCCAGTTAACAACAATTATTAAAATATTCAATGATTATTTTAATAGCTAACTTGTCACACAGTCTGATTCTTCTGATGGCTGAACCCTTAATTATCATCACATTCTAGTTTATCCTGTATGTCTTCAAACAGAGCTGTGCATATTACAGCCATGTAGTACAAGATGCTTATGACAAAAGGAAGCACACCATAACTTACCCCCTGGCTGGGTTAACCGCAATAGCATAGGGCTCTCCTGCGATGTCAGTGATCAAGCGTGTGCAGTTGGGCCCCTTTAGCTGGCCCACATTTATGGAGTAGCGTAGCTTTGTCCAGTGGGCTGTGTAATAGCTGAACCAGTGCATCCTCGAATGATCCGTCCAATAAATATTCCCAGTGACCCAGTCTGCCGAGATGTCTCTCGGTCGGCGGAAGTCTGAACACTGCAAAAAAGAGGAAAGTTGCCTTTATGTTTTGCATGCTTCAAGGTGCACTATGTAAAATTTCTGATGGGAAGGTCTGCCACCTGCTTGTCTTCTTGATCAAGATATTTACTGCATGCTTGACTTCACAATATAATAATAACAACTTATCTAAATCCATGAAGAAAAGCAGGGGAATGCACCAGGCAAGTTACAGGTCAGATCTGTGGAGAAGCAACCCTGCTCAGAGTAAGAATTACAGTTTTTTTAGCAATAAAAATACCCTCATTTGTATAAATAGACCAGCAGATGGCAGTCCCTGTACCAGATAATTCTGCATACTTAAAGATGCACTATACAACATTTCTGGTGGTCTGTCAACTCCTTGTCTTCATCTGGATTTTTCTTGCTTAGTTCCACAGTATAGTATTAACTTATCCATCTCCATGGAGACGAGCAGCTAACACAAGCAGGCAAGTTGCAGGTCAAGGGCCTCACTTATAAAGCTTGGTTACGCACTAGGCATTGCATTGGGTGCCTTCTACGCCAGAAGCTGGATTTACTGTATAGAACTTCTACGAAGCGCAGCATTTTCCTTATCTCTATGCCCAGCTAGGACCCTGGCCTGCACTGGAGACACAAGGGGAAAAAAACAAACACTTGTTCTCAACAGCATTCTGCATTTCTCAACAACATTCTGCATTTGAAGAGCTTGCACTTTCTCAGTCAAGAGCTGGATCTCCCACAGTCCACATTGTGACCATAGACATCTATATACATGATCAAACACAGAGAGGATAAAATAACAATGAGACCTGAGAGAAAACTCTTTCCTGAAACAGAGCACATTAGTGAGGCTTTTGTTTAATGAAGTACTGGGACTGGACAATATGTGAAAAAGTTCCAGATAAATACTTTTGCAAGCCACTGTATCTCTTTGCGTGAACAGGGCCAATACTCAAGCACATATCATCAGCATACTTTAAAAAAGCCATATACATGTCTGACACACAGCAAGCCTATCTGCAAATATTATAAGTTAGGAGATGAGTTGTTGCTATGACTTTTATGTTTGTGTTTATTTGTATTAATGTGTATTGATGTGACTGCATGGTGTTGCGTGGAGCATCTCCCCCTCCCTCTCTGTCCCCTGTGTCTTGGTCAAATCCACTGATTATTGGTTCATGTTTAGGCAACCCTCATTCATGAGTCACTTTGTATGCGCAGATTCCCGCTGCAGGTGGGATTTATAAAGCACAGATTGCGTGGTGGAGTGCACACAGAGGGTTTTATAAATCAGAAGTTTGCGTGGCGCACGCCTCTCGTAGCCACTAGGAGTATGCACTTTCTAAATGAGGCCCCAGATCTGTGGAGAGGTGACCCCACTCTCCCAATTAAAAAAAAAAAAAAAGAAGAAGATGGAAGATCTTGTACCAGAAAAGTTACACAGTGCACCTTAAATAACAAGAAAATACAATAACCTTGCTTTAATTAATCACTTCATATTCAGATTCACTGCATCACAAACAACATTATCCATGGTACCATACAAGACAAGACAAAAAGGCTAATGCAGCTAAACTTCGTCTTGAGCTAAATTTCATACAAAAAAAACAAAATCAGCTGCGGTGGTCTCACAAAGCCACCGCAATTCATGTGTTCATAGAGTAGCAGCGAATTCTGGGAACAGGTAAGGGCCCTACACCAGATGACCACTTAAATTACAGAGGTTTTCAAGACACTTTAAGTGCTATATAGTACAACATAATATGCATGTTACACATAAATAATCAAACTATCTTTAAGCGGGGTCAGAAAGCTGTCTTCTATAACTAGCAACGTGAAAAATGTGTGTTGAGTGGAAGGAGAGAACATGGTTTGTAGCCTGTTGATAATGAAAATAGCTGTAGCTATTGATAGCTATTAATAGCTAATATAAGACACCCACAATGACCTTGCCAATAGTTTTTCAACATAAAATGCCTCCGGGTAACAACAAAACATCATTTAATAAATATCTTTTGTGATTTAACAATACTTACAATGTTTCTGACATTGCTCTTCGCCTGGCTCCTGTCCTGAGATTCTTTGTAGAAAATTCCACCGGGGTTGAACTGCGTGGCCCAGATAAACTTTTGTTGGTGAAATAAAATGTCCATGCCAATAATGCGAGCGTTCTCCTCAATGCGTGTGAGCAGCTTGTGTCCTTGGCTTTGGTTAAAGGGGTAAACAAAACTCCTGATTTCTGTGTCATTAGAGATGTAGAGAACTCGCTCCTCTGGCCCTGCAAGACAAGTCAGTGAAATGTAAGAGAGTTGGATTTGATTTATTGCACCATAATTTATAATGTAGTAAGTAATATTTTCTTCATATCAAGTCATGATTTTTTTTTATTATTTTATTTAATTCAATCATTTAGTTAAGTTGTTAAAATATCTTTAGTTTCTTTCTTTCTTTTTTTTTATTATTATTATTTTTTTATTAATGTCCAGTCCAGCTGATTTAAAACATTGTGGCACTGTTTTCCTCCTACCGGTGGAGGCAGGACAACAACACCATCTGCAGTCCGACTTCATCAGGACAGTATCTTAGGTATGTGGGAGTAAAAAGCCCCCTTGTCCTGGTTTAAAGTCCAACTAAATAAGACAGTGCTAAAACCTGTTTAAATCATCTGACCATGCACGTTATAGCAACATCACGTGACCACTCTAAGGGAGACTGCTAGTGAGCAGTTGAAACTGTCAGGTATGAAAATAAACTAAACCTTGGTTTGAAAAAAATAATCTATTAAAATGAAAGACCAGATAAACATTGGACGATGCCTAACACTGTTTTCCATTTTTAGTTCATGGGCATCTTAAAATTTTACTTTTTTTTAAATTGTCAATTGCTATAGCATCTGTGCAAATTTTTCAGAAACCCACAGATTACAGTGTACAAGCGATATCATGCAGTCCTTTCATATATAGCTGCATTATTTGCATTAACATGCAAAATAGCATACCTTTTGCAACACAGTTTCCATTGATGTCTTTGTAATTTCTGTCACATGTGCATTTAAAAGCTCCTTTTGTGTTGGTGCAGTAATGTGGACAAGTGTCAAACTGAAGGCATTCATTTGTTTCTGAAAAGAGGACATAGAAATTCATTATGGTTAATATTGTGCAATACTTCACTCATACCTACCTGGAAAACAAGACCCTCATTGCTAGGAAAGTACTGTATATTAGACAATTGTATTTGAGTAATGGTCAGAACATACTCACATATATAAAATACACAACGTATAACACTGAGGTTAATTTCAAAATGCAAGACACAATTGCACTATTTAATTTTCTAAACAACCAAGTTCATTACCTTCACACTGGCCTGTCTTTTGGTTCCTCTTGAAGCCTGGTTTGCACTGGCAGATAGCATTAACATTGGTCTGGTTGCATATGGCATCCTCTCCACATGGATTAGTTTTCTTCCCACAAACATCTCCACTGGAAACTACAAATACAGACAAGGACTTTGATTAGGGACCTCTACTCATGATCTTACTGCTCACCTGCTGTGCTTGTGCTTTTGATGTGCCAAACTATGAGGGCATTATCCGCTTTCTATATACCACACCTCAAACACGAGCGTCCATACATTAGCATAAATAACAAAACATCATACATAAAATTAGATCACAAAAACTAGCACTGACAGTGACAGAAAACACTTTTTAAAATCTGGGCTTTGAAGTAGTTTGTTCAAGTCAATGGGAGGTGGTGGTACGTACAGGCTTTGCAGTCCTGTTCGTCTGAGCCTCCGTCTCCACAGTCGTTAAAGAGGTCACACTGGAGCTGGATCGGGATACAGCGCCGGTTGCTGCAAGTGAATTCAGTTTTACCACAAGGACGAGGGCGACCAGCAACAACTTCTGCAACAAAAGCAAAGCAAACATGGTTTAAGTATTACATTTTCCATGAATTTGACTATATAGTGCCTTATTTGAGTCTTTATTATTATATTATATATGTGTGAGTCTGAGCCCAATAACATTTGTCTAAGTGTGCAAGCTTGTACAGGTTTGTACCCTTTAGTTTAGCATATGCTTAGTTTAACCATCAATCTAGAGTATTTTACAGGATCAGCACACATGCTTTTAACATTTTTATATCTGTCTTTAATCCGCAAATGTTTCACTGCTTCGCACTGTTGTTGATGTGTGAGTGTTTGTGAGTGCATTCTGTGCTGTGTTGTGCTGCCTCTTGGCCAGATTGTCATTGCAAATAAGAAGGTATTCTCAATTGAAAAATAAATAAATAAATAAAATGTGCTACAAAGTGGGTTGTATGTAGTTATTCTTATTGGTAAATCTTTTTCAGATAAGATCTTGTTTGAGTGTTTAATTTGTAGATCTGAAGTAACTGGAACACATTTGGACTGACGTGATGGCGCATGTTCATTAGATATTAATATAATTGTCTCAGATATGCAGCGGATTCTCTTTGTAGAAAATTGAGAATTGAGAACCTCTGTATTGCTCAAATCAAATCAGCAAGAGAGCATGTACCAAATACTCATCATTAAAATTATGCATGGGTTTCAGAATGATGAAAAATGAGTACCTTTGCCATGGTGGTTAACAATTTAAAACAAAATATGAAATATTTTGAATGTTGCTCACACTTTTTTATATAACAGGAAGTAAAATTCATGGATACCGTTACGTTCCAATCATAGACTGTATGAATGGACATAATTAACCAGATAGGAAGTGATCATGGGCGCTCTTCCAGCTCCAATTCACTTTACATTGGAAAATTGTTGCTCTTTTTCTGTAACTGCTGTGTCATGCTCATCATTTTGGTCTTAAACTGTCCCAACTGTCCCGCTCTACATGATTATTTTTATTTTGCTAATGTGTTTGTAACTCAAGATATGAACACAATGACAGAGAAATCAGTCGCCTTCTTTCCCTGAGCTTGTGCCCGCTAGCATTAGCAACACGTTGGATTGACAGCATTGCAAAATGTCAGCTCCCTGCTAAACCAGCGGGGTGGGCATTACCTTCAACAACCTCGCTCCAGATTGGCTCTTTGGTTGCTACGATAATCGTGGTTGGAATTCCTAATATGCAACTTGGCTCCAAATTCGCCCCTATAACTGCTAGCCTCAATGAAGCTGAACACTATGGGTGATGTCACACTCATTTAGTCCATTTCTTTATAAAGTATATCATTCCAATTCAAAAAGTGCAACACAGATGGCGTTAAAACAATTTAAAGAAAGCAATACTAGAATCACTGCACTATACTAAACCAACACTTTGAAAACACTAACATTTGTGTTAGTGTGCTAAAAATCTATTTGTGGAGTCAACCCAAGAACAGGATTTCTATTGATCCCGTTATGAAATTATATAAAGACAAAAAAATTGACTTTGACATCCAGCTGTAGTCGAACTGAATGAAGCAATAATAGAGAGCAAATTAAGTGCAGGGAGGATGGCTGGAGAAGGCTGAGATTAAGAAGAGATTGAGAGGGAAGATTGAAGGAGGAGCGGGACAAAGGAGGGGGTAATGGAGTAAGGGGGAGATGGATGGATGTTTCAATAAAAACACTGAGAGGAGAGAGGAAAAGATGAATGGTCTGTCTGTCACTGTGGGATCTACACACTGGTACTACTGAAACATGGAAATATACTGGCATACAAATACATGGTTGGCCATCATTATGGTCTTATACAAGACAAATCTGTTAACCAATATGTCTATAAAGGCGTATGAATCTATTAATACTTATAAACATAACAAAACAACAAATTGTCACTTCTACGTTATCTATATAGTTGGTGTTGGTAAATTCATGTTTATATAAGGCTTATAAGGTTAAGATGTACAGTTGACCTCTGCATATGTGTAGATATAGCAGGAACAGAGGGTTACCACAGTGCAATGCAGGCGATCCATCTCATAATTTTGATCCAAAATCTTGGTCAGGGCAAAAGGAGAATGTATTCCCTATAACTTTACAACCATATCCAGATTTTTTATGTATTATTATTATTATTATTATTATTATTATTATTATTATTATTATTATTATTATTATTATTATTATTATTATTATTATTATTATTATTATTATTATTATTATTATTATTTTATTTAGAGTATTGCAAATAATTTGAATTAGCAAGTGGTCAAGATGTCTCCCTTAAGTTGAAAATGCAATTAAATACACTGAAAGAACCCCACAATATTCACTGCTGCTGGAGAAGAGGGTTTGGCAGTTGTGTTCATGTTTCAATAATATTTTGGGCTGATAAGGCCAAAAAGTTTTTACATTAAAGAGAAACAACAGTTGGACCTCTGCATGTCAAAGGCATCAGTGCGGTCTGCTTATCAAATAATTGAAGTTGACTGCTCTGATTCATGCATGTTTGAGTAATCTTTATTGTCCTGCATTCTGAAAATTCTCGTTTTCACCAAGACCTATACATACCCACTGCGCTGTGCTTACTGTGTTTCTTGATTTATTTATCAATTTTTTCTGATATATGACACATGTAGGATTTAGCAGCATCACTTAGCCATTCTAGCACATAAAAAATCCACTGCTCACTACTATGAACTGCAGCTATCCTGGCAGCATAGTGCTTTTTGTGATGATGTCTATGGCGACGTACCAAGAGGCAGGGGGAAAAAAGTGCTGCAGTTTTTGAACCGGGTGTCAACAATAAACTGTATAAAGAAGTGGACTAAGTGAGTGTGACAACACTCATAGCATTCAGCTCCAGTCAAATGAAGCTTGTAGAGGCTAGCAGTTATAGGGGAAAATTTGGAGGCGAGCTCAATATCTGGAATTCTGACCACAACCAAAGAGCCAATCCATAGAGAGAATGATCTAGGTACCACCCCCTCCTGCCCTTGCTGGCTCTGCACAGAGCGGGCGCTTAGCAACACTGTCAATCAATCTTGTTGCTAATGATAGTGGGAGTGACTTTGGGGAAAGAAGGCGCCTGATTCATCTGTAACTGATGTTCAAATCTTGATTTACCGACACAATAGCGAAATAAAAATACCAGGATCATATAGAGTGAGTGAATATGAACATTTTAAGCACCAGAGTCAATGGAGCCAGATGCGCGTCCATGGTCACTTCCTATTTGGAACGCGACGGCTAGCAGGTTACCTACGTTGGTCTATATATACAGTCTATGGTGTTAATTGCTTCTTTTTGTTTTAGATCAACAAAGCTGTATAAAAAGTATAACATAATATCTTCTTATATTATATTTTCTTTAATGACATTTCTGTCATTAAACAAAGTTTGTAAATGTAAACATGTCTCACCACACTCCTCTTCGTCCGAGCTGTCTCCGCAGTCATCCACTTTGTTGCAGACTTGATCAGAGCGCAGACAGACCTGATTGTTTCTGCAGCGAAACGGTCGTGTGGGAGGGCAGGGGAGTTTAGCTACAGACAAGAAAACAAACTAATAGATATGCCTTTCAAAACACATCACAAAGACAATGGAGTACTCCCCACTGAGAGAATAGACACGGTACTGTTTTAAATATGCATCAGCTGCCTTCAAAGCAATGGCTCTGAGTGACAAACCCACCACATCCAGTTTACATGCACAGAGAACTCCGAGTACGCTAAACCACTAGACCCCAAAACTACCAGACCACCAACCCAGTCTATATGCAGGTCAAACAACCAAATAGGTGCAAACGGGGGGCCATGAGACGTTCAGTGGCATCTAGTAATTTAGCATTTGGCACTAAAACTTTGCAGCTATATTTGCCAATAAAAACAACTAGCATACATCTAAGCACATTTTTGGCAAAAATAGATACAAAACATCTCATTTATATTGATAATTTGATTTTCAAACAAAACTCGCAATTTATTTTCTCTTTGCAGCACAAATAAGCATGTTGAAGCTCTGGTAGGTTGTGCTTTCACCTTAACAAATGCCTCTCCTAGTCTGTGCCTAATCTAAATCGGACAGTGTGCAGAGGGCATCTGCGTATGAATCGGCTTCTCCAAATGCATTATTGGAATGTTTGCAATGTGATTCATCACAACTTAATCGTACTTCCCAGGTTTACATGCATTTGAATGAATCAGTTGATGAATAGGTTTAAACTGGAATGTCAGTTATCAGGGTTTTCAGTCGTGTATGTCTATGTAGTGAGAGACAAACTCACCACACATGTCGGCGTCCTCGTCAGAGTTGTCTCCGCAGTGGTCTTTGCCGTCACATACCCACGTGTGCAATTTACACAGGGTGTTGTTACAGATGAACTCATCGGCGCGACAGAAGAATGCACCTGCAATTACACACGGCACTCAGCTCAACCAACAGGCTGCAGGCTGACAACAATTCAGCAAAAGATATATAACTAAAGCGCTATATAATGACAGATCATTCACTGTCCATTTCAGCTATAGGAAGTTTGAAATAATAGTTTCATCATCTTCTGTAATGTATTCTTGAAACAGCAAACTGGTGTTGCACTGTTGACGTCAAAGGTAAGTACTGTATTTTGAATAATTTTACAAATTCTGCCATCCACAAATCATTAACTGTGTATGAATATTTTTTAAGTAATCAAATATAGGAATTCATTACTGGCCATATGTGACTCATATGAACATGAATTTTATATATTTTTGCTCCCCTCTTAAATTGGCTTTTATTAAATGTTTTCTTTAGAAATTAATTATGCTGCTTTTTCCAATATACAGCTGGAAAAGAACCTCAGCAATATAGTTAAACTAGCTAAAATAATCTGTTTTTAGTTATATTAAACCCCTATAGTATGGTATATTATCAGTTCTGTAGTCATCAAAATAAATTCTTTAAGACTAAACCTCCCACAGATGAATGCTGCTGTTGTCTCCTTGGGCAAGACACTTAACCCTCCTCGATCTATCCTTTCTCATCTTGTTGTCCAATCCTTATAATCTTAATAAAACAATTAGTATACTAATACAAAATTTGGTCCGCTAAGACACAGCCCTAAATATTACAACACGGACTGGTGGCACATACCTTGACTGCAGTTCTCCTCATCACTGTGGTCCATGCAGTCAAACACATCATCACAGCGCCATCGCCGTGGGATACAGTGAGCACGATTCAGACACAGAAACTCATCTTCTCTGCACTCCTTCACACAACCAATCTGTCAACAACAACCTCAAATCAACAAAGAGCCCTGTTCACTTTGGCTCCTGGCAGCAATCAGGAGAAAGTAAAACTCGGCAAGAATCGTGCTTTGACCTGGAAGATCTGGGAGAATTGTAAAAGAAATGTTGTGTTATATGGTCAAAGAAGCTCAATAGTCAGGTTAAAAATGAACTGTGTAACTTTCCTGGCTGTGGGTCTGCTGCCTGTTTGGCCCTATGAGATGTTATAGTATTGCCTGGGATGTTCCATAGTATGGCATTAAATTTATTTAGCTGATACCATGAGGTCAAGTCAGATTTGGTATGCACTGATCCAATACTGGTATTCGATATCGGCACTGCTGCTGATCGAGATCAGGTCATTCGATATCCAGGTTGGACATATAAATTCATGTAATGTGGTTGTAGTCGGCCCAGAAACTCTCATAACGTTTGAACTTTTATTTACACAAATTTGTTCTGTACTTACTCGAGAGATAAATAACAGTTACATAACACATTTCAATCAGTACTGTCCTATTTTCTTTTTGTGTATTTTTAGTCTCTGCACTGGTATTGGATGATATCAGGTATTGGCAGATACTTAAAGCTATAGTATCGGACTAGGTATAGGAACTGAAAACGCTGGATCAGTACATCCTAGGTGTAAGTGGAGAGGCAAGCCCACTCACAGTAATAATTATATGTTGCAAACTTTACATTGTCACAAAAAGTCACAAAAATGATACTTAAAATTATAATTAGGTAAGCTATAATTCAGCACTATTTAATGAGAGCGGACTGAAAGTCAGAAAACATCCATATTGGACATTATTTTTTGCAAATCACAGGTTACCCATCAAACTTTCTCTGGAAATCATTTACATATTCATAGTATTATTTGTTATGCATTTCTTCTGTCAGGTTGGGTTAAGTATGCATATGACATGCATTTAAATGAGGCAAGACATGAGGGTGCACTGACCTCATCGGATCCATCCAGACAGTTGTCGTGTCCGTCACATCTGAGGCTGGCCGACACACACCCCCCACTCGCACACACATACTCATTTACAGAGCACGAGGGGGCTGCTAGGAAAAAAAGGTAGGGTCAGATTAGTGTAGAAATATATGATACACGTTACAAAAGCAATATTTAAAGTGTCTGTGCTTCATTTTTGTGCATTTAGTTGAGTTTGTTTTGCCCCAGTACAGATGTGCTGGAAAAGATCACTGCGTGCTGTCTGTATGTAATTATGAAGCCTTTTACAGTCCAAGAACCAGGACAGTTAGCATGCTACCTTCACCTGTAACTAGTAAAATTTATGAAAAGAGCTTACAAATTGATGATGCAAGGAAGAATAACTTTGGACTGCTGCAAGCCATTTTAAACTGCTTTATCACATTTTAACAGTAAAAACCTGGTAATAAATCAGGAATAAAGTTTAACAAAGTTTAACATTTATTTTAATTTAAGGTTAAATAAAGAAACAACAAACTGTATCATACACATTATATGTGTTTTTACAAGTGCAGCAAATCAAAATAATAATTTTCAACTTCATTCACTTTAGTCAGTTTTTCCCAGTACTAAAACTTCAGTTCACTCACCAAAAGCCTGATCTCTTCATGCATTGACAGAGAACAGCACTGTAAACCCTAAATGTTGACCTCCATGGATGCTAAAAGTGACAAATTGCAGCATGACAAGAGCATTTGGTCAGAAATAACTGCCACATCTCAGCAAATCAACCCTACACACCATTATTTCTACGTATCTAAAAATGAATGCCTTGTCGAAGAGTGGCAATTTGCATGAAAGTGTGAAATAAACAAACAGTTATGAAAATCTAAATCTGAAGCAAGTACTAGTTCCCATTGTCAAGAACACAATGGCAGCACATGGGGGCTAGTGGACAAAAGAGTAATAATGCCTTTATATCTTGACAATTGCACAAGGTTTTCTTTGCAAGTCGATAAATGGACACAGGAAAGATGTTCGGAAAGCTATAAGGGCCTTTAGCACTGACCAACATCCCATTCCCCCATATGTGTAATCGTCTGGTAGGTCCAGTACAAATGTTTTTTTTTTACCTGTTCCTTGGCAGTTTTTCTCATCTTCACCCATTTTGCAGTCCTCCTGGCCATCGCAGACCCATTTAAGCGAGATGCACAGGTTGTTGTGGCATTGGAACTGATCTTCAGCACAGTGTGCCTCACAGCCTTTCTGCAAATATAACACACAGATATGGCAGACAATTAAGACAATACATGTGGGTGGGTGACTCTATAAGTATGCTTATATAAGTATTTGAAGGTCTAGTAAATATAAAAAAACAGCAGGGTGGGTTTCAACATGGAGATACAGAGGTGAAATTAACTGTTACAAGAGTAGAACCCACAACAAAGGACTAATACAGAGCATGGTGTGGCTATGGCTCAACTCTCCAAAATTATGACAGAAAATAAAATATTAATAATTCATATTATTAGTAAATTTAATGGTGCAGTATGTAACTTTTCTGGTAATGGGTCTGCCACATGCTTGTCGCCAGAAAGACAATATGTCTTAACCTAGAATGTTTCCCAGTATGGTGTTAAACATGTCTATCTCAATGGAGACAAGCATGTCATGCTATCAGACCAAGTTACAAGTTAGATCTTTGAAGAGGCAAGCTCACTCTCGATAAGAAGATATTTATTTTAAGGTATTTTTACATTACATTAGCATTTAAAAACACCAGTATTTGATTAAATGCAAAAAAATGTTAGTTTAATGTCATAATGTGGAACATTCTGATGACAGAAAAGTTTTATATAGTGATCCTTTAAACATAATTTCTTGAGAAAAGAGCCATATTAAGGACCTCAATTTTATCCCATTTTGAAAGCTAGAATTTACAATTGCAATTTCTTATTGCAGTACATACAAACAAATAAATACAACACATAATCCTGGAACAAGATTATTATTTTAAACTAGTACTGGCTTCTTGGGGAGAAAAATATTACCATTGGAATATAATGTAATTGAATGGCAACAAGTTGTGACTGCTACAATGTGGTAGCCGTAACACTGGGTTAATAATGGTCATGGTGAGAAATTACATATAAAATGTTGAATAGCACGCTATAAATTAACCAGGAATAATGAATCCTAATAACAAGCCTTTGCCCTTGAATTATGCATCACACAGCATCATTACCACTGATGGGCTATTCTCCACGAAATCTCTTTACACCATAGAATGCTAAATAAGGCACCAATGTGTTCATTTCTGCACATATTAGAGTGTAAAATTATAGTACAAATTAGCTATGGAAAGGAAAAAATAAGACATCCAGTCACATTTGGATTCAAAGCAAACTGTTGTTGTTTCACTAAATGACAAAGTGGATTAAGAGTCCCAACAGTGAGTGAATATATGGTATTTCATGCACTAATATACTTTAACTATAATACGTCAAACAACAGAACTTTGTGCCGAGGTTTATTTTGAAACCAGGAATGGGAGATGTGTATCACGCTAATAAATTATGCCTTTAATGGGATTATTTTCTGAGCCAAAGCAATTTCATTTTCTCCAACTATGCGCTGAAGCTGGGAGCTCAGTGGAGAGTTAATTTATATAAAATTCACCAATCATGTATATTATAGAAATGAGGGCATTTAAAGGATGTAAGACATAATGTATTGTTCTCCTAGAGTGAATTACATTATCAGCTCCCACAGATGAATAATGTCTTTGTGTCTTTGGGCAAGACACTTAACCCACCTCACTCGCCCCCACTGTCTTCATACACTGGTGTTTGAATGTGTGTGTGAATGGGTGAGTGGTTCCTTGATGTAAAGCACTTTGACTGCCTTGAAGGTGGAAAAGCATTATATAAAAACATTAACAAACTATAAAAAATAAATATTTGCTCAAATATATTACACCACACATATGTGCATTAGATTGGAAAAGCGCTATATAAAATGTGACCATTCATCATTTACCATGGCAATTTACCTCACGACTTGCATGGCTTTCAAATGAACATCCGGACTAAAAATTATAAACATTGACACAACTGTCTACAACGGCCCTGGATGCAATATATCAAAGACTAGGCCTGTCACAATAACACATTTTGAAGTGCGATACATTGTTGAAGTAAATATATAAATAAGAAACCAAAACAAAGCAGAATTATCCCCCAAAAAGTATTCTTAATCTACAATATCATTAACAATATAAACTGCAATAAATAAATAACAGAGTGCAACACAGTAGTTAGTTTGAACCTATAATCAACTATAGAAGTTCATAATTCAATACTCTACTGCTCAAATCGCATCGTAGTACTGAAAAAGAAGCAAACTTTTCCCATTAGTACAAGGAAAAAGTACCCACAATAAATACTGACCCCCACAAAGCATTGTTCCATCTGTCCATATATTGAACAATAAGTCGATACAGTATTTATCGTGACAGGTGAGCCAAACTAAAATCTTTACTTTTCTATAATACAATATATTCAGTTACTTACTCAGCTTGTTTATGTTGAGACAGCAGCTGTTGTGTATTTTAGCAACTATGACACGTACTTGGGATAAACGTTTAAATTATTCACTTAATGCTTGTTTTTGGAAGCTGGGTATAAGCCATAACAAACCCACATGAACAAGGCAGGACAAGCAGAAGTATAATTGTTGTGTTGATTCCTGTAATATCCAACATAAACAATTTACTCTACTTGAACTCTCATTTAGCCTAGTTTTGATCAGAATCAGAATCAGAAGACTATTGCCATTGTCAGTGAACACAGCTCACAGACTAGGAACTTACTTTGGTGATAAAGTGCAACATAAAAACACACTGAATAAATACAAATAAGGGCATGCACAAAGTAAAAAAAAAAGATATGCTTAAAGATAAAATAAAATACTTAGAGGTAGAACATATATACAACAGCAGCATAAATCTCACCAAAAAAACGGCAAAATGTCCTCATTAAAATGCCAGCTGACTAGACATCGCTTTAATTTAGTCTGTACTTATGCAGTAATCACATCACAAACCTCATCTGAATTGTCCAGGCAGTCATAGTCCCCATCACACCGAAACCTGGAGGAGATGCAGTCTCCATTGGCACAGGCAAAGTCCTTGTGGTTACATGTGACTGGCTCTGCAATACAAAAAGACAAAACAGTTTAAAATGAGGGCACTCTCATCATTTCTCTACAATTAGACAGCAGACAAAAGCGCGGACATCCCAGGACATAGTGACAGTGCCAAAATATTGTGTGTTTAGATTCACACGGTAATGCCTTGGCAGTACCCTCATTTGGGTTAATTAGAAGGATTTTGTTTCAGGAGTGGAGGAGCTGGCAGAGAAGACAGGTGAATTTCTCCTCTTACAATGGACTTGGCACAAGGGGCATAGGTGGAAAAAGCCAAAAATTCCATACCTGTAGTGCAGCGCATGTCTCTAACTCATAACCAGGCCTGGGTTAAATCTATCGTAGTAACTTTTTAAAATGAAATGTTACTTTTTCATCATGCAATACTTTTACTTTTTCTTAAGTGTTATTGTTTTATACTTTACTTAAAATAATATTATAAACCATAATGGTGATTGTTCGGGTCACCATATTATCCTCAGAACAAATAAAAATCAAACTTTAGAAGCAACAATAAGTTATTTTAATTCAGTGCACACACTACAAATGGTGGTAGTAAAAATACATGAAAAGTGTGTTTTAATGGGGGTTTTTATGTAGCTTCAGTTTTTTGTTTTGTTTTTGTTTTTTCGTAAAGCTGCTCACATGCTACAGCTACTTAGTAGTGGAAGGTTCACCAAATACTTTTTACTTACTTGTGTAATATTATTTAAGTAACTGTATCTACCACGTTTGCGTCAAAGCATGAATCCTGTCCACAGTTTATTGTTATCCCAGTTTGTTAGCTGTTAGCCATTAGCTATCTCAGGACTGTTTTATAAGTTGTGCTTACAGGCGAGAGTTCCCAGCAGGTGTGGAGGTACAATAAGATTTGCTGCCTCTGCTCCTGTCTTTTGGTCCACCTGCATAATTCTATTGCACTCAACAGTTGACTGGCTTTTATTTGCATTTTAAGTGACATTAATGGTTATGTGGAATAAGCAGTGAATAAATCACTTGAGTGGTGCATGTTCAGCATAAACACACAATAGGTCCAGACATACAGTGTTATCAGGTGGGTGAAGATGGCTGGAATATAAAAAATCTGGTTGAATTTGAGGAATCTGGACAGCAAGTCTGTGAAGTGGGACTTTTGCTTTTAAAGTGACTGTAGCCTGTTTTTTCTATTTAGTTGAACAAAATTAGTTTTTCCCTATTGCACAGATATATTGTAATAACAGCAGCTGTCAGCATCTAATTAAAATAGTTTTATCGAATTATATCAGATAATAGGGGCAAAAGTAGCTCAGTTGGTAGAGTGTTTTTCCACTGATCCGAAGGTTGACAGTTAAAATCCCACTCTCAACATAAAACATCACTGATAGAGTGATCACATCCACTGACCCACACTGGTTGGAGGTGTGATTCCACCTCCCACAGATGAATACTGTTGTTGTGTCCATGGGCAAGACACTTGCACCCATCTCACCCCCAGTGTCTGCATACACGAGTGAATGAATGTGCAAGTGAATGGGTGAGTGGTTTCTTGAAGGTGGAAAGGTGCTTTATAAAAATGTGCCCATTTACCATAATAAACAACCATAATATATATGTATTCTGAGAAATGTTTCTCTGCATTTGACCCATCCACCAATCCACACAGACAACTCGTGTGCATAAATTTGTGTAACTGAACAGGCTACTTTTGTAACCAAAAACTTTATCATTAAAAAAATGAGAGACAAACAAAACACAAGCAGCGACTGATGCCAACTCTAACCTCTTCATGTTTACAAAGGTGGCTCTGTTGAGAGCGCCCCCTGGCCCCGAGCTCAGGTGCTGCTGTCAGACCTGTGGTAGTCAAAGGCTTGTGAGGCCTCGATCTAGTACTCACTGCAGTTCTGTTCGTCTGAGTTGTCTCCACAGTCATTCTGGCTGTCACACCTCCAGTGGTCCGGGATGCAGTTGTTATTCTCGCAGCGAAATTCGTGAGGTCCACACGTCTTTTCATCTTTGTACATGAGGAGCACAAACAAAATCACACATGAGAATGGGTTCAAACTGCAGGAATATTAATAGTCTGCTCTATATCAGATTTTCGTGGTGCAATCACCGTTTCCTCCGAGTTTCCCCACAAGCAAGTCTGACGCTGGATTCGTGAGATGAGCTCAGGAGGGAGAGGTGGAAAAATACCTGCCTCAATGCTACTAATCAACCTCAACAACAAAGGTACAATAATTTTGCAAAAATTATATTTTGAGGAGAACTGACAAGAGAATTATAAGCAAGAAAGCAATAAAACAAAAACAAAAAAAGAGGATTTTTTTTTTTTTTTATTGTATTAAAGGGTTTATACCCAATTGTTTTCCATGTATTTGAGCAGAATTTGTCTTGGACCAGTATATTGTATAAATAGCTCTTGAGGTCAAAATAAGTCCACTGTGTACTGTCTGCTAATTATAAGGTAATTACTTGTCAGAGAATCAGGAAGAGCATGGTTAGCATGCTAATTGTTGTTAGCATTATATCATGATGGCTAAACTCCTGCTCTAAAAGTTGTTACTTTATAAAGTAATTGCGGTGAATAATTAGAAGGTAAGTGAGGAATAACTGTGGAAGGCTGAATACAGTTCAAAATGTGCTATTTTTATGGAAGAAATACAAAAATATGTTATATGTTCTCAGTAATACAGCAAGTTCAAACTATTGTCACTTACTCTTTTCAATATATACCGGTACTAATACAATTTCAATGAATATATATTATATAATATATAATTATAATTAATCATAATTATTTATGGAAGGAACCAGAGGATGTATTTCTAATGTGTTCTGTTTTATACTGTTGCCATTTGAGCAAATGAAAATATGCATATATACATTACAGTAATTTATTATACCAGTATATTCAGTATGTTATTATATGCAATACAACTCAATTTCTTTATGAATATTGTCATGTTCAGTCTATCTCATTTCCAATAACAGCATTAATAAATAATGACAAATTACACATCTACAACAATAATAGTAACAACAATAATAATAACAGTAATAACACAAAATAAAAGAAAAAAATATTAACTTCTAACTTTATATCTTTTCATGTGTCATTTGAGCTGTCAAGATAGAATTTTGTTTCCAACATGCACATTCTAATTTAAATGATTAAAAATGGGAATGTGAAGAGAGCATCTTTACAAATTGAATTTGAATCCACAAGACACAAACAACCCACAAACAAAGTGTCAGCTCTAATCTGACTCTTAAAGCAAAGAGCTCAAATTATCTTTTTGTGGATGACCATTCTTGGTTTTCAGAATGTTGGAAATGTAGGACAATGTAAACTAAATATTTTGGGAAAAATAATAAATTGGAAAAAGTCTTAAAAACTGTGCACATAAAAGGAATTTGAAAATGTAGGCATATACACTAATTAGCTAAGTGCACCCATAGCATGTAACATATAAGACTTTCTGTTGTAGTGTCATTCCATTCATTTGTGCCAGGCAGAAAGAGCATGAGATGGTTTGATACTTTGCACTAGGCTGCTCTGTCAGATGGCTTTTCAAAGTCGGGCTAAAAGCTCCTTTTAAAAATACCAGCAGACACCATCAGGGATAATGGCCAAGGTGGGGCGGGGGGTAGTGCATTTGGCCTGAATGTCTTTCCAACATGACAACAGGAGGCACCGATCGAGAGGGAACAAGTGAGTAGCGTGGTCGGGGACAAGAAGAAAAGATTCATTAGGAAGTATCGCAGTCACTTAGCATATAAAAGATGTGACGTTGCAATGATGGACCCTGTACTCCCCTGTTAAGTCAGACCTTATTACGACGCTAGCAAGAAAAAAACTTCCTAAAGACTCGGTGGTAATTCAAATTGGGAATTTCTTCAGTGAAGCCCTGACACTGTGAGAGAATAGTTAGAATAATGTTGAAACAAAGGCTTAATTAGGAAAAACAGAACAAAATAACAAAACAATACAAGGACATCAATAGTGCCAAGTGGGAGCTAAACCAGGACTTACAGAGTAATCTGATATAGCACTTTTCCAGATGCTTTACAATTTGGTGCATTATCCATTCATTTCATATTCTGTGATGGTAAGCTCCTTGTAGTCACAGCTGTCTCGGGCAGACTGACAGAAGTGACACTATCAATCTGAGCCATCAGACCGTCACCAGTCAGTCACACACCACATTCATACATAGGCAAGACGTGTGTGCCTTGCCTAAGGACACAACGTGGCACATGGCATCCCAAGTGGTCCCCCGATTTGGGCGTGGTACTAACCATGCCCAAATTTGCTTAGCTTCCCAGATTAAATGAGATTGGACATTAGCCAGCACCATTTAACTATAGTGCTTCTTAAGTTATACTACCATGTAGTCTTTAGTCGAGGGGAGAGCCCTTTGGTTTGTTTTAATCTTGGTCTCATGTTTGTCCTAGTTTAGTCCTGATTTGTTTGTCAATTGGTACCCATATGAAGAATGGGATAGGACAGTGACTCTCAAGATGTAGGTTCCAGTTCTTTACAAAAGGTATTTAGTCACAGTTAAGACATTGTTTGGTCTTGGTTTGCCCTAATTTTTCTATCAAGCTCTGGCCTCGTCTTGTAGTGGCTGATTCTGTATCCCTCTGCTCACGATTAGCGTAACCAAAGTACAAAGGGATTTTTTTGAAACATGAAACATCAAGCATCAAAGCAGATACTGTCTTTTAATGCTACTTAAAAGGCTGTTATATGCAAGGCACACACTAACAACTGCTATTATCCTTCCAGTGTCAGTCACAACACCTGGCAGACAGTACTTAGGGAATAGAGGGAAGAAAAAGCCTTCTGGGCACTAAGGCAAAGATGTAAACTACATTTTAAATTTATCTGTCTGAACAAAGTTTTACTTATTTAGCCATAGGGAGCTTTTTACATTTGAAAAGCCTTGATATATTACTTTCTGCCACAAATCTAAGTAGTATAATGGATGTATTAAATAATACTGGACAGCAAAACTGCTTTTATATTATTAACCACTACGTTCACTTCGTTCTTAACAGCAGCAGATGCAAGCTACAACTGTTACAGTTACTGCTACAACTACTATATACAACGGGGGTGTCAAACTCAAATTTACAGAGGGCCAAAATTAAAAACTGTGACTAAGTCGCGGGCCAAACTAAATATTTATTGAAAATTTCAACAACATCTACATGCTTTTCAGAAGGGGTGGATTAAATTTGAGTGAGGCAACAGGTAGCAGATGCTAATAAGTCTCAACAGAAGTGGTAGATGGCTGGCACCAATACATTTGCAAAGTATTATGGGATTCGTAATATAGAGTGCTATACTGGTGTGGCGGCCGGCAGGCCAGCTCTAGTACATATTTGATACGATCTCGCAGGTCAAATATAATTATATCAAGGGCCAAATTAGGCCCGCAGGCCTGAGTCTGACACGTCTGATATACAACATACACAATGCTGTAAATGCTAGTAATATTACCTCTACTGTAGGCAGTGTTTCCACTGCCATTATATTGACAAAACATCATAGGACAAAGTTTTGTCCAGCTGACAGATTTAACTTTCTTTTACTATGGATCAGACCTGAACAACTGAGGTATTACTCAGACAAAAACATAATTTATCTTTTCATCACAGTGGCCATAAGTCCTCAAAATGTCCCCTCTAAACAGGGAACTGAAAACCTGTGAACAATACATCTAGTAACTAGTAAGTAACTTGTACAAAGCTGCTACCTGTCTCTGTCCCTAGCTGACCTAATCCAACAAAGAGCACTAACAGATGGAGCATGTCTCAGTTTTGGTCCACCACAAGTCAACATACACACACATTACAATTATCTATTTGTCCGCCTGTCTAGGTTAGGAGCAGAATCACAAAATATCTATTCAGGCCCGACGGCAAATTAAAAATTGAAGGCGTGATGAAAGGCAGCCATTCTCAGAAGAGGAAAAGAGACAGCTCGGAACCAGCGCTTTGAATTCAGACATTTAATTTTTTCATTTTATGTTGTGTGCGATTTAAAGACAAAAGAGGAACTGACAAAAGGAACAATTGAACAGAGCATAGTCGACAAAGCGCCTGGCAGACTTGATCCACATTTGGAAACATATCTGATAGCTGATAATGTGAGGAATAGCCTAAATCAGACTAAAAGGCTTCAGTTTGATATGCTGATTGACCATTCCATTGCCATCTCTGACAACACGAAGCATTGTAAAACTGATTTAAAGTCATTTTCATACAAATACATATAAAAAATTTAACTGAACATATTCAATTCAGTTGTATTTATATCGCACATTAAAACACAAGTTAAGCTGCCCAAAGTGCTTCACATAAACAACAATAAACAAAAACAGATATACAAAAAATAAGAATGTCCACTCCCTGTCTTTTATACTTGGCTTTTGCAAAAGTGTGGCTAAGTGCAGTGGTTTCAACCCCGGGCTCAGACTGCACACGGTGCATCTCCGGCCCTGTGGCCATAAGTATTCCATATAATTAAAAGCAGCAAGTGGAGCTCAGACCACACACCATGCAGTGCGCTGGAGTCGGCGGAGATGCCACGGAGCTCCACACTAATTCTCTTGGGAGTCTATTTTTGTTGGACACCAACGCTGACCACAGACTTTTCCCTTAATAAATGAATAGATATCACATGAACATGAGATCTCGCATGTGCAGCTTCAAAGGTAACTGCAACAGCAAAGCATCACTCTGAGTGTGAGTGTCGCATCGCAACAAAACAACTCCAACACAAGGGTCGCAGTTGGAGCAATACTGTAATTTTAGTTGGAAAAAATGCTTGTTTTTTACCAATTTTACCTCAGTGGCATAAGTTGTAATATTAGTTGCAGTAGTTGGTTATATTAACTTAATAGCACTTAACACTTAATAGCACGTAATAGCAGGTTTTCCTTGATTACACTGTAGAATCAATCATGTGTATACATTAAGAAGAATTTTATAGACAAATCATTTATAATTAAGGTTATAGTTTCTCTTTACATTGTTGGAAAATTACATTCATTATATACAATAGTAGTAGTAGACATATCTGCTGTAGCATCAGTATAAAGCAATAAGTGTAGTTAGTAGTTATGCAAGTACAATTTTACTTCATGATTGTTTATGAATCTTAAACACTTCCCGTGAGCAGTGATAGAAAGTTCTCACTGTTAACTTCAACAGAAAAACGTCTCCAAGATTGTTTATTTGCTCCAGTAATAGTGGTTTTGACCTAACTCAATTTGTTACTATGAGTTTGTAATGGTGAGAGGCAGTATGGGTGGTGGTGGTGGGGGCGGGGGGTGTCTCAAGTGCCTTTTTGAAGATTGGACTGTCATCCTCCTAAAATGCCAGAAACCTGAGATAATAATGGTAAACTGTCCTTCAAAATATCCTGCCTTCCTCCACCAAAAACAAGGAATAAACTCTCTTTAGATGCAGTCCATCGAGTCAAGCCAAGTGGGAAATGTTTGCAGAATAAATCAGGCATTTTGTGCTTAAAGTGGAAAGAATAGTGATGTCTAAACTTAGCTAATTTGTGGTTAATTATGTGGCACAACTCACCGCAGTTAGCTTCATCGGAGCCATCAGCGCAGTCTGGGTCTTCATCACAAACCCACAATTTGGAAATACAGTGCATGGAGGCCTTACACTGGAACTGGTCTGGAGAACAGGTGCTCTCAGCTGGAAATGCAGGGATATATTGCTGGGTTTGAAACATTGCAATATAGGCCAATGATTTTAATACAGATGGGGGGCAGGTAAAATTGGTATTGTTAAAATGCAGATTTTTGTTGTAAGTGAGCTCTAGGTTCTAGTCACCAATAGACATTATTAGGTTCAACATTTGTGAGTTCACCTTTTGAATATTTAATACAAAAATGCCATGTTATCAATAGGTAAATAAGGCCCTTTCTCTCATCTGAGAGTATAATAAAACCCCATTCTAGAATCTGCAAATCAACAATAGATAGTTAATTCCGGTTGGAAATATCTTAGTACATGGAAACTGAAGTAGAGAATGTTTATTTTAAATTTTTGCTTGTCTCTTTGCATGCAAGTATAGCATTAAATTAAAATCTCGGTGGAGAAAAGCAAATGAAATCACCAGGCCAGGCTTCAGATCAGATCTGTGGAGAGGGTAGCCTATTCACAGTGAGAATGCATGTTTTGTTTTTGTTTGTTTTTTTAATGCCTTTAAGCAATAAAAAATAATATACAAGACAGATTTAGTGTCAAGTTTAGTGTCAAACCGTGGAAAATTCCAGGCAAAGCTATGGCATCACCATGAAGCAAGCAGGTCCCAAAAAAGTTACATAAGTCACTTTTAAATAATAATAGATTTTATTTTTAACTTAAAGTCCTTTTGGAGAATATCAACAATTGCAAAAAAGAATAATCAAAAGCATTATATTTTCTTATATAATGCCTACAAGTGCTCAGAGTGCCCGTGCATATACAGAAGTCCTATATAAATGTACCTGAACTCTGTTTACCATCCTCTTCTAATACGTGTGTTGTTCTGTAGGCTACAAGGATATGCATGGTATAACCATCCAGTGGCCTCAAACTTCTAGAATACAACTATATTTACAACCTGGTCACTCAAAGCACAGCTACACTACTGTCTATATGGTCTTGATTAATATCAGAACTTCTATAAGACCACTCGGTAATATAGAGAAAATACATTGAGGTTGTGTTGAATTATTTTTTTTATTTATTTTATGTTATTCTTTATTATCACTGTGGTAGTGTTATAGGTATTGAAGCTTTTCCCTAGTTAGCAAAAAAAAAAAAAAAAGAAAAAAAAAAAAAGAAAAGGTTTATTTTAATATCATGACAACACTTAATATTTAATATAAACTTTAGATTAATCCAACAATTATCAAATTAATAATACACAAAAAAGCTTTCAGACCTATAGTATTGCCAGTCGAATTTGTGTCTATTTCTAAAAAAAAAAAAAGCACAGACATAAGCTGTAGTGATTAAAGCCTTTGTCCTGTATATAGTACTTAAGGAGTCTTCATATCCCATTACTGTTTCATTAGACCAAGTCTCTGTCTGATCATTGTAAAACCATATTGCTACAGCAGCTAGCATTTTAATTTCAGTGGTGAGGCATTTATCATAAAGACCATTGGAAACTGTGTCCAATCACAACTAGACTTATTATAATGGTGGAAGTAATTGAGATGTGCTTTAATTAAACCATTTTTAAACATTTATTTTTAAGGCTAGTCTTTCTTCTACTTACTTTCCTTGCACCGCACTCCCTCCCTCTCTTACTTTGAGCTATTCTGCAATCACATGCAAGACAAATGCAGCCGTCTTCACTCCTTGAATGGGGTGTGATATTCTGATGAGTTACATCATGGCACTGAAATCTGTTCTTATCCTGGCACTGATTCAATATCTAATCCCCATTCGGCAGGAACAGGCTCCAACAAGGACTGCGGCTTCAATAGGAAGTGGTGTCTGTCTACTGCTAATGGGCCTATTGTCAAAAAAAATACAGGTGACCCACTTAAATTAGTGAAGTGTATAATGAGAGTTTAGGGGAAAACAAACAACAAATAGGCATAGTCAAGAAAAGCAACTGAAAAGGGGATGGGGAGGGGGTTGGGGGATTATAATTAGGTGTAATGAGTGTGGATATACATTGTTATAAATATCTAAATATAAAGTCATTCAGATGTATTTTGACAAAAGTACCTTGGATTTGACTTAGAGAAGCTTGATAGATTGCTTCCTTCTTTTTATTTTATTTAATGATATTGCCACCCTTAATTAGATAAAACAGTAATTAGGTAGTTTAAAATGGGGACAACGTTGGGATAATAAATCCAGCAAACTGTAGATTTACAGTTTTCCGATGGGGGTCCAACACCTGTTTGCCCATGGAAATGTTACTGCTCCATATTTAATGTTCCACTGTTGGGTATTAACCTTATTTAACTGCTCAAAAATACCTTGAAAAACATGCATTCATACTGTGAGTGGTGTCGACACTCCATAGATATGACCTATAACTTGGGGTTGGGCCTGGGGTTTCCATGGAGATAGAAACATTTAATGACTGTTAAATAAATAAAACTGTTACAGAGAAAGTTGGCAGACTCTGCACCAGAAATATTACATAGTTTACCTTTATGGTTATTTCTAGCATCAAGCAATCACCTAGTCAACTTTTTTCTTGCCAAATTTCCTCAAATCCTCAACCTTTACAAAAAAGTTCTTGCTTCCTCATGCACTCCACCCAAAAACAGATTATTATCAAGAGTATATTATTGTGTATCTTTAACACAATACTGGATGCAGTAACATTAGACTATGTAGACAGTGTGGGCAATCTGATCAAAAGACAGCATTCACATTCACTGCATCACAGTTAAAAGCCTAAAATCCCCGAGTGGTGATGACGAGACAGTGACTTACGACAATCCGTCTCATCTTCTCCATCTCCGCAGTCATCGTGGCCATTGCAACGCAGGTTAAGAGGGATACATTTCTGTTTTCTGGTGCACTTGAACTGACCTGACAAGCAGATGTAAGTCTCTGTAAAAGAAAAGCAAGGCCTGGATCAATACGTGTGAAAATAAAGGTGCACTAACACATAGAGCTGGCACTGGCAGATTACTGACACTTCCTGTGTGGGATTATGTGTCCATGTGTCTGCATTTATCTTACTGTCATTTTATACACTGTAAAAAGAGTAAAGGCCCTATAACTGATTTTTTTTTTTTTTTCCTATGTATTTGAGCAGAATTTGTCTTGTCCCAGCTTAGATATATTGTATAAGCAGGTGTGTGCTGTCTGAATCTAACTTTAAAGTGTTTTATAATAAGTGTAAATTTTTTCATTTATTTTAAGGTATTTTTGTGTACTTTTAATCAAAATCATCTTTGCATGGAGAAACAAATGCTGTAGTCAAAAGCTACGCACACACTAGGACAAATTGCTGAAGTCTATTGATGGATTTGTTTTCTTCTTGAAATTCAAGACACATTTAAATACATTGAAACAACCCCAAATATTTAGATTAAATAAAGAGTAAAACCACTTTGCAAGTCTCCTTCAGCTTGGTGCGTCTGAACCACTGGGTCTGAACCACTGGGTCTGAACCACTGGTAATTCTACAGTGAAAATAGTGGATGTTGCCCCTTGTTTCGTTCAATTGCTTGACATAGACATATTGGGTTACTTTGCTTGAATCACTAAGTAGAAGCAGGTTTGTTCCAAGCATACTTATGTGGTGCATCAAACAAAAGAGAAAGTTTATACTTGATGTATTATCCATATATTTAACAACGATGATCACATTTATCATTTAGATTACCTCAATGTCTGTGTATTGATCTGTAAAGAATATCCGTTTATACTGCTAATGTTACATATTCACCTCCCAAGGTCATCCAAATCAGGACTGCCTCAAACCCATGAAAACTAGCTATGGGTAAAAATCATATTTTAGTAATTACAGTAATATAAATAATTTGACCAAATGTTTAATTGTGTCACAAAAAGGTGAAGGTTTTGTTTGGCTTGACAAAAAGATAGTTGTAACGAGGGAAGTAAAAATACAGTTTTATTTAGTGCATATTTATGTAGAAGATAAACCAATGTACAGCACCAGTATAAATAAGAACTCTGTGTTAATTAATGGCTTGTACTGTAATTGTGCTTATCAGACATTTAAGAAAGGCACGGCCCGTACCGCAGTTAGCTTCGTCTGAGTTATCGCCACAGTCGTTCTCTCCATCACAGATAAAAGGAGGCAGAGCACAGAGCCCTGTACCGCACTGGAAACGGCCTGGCTGACATTTGAATTCAGCTGTAAAAAAGACAATCAAAATCACCACAGGAGCAAAGAACAGCCAGAACTTAACCCTTTGTGGCAGCACATGTTAGGAGCTATTCAAGGTCCAATGTTTTGTGCACAATCTCAAAAGTTCTGTCAATTAAATCATAAGATTCCTGGAGTTGGGCATGCCACCTGTATCTCTATGGAGATACAGTTTTTTGTTTTTTTTTTGCCTTTCTATAGACCATTCCAGGCAAAGCATTAACACCTCTATGGAAATGGCAAGTCCTCCACCAGGCCAGGTTACAAACCAGGTTTGTGAAGAGGCAAGCTTGCCGACAGGAATATATGTTTTAAAGTTTTTTATTTGTTTGTTGCTGTTTTTTCTTGATTGCAATAAACACATAAAAAACATAAAGGCATTTGTTTTATTATTATTATTTTTTATTTTTGTCTTAAATCTTACATGGCACTTTAAAGTCTGTTCATTTTGAATAAACCAATTGTTTGCATTTATCAGACCCTAATTCATTCACAATATACTCCCACCATAGGGAGAGAGAGCAAAATGCTTCACAAGCTAAATCAAAACACCACACAATATCTTTTGGTCCATAACAACATATCCATGACAGCTGTGGATGTCATGTGATAATCTGTAAGCAAGCTACAGTAAACATCTAAAAATATAGAGCTATTCTGAAGTGAATGTGTTGTGTTGTTTTTGTTTGTAAAGGTTAAATTCACAACAATCCGTCACTCACAGCTAAGTTTGCCAAGCTTATTCAGTTTATCAATAATTGTGAACATCTAGGTCAAAATCGTAAGAACAACAAAGTAATAATTGCAATAATTGTGCAAATTTTACAAGACAAATAATTCATTTCCGTTTGATCTATACTCCAAAAATAAACCTTTTTTCTTTTTTTTTTTCTTTTTAATGTGGTTTGATTTCATAAAACTAGCCAATTACTTTGAAATTGAAATTGTATAAGATTTCATTGTTGTTCGGTGATCCACAAGACAGCCCAATCCTATGTCTTGTGGGAATTGTGCCTCACCCCACGCTTATTTATGGCAGTAAACTTCTAAAAATATAGAGCTATTGCTGAAGTTATACTAAATGTGTAGCATTGTGTTTGTAAAGGTCACATTTACAACACAGCACTCACGACAGTCAGCGGGTTCGTCTGATCCGTCCCCGCAGTCGTCCACCGTGTCACATTTCCACCAGAATGGGATGCATTCATCAGTCCCACAGCGAAACTATTACAGAGAGAAAAACACATTTGAAGACAACATAAACACACAGATTTTCATTTTCACTTCAACCTCCTTCAAAGGCAAGTCTAAATCAATGCACAAGGTGTCTCACAACTGCCAACATATGTCAGAAGAGAGAGAGCAGTGTTAAAAGATCTATGTGATTTGTCTTAAAGAGAAAATGACTGACCACAGACAGAAGAGGAGCTGCATGTTTAAACTGCAACAAGCAAACATTCTGAGAATTTTAACCACTACATAGAGCTGAAAGATTTTAAATATTATCTGGTAGCAATTTTTCTGAAAAATATGGCCTACGCATGTAGATTGCAATATAATAAGTCCTTGGGGATAAAACTGCAATAATAAACTAATAATATATTTACTTAAAAGGCCCATATTATGTTGTTTACTGATATATGTTATAATGTTCTTTCCTCATTAAAAACATACAGAGTTGTGTTTTTTATTTCATTCACACCTTTAAAACACAAATCCTGCATATGTAGGCTGAGTTCTTCTCTCAGACAGAAAACACTGTTCCACCTTGTGATGTCATGCGGTAATACAGGAAGTGCTCCACTGCATTTTTAAACTCCATACACCTTAACTCTAATTATTTGGATAATTTCAGCCCTGGAATTTCCAATCTCTACTGACCAAAAGTTAAAATGTAAAATGTAGCTGTTGACTTGAAAACTACCTTTTCATGACACCACAAGGTGGAACAGACCATTTTGAGCTTTGGAGATGTAGACAGACTAATAATAAAGTGATACTCAAATACAAAAATACAAAACACAATTACAGGTATGTTTTTGAGGAGACAACGTCATTATAACATGGTTTAAATTTTATGTAAGGAGGTCTAAACTATTTCGTTACAGTTGTTAAAGTAAAAATAAATAAATAAATAAATAAATATAATACAAATTACATAAATTATGTTAACGTTAAGTTAATTAGTAAAAAAAAAAATCTGATTAACTAAATTAAGAAAGTGGAGAAAAATATTTTTTTTTTAAGATTCTCTTGTAATTTTAAAATTAATTAATTAAAATTGTCTTCTGTTTTGTTAATTGTGTCTTAATGTCTTTTTTGCACTGTAGCACTTTGAGATTTGTTGTTCAAATGTAAAGTGCATTATAAATAAAATGTATTATTATTATTATTAAAACTGCCACATAAATTATAAAGAGGTTGTGACAATTTGAAGAGTTTTAATCTCTTGCCTGATGGCTCTAGACTTCACAGTGAAGAGCAATCCCACTTACCTGACTGGAAGTGCAGTTCGAGAGACAGGTTTTATTGTCGGCGGCCAAGTAAAAATTAGTTGGACAGGCGCATTTGTGTTCTCCACCGGGGGACAGCAAACACAGGTGGCTGCATCCTCCATTTGCGATCTGACATTGGTGTTTGGGAACTGCGGAGTAGGACAAAAAAGGACAAGGGGTGCAGCTCAATACGAATTATACAAATCATTTGCTTCTTAGTGGAGTAAAGAGTAGCCAGGGTAACTACAGCGGGACAGGAAGGATTGGGTCTGTGCAGTGCCAGATGGGCCTTGTACCTTCGGGCTGGCGCAGGGAGTGGTAGACCTTGATGGATTTGATGGCCTGCCAGGAGTTGAGGAGCTCCATTCCCTGAGCTCCGGTCGTCTTGTGAGCGCGGCGCAAAGATTTGGACTTTCCATCAGTCCAGTAAACAAAGTCCTCAAACAGAGTCAGAGCCATCACCCCCTGGATATGATCGTAGGACACTGAGAACAGGAAACAAAATTGTCAGAAAAGTTAGTATGAATGTGATATAACTGAATCTCTGGATTAAATGGAATGCTTTAAATGCTACTGCTGTTCACTTGACAATGTGTGTTTTTGAATGAATGACGCAAGGATATTTGGAAGACCTCTTTGAGAAATGGACATGTACTGGTTTTAAGACCAACACCTTACCACTATAGTTATAGTTAAGTTATGCAATGTATGAAAATAATGACTTGGTAGGTTAGAAACAGATATAGAAATAAAGTAACATAAAATAGACTTAAAAATGTTTTATGAAATATACAGCATATGGTAAGTAAAAATGAACAGATTCATTGGATTACTTTAGAAATAAGTATTGAAAACCAAATAAAAGATACCTTATACATAGTTTGCACATACTTTAAATAAACACCAAGGTAAAACTCAATACAACTTGCAGTATATGTTCAAATACAATGCAACAAAGTTTGAATGTAAGGACTGGCATTGACTCACCTTTGTGTCTTTGGGATCCATCCATGTTTGAGAAGAGGATGTGGTTGTCGTCGGCCCAGTACAGCCTCTTGTTGGTGTAATCAATGGTGAGGGCAGTGGGGCTGAGCAGCTCTGTGTCAATGATAACCGTCTGGCCCCTTCCATCCATGCCAATGCGCCCAATGTAAGCAGGCTCACAGCAGTCCACCCAGAAGACAAACCTAGCACAAGGAGAGAGGAGATAAACGTGTGGTAAGAATTCAAATGAACACTGGTAGAAAAGTAGAATCCCAAAATGAAAGCTGGATTTAAGAATTTGTGAAGACACCCATGTTAAAAAATTTAAAATAGTGATTCTAGCCTCAAGCAGTGGAATAGTAGTATAAGTTTTTTGGATTATGTTTTCACACTCACTACTAGGTACTATGGATGAATAAACAGACCCTACCTACAATTAGTATTCACTTTATCAATTTAAGTAGGCTATGCAACTTCTGGTGGAGGGTCGTCACCTGTTTGTCTCAGTGCAGGTATGGAATTTAACTAAATTATCTCCATGGAAACAAGCAGTAGACACATCAAGGCCAAGGTATGCATCAGATCTGCGGAGAAGGTGGCTGTTTTTGAGCAATACAATGGATATCCACTGCTCTGATGATCGGCAGTTCGAATCCTGCTTTCGACTTAAACATCACTGGTTGAGCGGTCAGGTCCATTCACCCACAGGTTGGCGGTGCGATTCCATCTCCCACAGATGACTGCTGTTGTTGTTTTCTTGGAAGACTAAACCCACCTTGCCCACCCACCAGTGTCTGTGTATGAATGTGTGTGAATGGGTCAGTGGTTCCTTGGTGTAATACACTTTAAGTGCTCGAAAAGTGCAAGATAAAAATGTGGCCATTTACCATGAATGGAAGATTGGAAGCAGGAAGTTTAAAGGCCATACTGTGAAATGTTCAAGGCAAACTAATGTCATCTGGAGACAAGCAGGTGGCAGACCCTCCATCAATCAAATGACATAGTGCTCCTTTAATCCAGCCTCGTTTGTTGTCATTATTTGTTGCCAAACTTAGCTTACAATAAAACATGAAACAAATGAATAAAGCCAAAACTGAAAGCTTTAGTATTATGTGCCACATATATTGAACAACAGAGTATTATGTTACTGTGATATGAGTGAACTCTGAGTACCCAGTCTGAGGGTCCAGGGCAAGATCTGTAGGATTTTTGAGCCCAGAGTTGATGAGCACTGTGGGGTAGAGACCATTAGCTTTGGACACCTCCAGAGTTTTCCTCTCAGCGTCACACCAGTAAAGATTCTTCCCAATCCAGTCCACAGCCAACGCACTGGGCACCGAGGTCCTGTGTACGATCTGGAAAAACAAAAAAGCAATGAATGAATAGAAAGGTCTTTTGATTTATTCATGAGTTTCACTTCCTTGTTAGTGGCACCGTGTAAAGATACAGAATATTGCATCAAAACTGAGCATTCACCTTTCAGAAATGCACAAGTTCACCAAAACAAGTACTTAATACCATAAAATCTAAATGCTTATGCTTTATTTTTATCTTTACTTGGGATTTAGTTGAAGACAGACTCATTGTATTTGTTTAACTTGACATTGATAATTCATGGCTTCCTATTATAGGTGACATTTTGAGGATTATTCACAATTCAAAACAAAATACAATAATCAGTTTTAAATTGTTAATTTATACAGCAATGGTCCAAATTTTTCATCATTCTGAAACTCATTTTACTATTGATAATTAGTTGTTTTTGTCAGCAAAGCATGGCTTTGACTACTATAATTTCTCTTTGGGAATAAATAAACCTAATTCTGTTTGTAAGGTTTAAAAATTAAAACATAATTTTCAACCATTTTGACAGTAGCTTTTATGTAAATGAAAAAATCAAAAAGAAATGCAAGACAAAATGAATATGTATTTACTGACTGTTTCGTCTTGGTTGATTATTAAATGTAACTCTAGGAAGGAAAGAGCGGATAGCATTTCTGATTGATTTAACTTATATAAATGTAATATAAATATGAATGTAATAATATAATTCTCTGGTATTTGGTTCAGAGTTGTGTAAAAAGTGCAAGCTTGGAGTGCATTACAAAACACTGTATGAAGTTTGCCTAAAGTCTTCAAAATGGTTAATCTCCAAGAACGTAGCAGCAGCGTGCAAAAACAAAATCCTCATCTATATTCCTTGAAGCGCATTTATTATGCCAGCTGGCAGAATAAAGCCAATCCCCTAAAAAACACAACACATTTCTCTGTAGTCCCAGTGGAGTCGCAATCTGTCATTAAAAGACATGATGGACTTTGAAATCCTCTCTGTCATCATTTGCAAAAAGTATAGTCTTGGCAAAAAGAGCAGAGCCTTCCCTTATAAGCAGTAATTGGACCCGTACTTAGCCTCAAACTGTCACTATTGTGTCACTCATTGTGAAGTATTTTCATCAAAAGTGCCTCCTCGGGCAATAAGGACGATACAGGCTGCAAAAGGCTTGTCCCAGTCTCAGTATCCAATAGCAGCTCCACTTTCAGTCCATTTGTCAGTGCATAGAGACATCTGAGAACCGGATAGAAGTTATTGATAGGGTCATCACAAACGCAAAAAAAAAAAAGTTCTAGCTCAACTTTGTGCTACTTTTTTGACAGTTGGGTTGAGCATTTTTTGTTGTTTATTTCATTCAACCCATGTAAATGATAACCTGGTCCTTTATTGAGGCAGTTCTAGGCAAGGTAATCACTGAGCACTCATGACAGGTTGTCCCAGTGGCATTGAAGGATGGGTCAAATGCAGAGGACATATTTCCATATTATACAAATGAAGTCTAGAGATACAAAAACATATTGATTTTAGTAAGTGACACATGCCTTAGTGCTAACGATTATGTCACTTACTAAAAAATGTGTGCTAATACATTAATATAAGGCTAAAATATTGATTTGGTCAATATTAGTCCATTTTTATTTTTGTTGAAATAAGCAACAGAAACTGATTCTATTTTGCCTTTGATAATAATAATAATAACAATAATAACATTATTATTATTATTATTATTATTATTATTATTATTATTATTATTATTATTATTATTATTATTGTTATTATTATTATTATTATTATTATTATTATTATTATTATTGGAAAGATATGATTTATATCCACTTAATGTTATTTTCTCACTTATAAATATGCACTCCATGTTGTTAATATTGATTTTTGTTAAATAAAATATTCAGTAAAAAAAATAACACAGTAAAGAAAAAAAGGAAAAGGAAAGTTATGAACCATTTCCTTTCTTACTTTTGATAATTGTACACAAACCATTGGGAGAGTTTTCACAAAACCCAACTGAAGTAATAAACAATATTGCACTGTACTGTACTATATGATTAAATCAAATTTATATTGTCTTTTAAAGCAAAACAAATCAGATGCAAAGCATCCATATATCTTTGGTGTGACAATTCTATGACACAATACTGTTTCGGAGGCAGATACTAGCACAGCTCCATATCTTCTTGTGTCCATGCCATTCCATGTTAGCTGTGAGAAATGGCCCGGTCTGCACTTGTAACAGCAGATATCAGGGCCTCGTCTAATTAACGCAACGTGAGAATCTGAGCCTCACACAGTTTGTCCCCGCACTAAGCAGTGGCATTGGCTCAAAGTGCTGAAACCAATTGAGCTGAATAAGCCTATTGCTCTAACACAGACAACACAGACTCGGTAATGAAATACAGGACAATTGTATGGGCATGTAACATATTTTGAACTTTTCAATAGTGATGAGACTTTAGGCTCTTTTATGGGATCCAAATCTTTGGGATCTGTTCAATTAAAAGAGCCGTTCTGACTGGCTCTTACTATTACTATTTATTTATATGACTATTACTATTAATTGATATTCAGGGTTTATCAGTATAAAAAAACCATAAAAATTAGAAAGAAAAATATTTGGCTCTTTTAAAAAATAAGATCCGGATCCAATGTTAAGGAACTGACTCATTAACAAATGTCACATCACTGGTTTTGATGTATGCTAGATTTAGATTAAAACATATTGAGATTAGGCATGTCACAATAACGCATTTTTGAATGACAATATTTTGCTACAGCGATATATTGCATTAAAAAATAATATTGAAACTACTTTATGATACTGACACAATAACAATAGTTCAAGATAATCCCAGTAAACAATTTTAAATAGCTAGTATCATTAAGTGAAATGAGCTGCAACAAATTAAAAGCAGATTGATGCAATAATTAGCCACAGAAGTTACTTTTTCACCTCTCTACAGCTAAAATCTCATCGTATTACAACTAAAACACTCGAAATTTCCCCACTATTACGAAGAAATTGTACAAATTTTGAGCACCAAAATATATTAATCCAGCTTTCATATATTGAACGATAAATTGATAGAGTAATTATTGTGACAAGCCTAATAGAGATAAATGATCAATATTGAAGACCCTTATCTAGGATACTGTAAACCAAAAGAATGACTATCAGAGCCATTTCTAAATGAGCATAAGCATATCTCAAAGAGAACTCGCCAGTGGTGTAATATCTCTCCCCTCTCTCTGCCCATTTTAAGCTACAAGCTGTCTTGTCCAATAAAGGCTTTGGGACAGAAAAAATCAATACAGTGACCTAAATATATAAATAAAAGGCATAAAGAAACATAATATTTACGTGAATATGTTTTGCCATTCATCCAAGAGGCTTCTTCTGTTCTGATGGGGTTCTGAAAGTGCTTTATATCTGTCTGAAGGGAGGAACTACAATGACACTAACAAATAAAATTATCTTATAAATTATCTGATAAATGAGAATTAATTAGAAGTAAATAATTTGACACTCCACATCTATAACAAAATAAGTGCCTCACTAGCATAAATAACAGTACATATAAATAGTGAGCTATGCTCGCACCATAGACTCTATATATAAATGGACATAGCTAACCCGCTAGCTACTACTTTCCAAATAGGAAGCAAGCATGGACACACTTTCAGCTCCATTGACTCAGGCTCCAATTTACTTTACACTAGAAAACTGTTGCCCCTCTCTCCATACCTGCTGCAGCGAGCATCGTTTTAAAATTTTCGCATTGCTGCACTCTACATGATCCTATACTTTTATTTCTGTATTGTGTCCCTAACTTAGGATATGAACATTATTAACAGAAAATTCAGGACCCTTCTTTCCCTGAGGTAGCTCCCGGTAGCAGTAGCAACAGGTTTGATTGATAGCGTTGCTAAGAGCCCGCTCCCTTCTACACCAGCAGTGCAGGCGGGAGGGGCATTACCTTCAACAGGCTCACTCCGGATTGGCTCTTAGTTGCTATGGTACTCTCTGTCAGAATTCCTAATATGCAACTTGCCCCTATAACTGCCGGCCTTGATGAGCTTCATTTGACTGAAGCTGAACATTATGAATGAAGTCACACTTTCTTAACCCTCTTCTTTATACAGTCTATGGTCATTTAGATTTGGATATGATGTAGACCTGGTTCAGTTCTGGTCTAGTTCTGGTTTTAGTTCTAAGATAGTTTAGGTTTTAGTTCTAAGATAGTTTAGCTATTATTTGCTATGTTTGTAAGAGTAAACACAGCGTTAGATGATTTGGCTTTTATTTTCGACAGGCCTGCAGAGGTCCCTTAACTATCCAAGAATTCTTGCTCCTCTCCCCCTGACCCACAAAATACCTCAGAGACTTGATTGTGTCATTACTGCGGCAACATTTATCTGAAAGATGGGGACTCACTCATTGCACTGTCTATACACATATATAAAAGGCTCACATCACCAGTGAATGACCAGTAATAATAAGCCACTTAAATAGTACTTTTCACAGTCCGATGATTCATCTCAAACACAAGAAGAGAATTACACAGCTCAGTCATTAGGGTTACCATTTAAAATAGAAGTATTACTAAATGCGGCTAAGACACCGTTTGGTAAAGACTAACCCAAAGTTGCATTTTGTTAACAGCTTTGTATACTGGTATGGAGGGTTTTGACAAGACAGTAGAAATATTAGTGGAGCTAATTATAGTAGAGTCCTATTTGTAGTGGCAGTGGAAGAAGCAGTAACAGTAGTAGCAATAGAAGCAATGGTAGCAGCAGTACAATATATATATATATATATATATATATATATATATATATATATATATATATATAGAGAGAGAGAGAGAGAGAGAGAGAGAGAGAGAGAGAGAGAGAGAGAGAGAGAGAGAGAGAGAGAGAGAGAGAGAGAGAGAGAGAGAGAGAGAGAGAGAGTTTTTATGTCAAGCAGTAGCAGTAAGTAGTAGTAGTAGCAGTAATAGTAGTAGTGATAATAATTGCAGCAGCAGTAGATATGGCAGAATCAGTGAGAATTTTACCTTGAGATCGCTCCCATTGAGACGCATCCTGTTGATCTTGCGCCCGCTTGGTCTGGTCGAATCCACCCAGTAGATAAACTCCTTCTTGTAGTCAAAGTCAATGTGGATGATGTTGTTGAGACCCTGAAAAAAGACCAAACATAAACTGGCTATAAAATCTATTCAGAGTTGAGTTCTATAATACCAGATGTTTAGGACAAACTTGTGTACAAATTATTATAGGAGAAAGGTAGGTAGGTAGGAGAAACTTTGACAAGTCTTGTACATGAAATTGTTTATTCTCTGAAGAGGCCTGCTTCTACATCTTTTGTACACAGTATTGATTTTGGATTTTCTTATAAGTCTCAGTGGTTCTGACTGTTCAAAAGATTTCAGGCACCACATAATGCAGTGTGTATACGTAATATTATTTATTTATATTAGATATGTTTTAAGATTTACCAAAATGTGACAGATATAAAGAAGAACTATTAACAAATCCAGGGTCAAATGAGAAACTATTACAAAATATTAACTGAAAAGTACAAAGTATGACAAAACCTAGAATCCTTTAATATATTTAATACTGTACCATAGATTGCATACTGAGCATGAATTTTATATATATATATATATATATATATATATATATATATATATATATATATATATATATATATATATAATCCGATAAGCGGAAGAAAATTTATATATATATATATATATATATATATATATATATATATATATATATATATATATATATATATATATATATATATATATATATATACACACTATACTAAAATATACTATTTTATTTTCTGATCTATGTTATAATTTTTATAATTTTTCCAATGCACAATGCACACTTTCAAGGTATTTTTGAGCAATAAAAATAAAGAAAGAAAAGAAATATGTAATAGAATGATAAGTCAAATGTCATACATTGGGACAGTCTTGATGAAGCACTACAATCTCCATGCAGACAAGCTCCCCCCACTAGCAGAAAAGTTATATAATGCACCTTTAAACTGAATAGGGATGTGTTTTTGAGAGGTGAAAGGCTCGCACCATTAGCACATTCAGTGAAGCAGTGGATGACAGATCTATAGTCCTGTCTTTGAACTTGTATATCAGCTTGTTTTGAGTCCGTTCTTTTTTTTTTACGTGTTCAAAGACCTTTTTTGTGAATACATATCGATTTATAGTTAAAGCACTAGATATACTGAAGATGATACACACTAACAAAGTTCCCATAACACAGTGGACTTTAGAAGAAACATAAAACTAAAATATTGTGTGCAAGGATCTTAAACAGGGTTGAATTTAAATACTAAAGTATTTATTTATTTATTTATTTTTCATTTCTGTTACTCTCAAAGGCTCTTCATAAACATAAACATATTTTGTACTGAAACATTTAGCCCATTTGCAACAGGTTAGCAAATGCACTAAATGCTACAGGTTAATAAATTGGTTATACAATCAGAGCTTTTGTAAGCATGAAAGATTGTTGTTGTGTTACTAGAAATTGTGCAAAACAGAACCAATATCCAATCCCTCTCCATCTTGTCTTAACACAGGTATGAAATTGATATTGTAGAGAAGTGTAGATCGCATAATTTATGGCATAAAAGCATTCATGTAAAACTTTGAGAAGACTGTAGACTATTCCTGGCATGATTTACAGTGAATGAGTGGTGATGAGTAGTGGTTACACTGAACAATCACCTGCAGCAACAATGAAGTCCAGATTGACACAAATGACTTTTCAGCAGGCTGTGAAATATAGTTTAATTTTGAGTTGGATGATAGAATTCCATATTAAACATTTATGAGTGCTTTAGAGCCATTTCAGGTTGCAATGTGATACTGTTGGATCTGAATTGGGGCAAGCACAATACATGTTAAAAGTTAATGTGTTGCTAACTGCTAAGTTACCAGTTAAGCTGAGGCAAAACATACCCAAAACATTTCCCTGATTGAGCTAATAACGCTAGATCTGTGGGAGGAACGCCAATGTAGGTCAATTAGGAAATCACAAAACTGTTTCTCACCTGCTTCAAGATGGTGTAGTTGGAGCCATCCACACTCAGTTTGCGGATCTCGTGATGGTCAGCCATAATAAGAAAAGGCTCTTCAGCTGTAATATAAATCACACTTTGGTAAGAAGACCTGCCTTAGCTCAATAATTAGTGCATTTGGGTGCTGTGCTGTGTTATCTAATGAGGCTGACCTGACACAGCCTTGCAGATATTGGGGTTGCGCTCTAGGGCCTCATACCCATCCACACACAGACACTTGAAGGAGCCGTAGGTGTTAATACAGCGCTGGCTACAAGGCAAAGTAGTGGAGCATTCGTCGATATCTACACATGTTTTGCCATCATCTTTCAAGTGGAAGCCTGGCCAGCATTTGCACTGGGGATGAAACCGAGAAGACAGAAAAAAACAAAAAAAAAACAACACACATTTGTAACGCTTTAGTTTACAGTACACTATACACTGAATGCAATCTTAATGCATTATAATAATCTTTAAAAACCAAAACCTTAACTTACTGTTTCTGTGTAACAACTTGTAATGACATGAAACCTAAACCCTCTTAGCCAAAATGTACAATATAATAACATGGTGTGGACCCTCAAAAGCTGGGGGATACCATCATATCTGGCAACACAGTGACAGTCTAAATGATCCAGAGACAACCAGTATTTAAAAAAAAAAAAAAAAAATACTGAATCATTCTTAATAACAGTTCATTTGTTTGTTTGGCTAATTAAGGTGTAGTTATTAAAAAGTGGTGCTTATTTGTGTTATCTAGCCAGACTAGCAACTGATTCACAACATGACATTATATCTAAACTTGGCCAATTAATAGAGCAATAATAGATTAATTCAAAGTCACTATCTTTTTACAACATATTGTGCACCTACTGGCAACTTTTTAAAACATTTCACAGACAAACTAATTGAAAAAGGCAAGATCCAATTTTATACAGTTCCTTCTCAAATGATTTAAGTAAACAATCATATAATTCTTATTAACAGAGCTGATGTCTTTATATATATATATATATATATATATATATATATATATATATATATATATATATATATATATATATATATATATATATATATATATATATATATATATATATATATATATATAAAACTCATACTAACAATTAAAATAAATACTATACTTTCTATTAAACTTAAAACCAAATTCAACCGTGCTATGCTATGGTCAGGCTCATGCAATAAAAGGCCAGTGTAGGGCCTTGGATTTGGTGGCTTCAGTATTTCATCACACTTCAGTGACCAGTTCCAACCAAAAATAACTCTGAAGCGCTAGAATCAGCTGTCATAGACCTTTTCAAATCCCTCTCTTATCCACAGTTATAACCTTGGGCCCTTTCTGCTGCCCAGTGGCCAAGACCACAAACAGATGAGGCAAGAGACTGCAGTGATGACAACCTGTCTATCAGCTGCTAACAGTCAGGTGAGAAGACAGCAACATGTAACTTTGATGCCATTTTTCATTTGTGTTTGAAATGCAAGATTATTGTCCATATACAATATACAATAGGAGGGTAATAGTGGATGGAGAAGCAAGTACAGTATTGTAGAACAGTAGGCCAAAATAATTGGTTTGTTACGTTAAATAAATAGTGTTTAAATTATACTTATTTATGCCTTAATTTTGACTTGTCGTTAAGATACACAAGTGTACACTGTACATGATTTTGTTGCCATTGTTCTCCTCAGAGAATAATATCATATAAATTGCATGATCTCTAGTTTTTAAAATCTTCCGATAAAAGTGCCAGCAACTACTGTAGAACCTGGATGTTTGGATTTAGTTTTACCATCTGTTACAATGTTCTTTTGATAAAACCTATGAAACTGAAGCTTACCACACTAACACTCATATAAAAACACAAGTTACACAAATTATTATTATTATTTTTTATTTTTTTTACTGAATGGTCATGGCAAATGGTCACATTTGTATATAGTGCTTTTCCACCTTCAAGGCACTCAAAGCGCTTTACGTCAAGGAACCACTCACCCATTCACACCCACACACTCATACACCAGTGTACACAAACACTGTAGGTGACATGGGTTAAGGATACAACAGCAGTTGACAGCAGTCATCTGTGGGAGCTGGAATCGCACCGCCAACTGGGTCAGTGGATCTGACTGATGTTTAAGCTGAAAACTGCCAACCGTCAGATCAGTGGACACTCTACACTCTACCAGCTGGGCTACTGTCACTGTCACTATCAACACTTTACTGTGCACTCCCTGTGAACTCTTGAATGGCTTATCTGCTTGGACATCTTGGTGGAAATGGAAAACAAGTTTCCATTTCTTTGTCTAACTCGTGCCAGGGACCTATTTTAAGCCCCTTTTTGACCACAGCCCATCTTTAGCCCACAAAGACAAGGAAGAGTGTGATAAAGTACTGTAGATTGTCTGCACTGATAGCCACACTGACTACTGCCAATATGGCCTTGACCTCAGATTCCACCTCTTCATGGTGTGCCATTACTGCCAGGCATGGCACCATCACCCTGCACAGTTGGGGAGGGAACAGTTGTTGGCATATTATTAAACTCCTTGCACAGTGTTCAAGGTTATTTAGAAGAAGACACATTACATTTCCACCCATCTGTTCAATTTTACAGGCACAATTTTAATTATTCTTTATGAATATTTTATTAAGGATTCTTCAACAAATCACATATAACCTGTCAAACTGCAACAGAATGGAAAAATAAGTTATAGCAATTTTTAAGCTATATGATAAATTGTAAGTATAGAGATTCAAGCCTAGTAGCAAAATAAAACAAAAATAAAGGAAGTATTTCTATCAAGAATACTAATGAATTATATGAAGTCATGTCACAAACCACTCCATTTATCCAGGCATGGGACCAGCACAAACACAACATTTGTGGTTGATTTTGCACTTACACAGATATGGCAAAACATCTTTCTCTCCTCTCTCTATTTGCTGGTCTTGTACAATCATATTTCGCCATTATTCTTGGTAGGTCTACCATGATATATTTATACACAGTTGAGCTGCTTCTGGGCTACTCCCAAATGAATGGGAAAAGAGCTGAAGTGTCCAATATTTTACCCTCTACATCTAAAACATATAGACACATTTTAGTTTAGCCGCTAGTCAGCAACAATGTTTCTCATATGACGGTTGATGTCATACAGTTCTACAGACCCCATAGTTTATAATTGAGTTGGAGGGCTGGTCCAAATTCTGTATAAGTTGTATTTAAATGAGCTGTACCTGATTATTTCTATGTAATTTCTATGTAGTTACATAAAAAAAAAAAAAAAAAAAAAAAAAAAAAAAGTGACATCATTCACAAGCCACAAAGTAATCCTGGTGCACTGTTCACATGCTAGTTGTTATTAGCATTACTATGACAGCAGAATTCTGCTGTCATAGTAATGCTAATGCTAGTTGTGAAAATGTGTGAATAATTGGGATGGTACAAATGGGTTAAGAAAGTAAGGAATCAGTTTGGATTGCTGCTAATTTCAAATTAAATATTTTTTTTTTTTTCCTTTCCTTAAAACAAAACAAAAAAATGTACAGCACCTATAACTCTCCAAATGTGTATGTTTTGACATGGTTTATGTTTGTTTAATGTCTTCTCTGTCAGTAGAAATGATCTACAAAGCATTAATGGATGGGTTGTGGAGTAGTTGGGAGGACTTAACTAGTTTAAAATGGGAAAATTGAGACCCTACGCCCTAACAGAAAAGGCTTCCTCATACATACTTTTCAGTTATTCCTCTCAAAAACAATGAATTGCCCCATATTGTTACAACACCACTGACCTTGTATCCCACTGGCAGGTCCTGGCAGTCCTGGGTGCACCCGCTCACTCTACGGTTCAGGCACTCATTGACATTACAGTTTCTCTCATCGGAACCATCGCCACAGTCGTTACGCCCGTCGCACAGGCTGCCCTCCGAAATGCAGCGGCCATTTGAGCACATGAAGAACGAGCCATTGCACAAGCTACCTGAATGGGTCAAAACATAGAAATTGTTGATAGTCTTGGGACAATACTGAAATTTGGTGTCATGATTATCATGGCCAAAATAATTGATGATTATATCAGGATAATGATTGAAGTTGCTGACAGTTTAAAAATGTTACAGATATGAATAATTATAATTTTAATTATAGATGTTGGCAATTATTACAACTATATAAAATGTCCCATGAATTATTATTGTTTATCCTTTTTATCATGATTGTTTATACGTTAATTGCTCAGTACTTGTATACATCATCAGAGGTCATAATACTCCTTTACAATGAAAGCATACCCAGACTTGAATGGACAATCTATCACAATATGATGAGTGTTGTCTCTGCGTGCTTTACTGATCCAGAGTCTCCTGTCTCTTTTTTACAACTCTCGGGCTGTTCCTTGAAAAAATGTTCTCACGTAACAGTTTGAAAACTTAGTTACCAAAGTAATTGTCAAAGACAGTAACACATATTCTTAAATGAAAGACAAGACTGCTTTCTTTAAATGATACCAACCACATTATTTTAAACAGTTATCAGTTAGGCGGCACATGGCCTATATCAAAATATGGTGCAAAATAAGTGCATTTTCTGACACAAGGTTTGTACACAAAGGCTGATATCTGTCATACTACTGAAAATCAGAAAAATCTATCACATCAAAATATAAACCTTAGATATGGAACTTTTCAAAAAACAATGGTATCTCTTGCCACCTCGAGTGATACAAATACTGCATTCTGGCACATGGGCTAATTGGGAACATTCTAGATTAATGGGGTTGGACCTAAATTCGATTGCCCAAGGACTGTCAGGGGTCCAAACTAGAGATGGGATGATAATAGCTTTTAAAAAGTGTTATATAATGTTTACTGTTCTATAATAGTATCTTTATTAGCTATAAAACAATTATAAGTTTCCTAATAAGACAGTAGCTTCTCAAGTAGGAGAGGAATTGTTGGGTTGCCAGCTTATGCACTGGTAAACTACCCTGAAAGAAAAATGTTAATTTTATTTATTAATGTATTTTTTGAGGCTTGTTGTTTAAAACAGAACTCACAATGTGGCAATATTTTATAAACAACATATGGCCTTCTGTATTGGCTGAACTGATGAACTGGTCTATCTTTTGTGCGTACTATTGTTTCATAATTATAATAGTCTAATAGTCGCATCATTTCTGCTCACTTTCTGACAGACCTGGCCAAGACTTTCAGCTTTGTGGTGGAGTGACAGACTAACTGCTATCAGAAACACTCTCTTCCCTCTTCTCCTCAGCCCATATGTCCCTGTAGATTTCCACAGTGACAGTGATGAAGAGTTTCCAGCTGGGAGCCAAGCAGTCGTCTTACCTGCGGCCAGACATTTGAGGTTGAGAGGCAGTTCATCAGAGTGGTCAGGGCAGTCTGCGTAACCGTCGCACTCCCACTGAGCACTGAGCAGGCAGCGACCATCCCCACAGCGAAATTCCTCTGATCGGCACGAGCGATATTCTGCACACAAAGACCAGACTCGTGCTCATTAACTCAGACTGCTGCTAGATATCTCCGCAAGAAAGTTATAGAGATTTATCTTCAGTTCTAAGATGAGATGGGGCTAGTGAATACAGTACTGTAGAAAAAGGTGTTTGCAAAATTACATAGTGTTGAGATCCTTTGGTAATTGGACAATTTGGAGAGATTCTTAGTGTTTTTCTGTTTAAAAGTACACTGTGTAAATTTTCTGGTGCAATGTTATTGCTTGGAATGTTCCACCATGATATTAAACCTGTCTATCATGCGTTCATTCAATTCCAAGGGTTTATTGTACAAAAAATATGTATTCTCATTGTGAGAAAGCATGGATGTTATTTTAATGCCGTACTGTGGAACATTCACATAAGGATAAGCATTACTATTCCTTACACAACGGTGGAAAAACTTCAGACAATTTTCAAACAGTATGGGATTCTGGTCTATTTCAAACCTACAAACACTTTAAGACAGAAACTGGTTAATCCAAAGGATAAAACACCGAGCCATAAACAAAGTAATGTAGTCTACTCCATTCAGTGTAGTGAAGAGTGCAGGGAGTGTTACATTGGAGAAACTAAGCAGCCACTCCATAAGAGAATGTACTGGCGCAAGGGCTCCTCTGGCCCCCTGTCTGCCGTACTTCTCCATCTCAAAGGCACTAACCCCTCCTTTGAAGATAGTGAGGTACAGATCTTAGCCAGAGGAAAAAAAAAAAAGTGGTTTGAGAGGGGAGTTAAAGAAGCTATGTTTGTTAGGAAAGACAATCCTTCCTTAAACAAGAATGGGGGCCTTAGACATCACCTGTCCCCCATCTATAACTCCATCCTCAGACCCAAAACAAACAGGAACAAAAGAGAACAACAAGGGGGAATTAAAGGTTGAATGAGGTCATTAAGGCTGAAATTGGAGACAATAGCTGTTTATAGTTTCAGTGTGGTTAGCCCCTCCCTTCAGATAGATATAAGGCAGTGTCCACCAGCAATCTGACCAGAACTGAAGAAGCGGCTTAGATGAGCAGGGAAAAGCGTTCACACCTACAACAATTTGTCCAGTTGATAGATTTAAATTTCGTCTTTTCCTATTTACAACTAAACATTTATATCTTCATGGACACAAGCAAGTGGCCATGGACCTGCACAGAAGAGATGCTACTAACTTTACCCCACCAAATCCTTTTATGAGAGTTACAGGTGATTTCATACAACTTTAAAACCTTATCATACAGAAAAATCCTGACCTTGACCTAGGCTCAGTTGTGATTCACCATATTGCTTACAACAGGAAGAAAACTAAACCAAGTCTATGGGTACTTCCTTCATGTTTGTCATTATTTTGGTTCCCATACTTTTGGCAAATATTTATGTGCTAACCATCGACTGCATAAAGAAGTGGACTAAGGGAATGTGGTGTCACTCATAGTGTTCGGCTCCAGTCAAATAAAGCTTGTTGAGGCCAGCAGTTATAATGGCAAATTTAGAGCTAAGTTCTGACTGCGAGTGTCATTGCAACCAAAGAGCCAATCCGGAGCAAGACTGTTGAAGGTAAAGCCCTTCCCCTACTTTAGCAGGAAGTGGGTGCTTAAAAACGCTATCAATCAAGCCTGTTGCTAATGTTATTGGGAGCAAGGAAAAGAAGGGATCTCATTGGTCTGTTATTAATGTTCATATCTTGATTTACAAACAAAATGGCAAAAAATAAAAAATCCAGGAACATGTAGTGCGGATTAATACGAACACTGAAGAGAAAAATGACGAGCCTAACAACAGCAGTTACGGAGAGAGAGGCGACAGTTTTTCAATAGAAAGTGAATTGGAGCTAGAGTCGATGGACCCGGAAGTGCACCCACACTCACACTTCATATTTGCAACGCAAATAGCAGGTTACCTATGTTCATTTATATATACAGTCTATGGTGCTAATAGATTATTTCACAAACAAATGCAGCTTGTTATCTCATGACCTTGTTCAAATATAGTAAATTCTGAAGTTTTATTTTTTTACTTATTATTATTCTTGAAATCTCTGTTCCTCAAAACACATCTACAAAGTTTATGTGAGAGGATTGCTATAATTTCCTGTTTCTTGGTTCTTTACTATTAAATCACACTAATCATATTGCTGGACAAAAGAACTAGTGTTGCATTCTGAATTGATTCATGGACATTCATTAGAAAAAAAATAACAGATAATTCCCCATACCACATTCTACGGACTCATCAGACCCATCTCCGCAGTCGTCATCGTGGTCACACACAAATCTCTGTGGGATGCAGGCTTTGTTGTGGCAGCGGAACGAGGCGTCATCACATGTGTTATTGGGTGCTAAAATAAAAGGTGACAAACAGTAATTATTTTTCACTGAAAACACAGAATACCATATGGCCCCATCAGCACGAGATCAGACATAAACATGCATATTCACATACACACAGTACATGTAAATTGATTGACAACAAGATGAAGATGGATAGTACATTATATCAATTGTTAATATGTATGAATGAACTTTATTTTGGTTGTTCACATTCAAAAAACACAACACATACAATTTATATTTGTGCTGATTGCAATAAAAAGAAAAAATAATAATAATAATCGGTGCTCAAAGTATTGATATAACTATAAAACAAAGTATCAATATAGCTATAAAACTTGGCTTGTTATTTGGTTTCAACACTAATTACATTACATTACTACATTAATTCATTATTGTTAAGCATTTTATGAGCTCCAGATGAAAGTAAAGCTGGGGTAAAAAGTTGGGAGGGAGAAACAAATCCCTAGGGCAAGACTACTATGCAACACACAAAAAAAAAAAAAAAAATATATATATATATATATATATATATATATATATATATATATATATATATATATATATATATATATATATATATTCATCAGCACTACCACTACTGTAGTACTTCTACAACACTACTGCTCATTCAGATGTGTATTGCAATCCTGGGTGGGTTTTTACAGATGCATGTTTTTATGCATATTTTGGTGAGATCTATAATAACTAGTTCCTTAATGAAGCACGAAGAAAGACTTAATTCATAACAGTTTATTAAGAATTATGAACCAAGTTTCCGGCTTAGTAACTACTGAAGGGTTAGGGGTTATAATTTATGTGTTACTTAAGTAGTAAATAAGCCTGAATCATTCTTAATAAATTATTTGTTCATAATGAATTATGTATTGTATGCTTATTATTAAGTGCTGCCCATTATAAATACATCCACAATAGATATGTACACTCCAGTCAGTAAACATATGGCAGTGTATTCTTCTGAGGCCATGTTTACCACATCCAGCAGCAGAGAGCTCGTCACTGCCATCGGGACAGTCTCTCTCCCCGTCACAGAGCCAGCGTTTGGGCACACAGGCATACGACCCGGGACAGCTGAACAGGCCAGGCGCACAAGTCACCGATCCTGAGAGGGAATAAACAAAACACAAGAAGACCAACTGTGTTAAAGGTGAAGTACACTACACAGAGGCTCAAGTCATGTTTACACAAAGATCCTAGACAGTTATTTTCTGTATACTTTGTGATCATATGCTTAGGTTAAGCTATATGATTCAAGGTAGTAATTAGTACATAATCTGGTGGCTAAAGAACATAGTTTTTTTGTGTTATAAATGTTTGACCAAATAGACCAAACCACCATAGTTATCCACATCATGCCATCTTTTTTTTATTCTTTTAGCTTGCAATCTCACAAAATTAATGGAAAACACTCCTTTTGTTACTAAACAGGGTTTTATAAGGCTTAGTGACAGAAAAGCTTGTTCAGCCCTTGTAATGTATGTAATGTCCAATCGCATTAGTATAGTAAAAACTTGTGCTGAGATTGATGTCCCCTTATATGGCCAACAGTGGCATTTTCATTGTGCATCAGCCCCTTTTCAGTAAATGCAACAAAATTATGACTGTGTTTTGTGCACGGAATACCATTCCCGAGTGAATTAGCTGAAATTACAGAAAAAAAAAAAACAAAAACAAAGGAACAACAGTATATCTTCGACTTATAGTGTGAATTGAACATGTGTGTTTTTGCATCATTAGTCCCTCAAAAAAGGCATCCACAGCACTATGAGAAATCCATAATATGTCGTATGTCCATTGAAATTCCATTATCACATTTATTTTCTACAATATATACGTGTCTGCTTAATAATAAAGCCACTTTTATCAAATTTGTATGTTCAGTTCATTGAAGAGAGGCAATTCAAATATACAGAGAGGCAAATAAGTATATGAACACCCTGTGATTTTGCAAGTTCTCCCACTTAGAAATCATGGAAGGGTCTGAAATTTTCATCTTAGGTGCATGTCCACTGTGAGAGACATAATCTAAAAAAAATCTGGAAATCACATTGTATGATTTTTAAATCATTTATTTGTATGTTACTGCTGCAAATAAGTATTTGAACACCTGTCTATTAGCTAGAATTCTGACCCTCAAAGACCTGCTAGTCCACCTTTAAAAAGTCCACCTCCACTCTACTTATTATCCTAAATTAGAAGCACCTGTTTAAGGTTGTTAGCTGCATAAAGACACCTGTCCACCCCATACAATCAGTAAGACTCCAACTACTAACATGGCCAAGACCAAAGAACTGTCAAAATGCACAAGAGACAAAATTGTAGACCTCCACAAGGCTGGAAAGGGTGACGGGGCAATTGCCAAGCAGCTTGGTGAAAAAAGATCAACTGTTGGAGCAATTATTAGAAAGTCGAAGTAGCTAAACATGACTGTCAATCTCCCTTGTACTGGGGCTCCATGCAAGATCTCACCTCTTGGGCTAAGAAAGGTGAAGAATCAACCCAGAACTACATGGGAGGAGCTGGTCAATGACCTGAAAAGAGCTTGGACCACGGTTTCCAAGGTTACTGTTAGTAATACACTAAGACGTCATGGTTTAAAATCATGCATGGCATGGAAGGTTCTCCTGCTTAAACCAGCAGATGTCCAGGCCTGTCTTAAGTTTGCCAATGTGCATTTGGATGGTCCAGAGGAGTTATGGGAGAAAGTCATGTGGTCAGATGAGACCAAAATAGAACTTTTTGGTCTTAATTCCACTGGCCATGTTTGGAAGAAGAAGAATGATGAGTACCATCCAAAGAACACCATTCCTACTGTGAAGCGTGGGGGTGGAAACATCGCGCTTTGGGGGCGTTTTTCTGCACATTGGACAGGACGACTCCACTGTATTAAGGAGAGGATGACTGGAGCCATGTGGAGAAAAACCTCCTTCCCTCAGTTAGAGCATTGAAGATGGGTCATGGCTGGGTCTTCCAACATGACAATGGCCCGAAGCACACAGCCAGGATAACCAAGGAGTGGCTCCGCAAGAAGCATATCAAGGTTCTGGAGTGGCCTAGCCAGTCTCCAGACCTAAACCCAATAGAACATCTTTGGAGGGAGCTCAAACTCCGTGTTTCTCAGCTACAGCCCAGAAACCTGACTGATCTAGAGAAGATCTGTGTGGAGGAGTGGGCCAAAATCCCCCTTGCAGTGTGTGCAAACCTGGTGAAAAACTACAGGAAACGTTTGACCTCTGTAATTGCAAACAAAGGCTCCTACACCAAATATTAGCATTGCTTTTCTCAGGTTTTCAAATACTTATTTCCAGCAGTAACGTGCAAAAAAAAATATTTCAAAAATCAGACCTCTCCATGATTTCTAAGTGGGAGAATTTCTCCCACTTAGAAATATTATATATATATATATATATATATATATATATATATATATATATATATATATATATATATATATATATATATATATAGATAGATAGATAGATAGATAGATAGATAGATAGATAGATAGATAGATAGATAGATAGATAGATAGATAGATAGATAGATAGATAGATAGATAGATAGATAGATAGATAGATAGATAGATAGAGAGAGAGAGAGAGAGAGAGAGAGAGAGAGAGGCAAGGCAAGTTTATTTGTATACAATTCGTACACAAGGTAATTCAAAGTGCTTTACAGAATAAGAAAGACATTAAAATCACACAAATCAAAACATAAATAATCACAAAAAATCATCATAAAATTACCATTAAAAGAGAAGAGTGCAGAATAAAAACCTTTCAGTCATATGCACAGCTAAACAGAACTGTTTTGAGCCTGGATTTAAACATTGTCAAAGTAGAGGCCTGTCTCACATCTTCAGGAAGACTGTTCCAGGTTTTAGCTGCATAAAACTTAAACGCTGATTCCCCATGTTTAGTCCTGACTCTGGGCACCAGCAGGAGGCCTGTCCCTGAAGCCCTCTGAGTGCGAGATGGTTCATATGGCACCAACATGTCGGAGATATACTTTGGTGCTAGGCCACGGAGAGACTTATACACAAGCAGAGCTGCTTTAAAGTCTATTTTTTGAGCTACAGGAAGCCAGTGCAGAGACCTGACCACAGGACTTATGTGCTTGTACTTCCTGGTTCTAGTCAGGACCTGAGCTGCAGCGTTCTGGATGTATTTCAGCTGTGTTAAGGCTCGTTTGGAGAGGCCAGTGAGCAGGTCGTTACTGTAGTCTAACCTACTGGAGACAAATGCATGGATAAGTCTCTCTAAGTTTGGTTTTGACAGTATACCTTTGATTTTTGCAATGTTTTTAGGTAGACATAGATCTGAGTGTCATTTGCATAGTTGTGGTAAGACACATTATTGCTGCATATTAACTGGCCTAACGGCAGCATGTAGAGATTGAACAGCAGGGGTCCCAGGATTGAACCCTGGGGTCAGGGACATTTTATCTGATATACATTTTCCAATTTCAACAAAGCATTCCCTGTTTTCTAAATAGGACTTGAACCAGTTTAGTGCCATACCAGAGATGCCCACCCAGTCCCCTAGTCTCTGTAAGAGGATCCCATGATCAACAGTGTCAAAGGAAGCACTCAAGACTGAGACTTTGCCTGCATCAGTGTTCAGGCGGATGTCATTTGTCATCTTGATAAGAGCAGTCTCAGTGCTGTGGTGGGGTCTAAAACCTAATTGGAAGACATCAAAGTAGTTGTTCATTTCGAGGAAGTTAATAAGCTGTTGGTAAACAACTTTTTCGAGAACTTTGCCTAAAAACGGCAGATTTGAGATCGGTCGATAATTCTTCAACATTGTGCGCTTGGGAATGTTCCAGATTGAAGTGACATATTAACTATGTGAGTGAGTGGTGATAGCAAACTGTTGAGCACAGACTTTAGAAATTTAGTGGGTAACACATCGAGGCAGCATGTAGATGAACTCAGACTGGTGACGATCTCTTGGACAGTTTTGTCAGTTACAGGTGTAAAGTGAGTCAGCTCTAAGTGTCTAGGTGGGTGCTGGGTTGTTATTTGCGTTGTGGAATTTATGGCATTTTTAATGCCCTGAACCTTGTCATTAAAGAATACTGCAAACTCATTGCACTTAGATGTGGAAATTAGTTCTAACGGCAGTGGAGCTGGGGGGTTTGTTAATCTGTTTACTGTTGCAAACAGGACACGAGAGTTCTGCCCTCCGGTACTCCCTTTTCTGTGCCCTGTCCGAGTCATCATTCCTCCATGGCGCTTTCTGCTTCTCGTTAACCATTTTAACCTTCATCGGGGCAATGGTCTCCAGAACATTCAAAACACTCGAAGTTACAGAGTTCAACAAATCATCAACATTAGAACATGAGGCATTTTCAAAGTGTATCATTTCCATGAACAGTGCACCTGTGTTATCATTTATGTGTCTCCTTCGAACAACTGCAGGACCAGCCGCTGTCTTGGGAATAACAGACAGGTCAAAGAAGACACATAAATGATCAGACAGAGCAACATCTACCACATTGACATTTGAAATATTTACTCCTTTTGTAATGAGCAGGTCCAGAGTGTGTCCTCTGTTGTGGGCTCGCTGACATGCTGAGTCAGACCAAAGGTTTCAAGGACAGAACTGAGCTCTTTAGCGTTTCTGTCAAACACATTATCCACATGTACATTAAAATCACCTGTAATGACTAAACCATCAAAGTCTGTGCATATGACTGAAGGCATCTCAGTAAAATCATCAATAAAACTCAGACAGTGCTGGGGGGGTTTGTATATGACTAAGAAGAGTATAGAGGGGGATTGTTTTAGCTCAATTTTGAATGAAACATACTCAAAAGATGAAAACACCCCAAATGAGAATCTGTGAGTAACTAAATTATCTCTAAAAAATGCACAAAATGCACAAAATGCTCGTGTTTCAGATTCAAATTTGAAGTTGGGTGGAGTTGACTCCACTAGAACTGCATTATTTGTGTTTTTGTCGAGCCATGTTTCAGTTAAAAACATAAAGTCAAGACTAAAAGAAGAAATAAAATCATTAATTAAAAAGGACTTGTTACATAAAGATCTGACATTGAGCACAGCAAGTTTCAGATCAGTTTCAGTAGGACTGGATGTTATCGTCCTACAGGGAATGTGAAATGTCTCTGTTTGGACAGTCTGACTGTCCTTCTGTTAATCAGTCTACGTGTTGTAACTGTAGATATAGCTCCATCACAGGGCCTCAGCATGATATTATTTTTATCATGACTGTATGTCCTGAGACAGCAAATAGTTTATATATATATAAAAACTATTATTATTATTATAAGAAAAATAGGCTGTGCACTGCAGCACGCTAGCTAGCTCACTAGCTAAAATCAGAAAACACAAAATAAACAATCTATTCAGACTCTAACTAATTAAAATATACTACTCACTTATTTTTGTATGTACAATGCTTCAGTTTGTAGTGTTGTTTTAACATTTATTATGCCTTAAAATTAGCATTAGCATTGAGACACAAACATCTCTCTTTCTAACCACAGAAGTGTCCTCCAGTGAAGTCTTAATTTTATTTATATAGTTTTTAGTATGCTGTCAGTGACATCTAGCCGTAGCTCCCTGTCCACTGCTTTAACCTATAATATTTATTCATTTTAGCCTTACTTAGCAAAAACCTCATAGAGATACAACTGGACAGGAAGTAGTGACACTAACAGTGAAGTTGCCAGGCACTGTTGTGCGACTATTGCGAGGGAACCTTTGCTAAATCAAGCTGGTGCACGGCATATATTGTACAGATTTTCAGATTTTGTAACACTGTGTTACCATTAAATTTTAGCTAAAATAATGTCTATTGCAAAATAAATGCTTAAATTTAATAATAACAAATAACTTTTTGATGTGACTTGATTCATAAGACATATCTGTCTTACTTACTAGTTGATTATTAACTTTTTCTACAATTATAAAAGGGGCTATACCTGAATTGTTCTACGTAAGCAAATTTTGTTTAACCCGAGCGCATATCGTAAATGCCAATCTTGGGGTCAAAGTGGGACTGTTTTGTACTGCTTGCGTAGTGTTTTATTGAATCAGAAAGTGTGATGTTAGCATGTTGAGTTGTCATTGTGATTAGCATTAATGTCATGACAAAAAGAGAGTTGTGAAGTTTTTAATACTCATTGTGGTAAATGATTAGGATGCCGGAAATGCATTAGGAAAGAAAGGAATACGTTTGGACTGCCATTTATCCATTTTCTTTGATCTTTTTAGACACCCCCTCAGCTCTCACCGCAACCTCATCCTGGTCTCTGTGCAACTCACCACAGATCTGTATGCTCTCGTCCAGGCCGTCCTCACAGTCATTCTCTCCATCACACAGCCACTGCTTAGCGATGCACTTGTTTTTGGAGCAGGCAAACTGGTTCCACAGGCAAGAAGAGTCTGCAAAAGAGTGGTTAACATAATGATCATTTCTTTTATGTTCAGTCCTTGCCTAGGAATGACAGGGTTTTTCTATAATTTGATATTTCAACTGTTTTGCTGCAGGTGGTCATGAACATGCACTGTCCTAATAATTAACAGCTACACAACTACATAACCAAATGAATAACTAGTACTGGACTAATTTTGGAAAGAGAGTAACACAAAATTACAGGCGCATTCACATTTATCCAGGTTAAGTCCAGGTTTGGGAACCTTGTTTAATCCTGATGCACACTTGGTTTGGCCCTGGTTAGTCTTGGTTTAGCCCAGGTATAGTCCCAATGTTGTCCTAATATACAGCAAGAGCAAAACACATGAGCCACCTCAACCATCTCCTCTTCTTCACCAACTGCTGCTACACCCCAACACCTTTGTTCATTGCACATATGTCATATTCTGCCTTCATCAAATTACAAATTTCTCCACAGATTAATAATTTATAAATACACATTCTGTGAAGATGCCATGTTTTATATTGCATCCCTCATTGGCCTCAGAGCTCCTCTTTGTTCAAAATGTGTAGCAATTGAGTATTTGATTCACAGGGTGAATCACCTGAATCTGAAAAAAACTAAATCTTTTGATTGGTGAAAGGCCTATGTTGCCCATAACTGGAAGCTGAAGTCCATTAATAAGTTTTAAAGCCAAATTAAACTAGGTTTAAACCAGGACTATACCAAATCTAAACCAGGGCTACACCAGATCTAAGCCAGAACTAAACCAGCAAAAAAAACACCAGAACAAAGCCTGAATCCCAGCTTTATTACTTGCCCCACAGTTTGAGAACCACTGCCATAAACCAAACAAAACAAACATGTGAAGTGGTGTTGAGTGTTTTTTAATCACAACTCAACAAACGGCTGCCTCCCATTTGCCCCTCAGCTCATGTTTGCTCTGCTACACCCAGCACTGCACATGGATATTTCAGCAATATTTTTCACTGGGATATATGTGATGGATAGTTGTGGTTAGGGCACAAAGGAGAATAAAATAAATGCTATGGGCGCTATTGCTTTATGAATTTTACAACACATCTATACTTTATTTATAAGTGTGCTCAATATACATATAGTGTATCTTATGTGGCTTTGATATTGAGAATGTTAATGCAATGGATAGGCAACAAACATAGATATAGAAATAACAATGATTGATGCTTACATTTTGTGAGCCAAAATCACAAATAAATCGCATGTACAAAAAGATACCATATTAATTACAATTTGGTTATAACCACTTTACTATCAGCATTTTACTTTATTTTTTTCACTATAAACTATTTCCTTTTCCTTCAAAAATGCAAGCAACATGTATTCAAGTCCAAGTCTCTTTTTTTTTCTGTTCAAAAACAAGCAAATAATTTCATGATTTCCATTTAGAGCAAACAACTGAAACTGTGAAATCTATTCTTCCAAAGTCTGAAATCTCAATGATAATTTGACAAAGGTGTATCTTGATTAAGATTATTTGCAAAGCCTAAAGTATATATTTAAGTATGTATCAAAAACTGAAAATATACTTGAATATAAACATATGTACTATAGTAACTTTCCAACAGATCACACAATTGTATAAACAGCTATTATGACTGCCAGTCTGTAATTGGTCAAACGTTCAGGGCAAGAACTTGAACCTAATTAATGCTGCTTAGCCAAGCTTTGCACAGTGATGAGACAAAGATGACAGCTAACGAGGCATGTTGCTGATGGTTTAAAGAGCATTGTGCAAACTGCAGATGTGCGTTCATATAATCCTGGCTGCGTTTGTGTCACCCAGCCACCCACTCTCCCCAGGGTGCTCCCGTGCGGTCGCTTTCTCTCTGTGTCAGGCCTGGCAAATCTGACAGTCTTTAATGAGATGTGGAGAGAGGGGATGTATGGTGAGAAGGTTAGTCTATAACACAGGAAATTATAGCTCGGGTACAGTGTGCATGTGTGTGTATGTGTATGTATGTGTGTCTCTGTGTGTCTGTGTGGCTGGGGGGGTCTATCACTCTCTGCACTGCTCTGCTCCATGTTAGGTTCACGCTGATACCATCATGTAAGATAAGGAGGAGGAACTTAAAATAACTAAATGAAGATGAAAAGTGAACTCAACCAGGAAGACTTCCACCTATGCCTCTAGTCTGAAACAGTCACACTTAGCAGTGGGCTATATTGACTTTTTTTTTTTTTTTTAACTAATAAATCAGTGAGTATTATATTATGTTTTAGAAATCAGGAAAGAAATTAAATGATATTTTGTTTCCTCCTCATATTTACAATTTTCAACTTAAAGGTTTTGCAAACTCTCTTTGAGCCATGTTGTTATCTTTTCGAAAACATACTTGGAGTTGTGTGTGTGTTTTTTTTTTTTGTTCATTCACACATGTTTGAGTAACCCTATTATCAGTCTGTCTACATCTCCAAATCTTAAAATAGCTACCTTTTACCTTTTGTTCAGTAGAGACTGGAAATTCCATGGCTGAAGTTATCCAAATAATTCTAGTGAAGGTGTATAGAGGTTAAAAACACAGGGGAACACTTCTTTAGAGTGTTTTTCATTTGAGAGAAGAAATATGCAGGGTTTGTGTGTTAAACATGTCAGAATGAAACAAAACAAAACCCCAGATATGTTTTTGATGAGGAAATAACATTACAGCATAGATCAGAAAATAGCGTAATATAGCCCCTTTATTTATAAGGTTTTCAAATTAGTACTGATTGATTTATATTGCACTTGGCATGCTTTTCAGAGTGCTAGATAAACCATCACACATTTACTCACTATACTGGCCAAAAGCCAGACTCAAACCATCAACTTCTATCATTACAACACTCTCTGACCTGAGCCTCTGTTGCATTCATGCAGGGTCTAAATGCCAAAGTCTAATCTCTATTCAAACTATACATTACACCTCACTTTTTGTCCATATCTGTATTGGTTGAAATGTAAGAACCGTAATTGTTCTTGATAGTGAATTTGCACTTCAAATGGGAACAGATGCTTCAAGTATAGAACAAATATCAGGTCTGAAGCATATTAACAGTATCACATCTCGTCTTTCATGTCGACTTTTCAGTTTCTCAGTGGTGAGGCACGTCAGGCATTGTGAAGTGACAAATGACTATTGCATCTAATCAAATGTGGAATTTCAAATCCAGAAACATAATGACATTTCAGTAAAACCACTTTGCACATGCCACCAGATTATCAAGGGATGGAGCTTTTTATATGATAATTAACCCTGAGAAATGGGAATATAGTCTATTTGTTCCGGAAAGCTATTCGGAACTTTGAATAATTCCTATGATTTCTTCTGATAGAGCTGCAATTGAAGTCAAGGATTTGTCTTTTTACACGGAAATGAATTCACTGATAAAGAATGTGAATGGTGTTTCTATGTGCTAACATAGAATGCTAACAACATTCATAACCAAAATACATACAGAAACATCACAAACGTGAAAAAACTGATTGCCCTGCTCATTTGATTTGGTTAGGATACAAATTTAAATCACCATGTTTAAATTATGCAGCTAAAACTATTACATCTTCCTCCACAGCACAGACACATCTGAGCCTGTTATATCACTACAGACAGAAACTACAGAAGCAGCAAGAACATTGCTTATAACATATGCAAATAATTATATAGTAGGCCTGCATTGCTGACAGTTTGTCATAAATATTGCTCTATTTTCTGATTTATGTCATAATGTTTCCTCATAATAAACATACCTGGAGTTGTGTTTTGTTTCATTCACACGTGTTGAACACACAAACCGTGCATATTTAGGCTGAGTTCTTCTCTCAAACAGAAAACACTCTGTTCCAGATGTCATGGAGTAATACAAGAAATGCTCTACTGTATTTTTAAACTCTTTTTAAACTTTTTAAACTCTTGAAACAAAATACAAAAGATAGATGCTAACTTGAAAACTACCACTACATGAAACACAAGGTGGAACAGAGCATTTTGAGCTTTGGAGAAGTAGAAAGACTAATAGGATAGTATAAAGGGATTAGTCAAATGTGTGAATAAAACAATATGCAACTCCAGATATGTTTTTGATCAGGTAACAACATTATAACATGGCTCAAAGCTCATGAGTCAGTTCTGTTTAATATAGGACCTTTAAAGTGCATTAAGCAATGATTCTGGTAGAAGGTCGGTGATTCCTTTGCCTAGAATGTTTCACAATATAGGATTAAACATATTTGTCTTGCATCTATTCAATTACAGGTGTTTTAATTGCCACAAAAAATACCAACAAAAACGTGAACTTCGCACCAGAAAATTTAAATGGCACATCTTTAACATTGATATAAGAAAAACAAACAAAACCCCTAACATGGCTTATTACGCATGTTTATAGATGTCTAAACCACAATATCTTATATATGATAAGACCCTACCAAATCCAGCAATATTTTACAATTTGCTAACTGTGACCATTCAGAATGAAACACACTATTTTAGATATATATGCTGACAGTATAAGTAGTATACTTTTGGTCATTGCTGTATACATTATTAAAAAGTAGATAGATTATCAGATTATCAGTAAGAGAATGTGCTATGTCTGCATTTAGTTTGCAGTAATTTTGTCAAAGTTGCTTCAAACTTCAGCTAAGTTAACTCCTCACAAACTTCTTGTCACATTCGGCAAATTATTGTTGGCAGCAGAAGAGATAATGTTGACAGAGTCTGAGATAGCACAAGTTTAATATATATACAAAAAACAACATACTGATTGTCAAAACTGGATCTTGAATATGTATGCATACATTAACCAGTTCACACTGATGGAAAAGCAAAAACATGTATATTGTCAGTAAACTAAAAGGTTATTCCAGTTTAAGCATAAATGCTGCAAAGTACTCATGGGCATTATGGGGCCCAGAGAATAGAACTGACAATTTGACACTTTAGCCACTTTTACACTTGTATACAAATTTGAGACTAACTGGGGATGAACTCAGAACAAAACCGGGACTAGACCAACACCAAAGTAAATGCTCATCAGCACTACACTCGACTTAAATCTGAATCTAATCAGGACAAGGACAACCATTCACCATGCTATAATTTAGTAATCCTCAAGCTATAGATTCAAACTCAAATTTCAAACTTTATTTTAATTAATTTAAATTTGAATAACTTGTTTATTTTATTTTTTTCCCATTTTAATAAAATTGACTGTTAGCTTTGAGACACAGTGAGCTAGCTAGCGTGCTGCTGTGCACAGATCCAATTAAAATAAATTTCTATTTTCTATTTCTGTTCTGATTTATTATTGTTTAGGCTTATGTTATGTGCATTACACTCAGAAAAAGGCATTTATATCCCATTTAAATATATTATGTCACCTTTTCCCATACTAATTCTACTACTAATAATAAATATATTTTGAAAAATACATACATTTTTGGTTTAAAAAAAAAAAAAAAATGTCAAGAAAACTCTGCTCTCGACACACTGTTTACGAAAAAGACTTAAGACAAGTGTTAGACTTTTTTCTGCTCTGATCAGAGGGGAGAAAGCAGACAGAGCTTTGCAGTCTTTGCCTCCTTGGTGCCTTCTCCAACTTCCCCTTTCTCACAGCAGTGTTTTATTTAGACACACTGACTCAACTCAGCATTTTTTACAACATGTTTATCAGAACAGCACTCAGTAACTTGTCTGTAACACAGACATGACATTTCCTATTTTCAGTTCAATTGCACAAACTTTTGCAATTTCACTCGCGCCCGTTTTCTGTTTTTTTCAGTTCAGTTACACAGGTTCATAGTTTCAATTGTAACCTGTTAGTCATGTACACACAATACAAGCATACAGTTTATTAGAAGATGAAATATAAGCATAATTTTATTTACAAAAAAAAAAAAAAAAAAGGTTGATGTTTAAATATGGACAGCTCATTTTATTGAGTCTACGAATTTATATAATTTATTTTAAATAATTGTCAGTTTTCATTATGTACAGTGGGTACGGAAAGTATTCAGACCCCCTTAAATTTTTCACTCTTTGTTATATTGCAGCCATTTGCTAAAATCATTTAAGTTCATTTTTTCCTCATTAATGTACACACAGCAACCCATATTGGCAGAGAGAAAAAAAAAACAAACTGAAATATAATATGGCCATACGTATTCAGACCCTTTGCTCAGTATTTAGTAGAAGCACCGTTTTGAGATAATACAGCCATGAGTCTTTTGGGGAATGATGCAACACGTTTTTCACACCTGGATTTATGGATCCTCTGCCATTCCACCTTGGAGATCCTGTCCAGTTCTGTCAGGTTGGATGGTGAACGTTAGATGACAGCCATTTTCAGGTCTTTCCAGAGATTCTCAATTGGGTTTAAGTCAGGGCCCTGGCTGGGCCATTCCAGAACAGTCACAGATTTGTCCTGAAGCTACTCCTTTGTTATTTTAGCTGTGTGCTTAGTTTCATTGTCTTGTTGGAAGGCCCAGTCTGAGGTCCTGAGCACTCTCGAGAAGGTTTTCATCTAGAATATCACTACACACTAATATCAGTACTTGGCCACATTCATCTTTCCTTCGATTACAACCAGTCATCCTGTCCTTGCAGCTGAAAAACACCCCCACAGCATGATGCTGCCACCAGCATGCTTCAGTGTTGGGACTGTATTGGACAGGTGATGGCCTGGTTTTCTCCACACATACCACTTAGAATTAACCACTTGACGTTCCGACGGCCCGCCCATACAGCAATGTATGTGTATTACTGTGTCACCCACACAAACAATCTACACATCAAATGAAAGCTACGGCATTCATCTTTCTGAATATGTAAACCACTTACACCTGCAATCTTCCCCGGGAGTGCTCTGGTTCTGTCAAACATCAACATATTTACACAAAGTTGGTCTCATTCGTTCTGTAAAGGTCCAGAGAATATAATGCAGTCAAGAAATTATGTCCACAAAGGAAGTGAGATCCTCCATGTCCAATCGGCTGCAGGAAAGTGAAATCTGCTCCGTCACATTTTTGCATTTTTTTTGTCGATTTCAAGCATAATAAACTTCTGACAGCGCCAACTTTGTTTCTCAGTGCACTTGTTAGCTTGTGACTGACACCAGAGTTGGCCAATAAGGTGGGGGCCGTGGGTTATTGGAGCCTCGGACAATGAATGAGTGCTACAGGTGAATGAAAGAGTACGCCCCACTCTCCCCCTTGTAGAATCAAGCTTACATTACACACGTTTAGTGATGTTTTCCCCTTAAAGCCAGTGAACAGCGGAACACACCGATGCATGACATGCAGTGGTTTACCGTAAACAGACGGAGTTTCCTGCACGCGTAAAAGGAGGAGACTGGATATAAAGATCCATGCGTAAAATTCCGCGTGTGTAATTGCGTAATTTTACGCAGCAGTTTTGCGTTTTAAACATGACGAAACGGACAAAACAAAGGAAGTACGCGACCGAGGACACTGTGGATGTATGTACAAGTTAAGCGGAGCGGTTCATAGAACCGAGTGAAGATCTCCTGGTGGACTGAGGAGTAGAGGACCTTATGTTTTGATGGACTGAATGCTGTTCCTGATCGTGGTTTATTCTCCTATTGACTTTTTAGTGGGTCAAATGTGTATTATGTGTAATCATTAGCATTTGCTAATGCCAATCTGCGCCCTGCGCCCCCCCCATCCGACCACCACCAATCACTCACGCACACACCACTTGGGTGAAGTGTCTTGCCTAAGGACACAATGACAGAACTAAGGACACAATGACAGAAGTTGGTCCGAGCAGGACTCCATCCTCCAACCTTCGGGTTGGGGGACCAAAGCTCTAACCACTGAGCCACTGTGGCAGAATGACTGTCACACTGTACAATCATGTTTTTAGTTTCCAGTGTGTGTTTGTTTACATTTTGAAGTGTGTGTGTGTGTGTGTGTGTTTGTTTACTGTTTGCAGTGTGTGATTTGTAAATATATATTTGTTTTGACCCATACCACTTTTGACTATATTTTATATACAAATATACATTTTATATTGTGTTTTGATATGATATATACATGTACAGTAATAGAGCAGTGGGGTGTGCAGATACAGATTCCTCTCAGTGTGAGCTTTCAGTAGATCCCTCAATGATGTCTGTGGGTTGAAACATTCAAAGGTTGTTGCAGTTTTTCCAAACGTTCTCCAAATGTCTTCATTTGGATAGGTTTGGAGAGGCCTGGACTTACTGATGATAGAGGATGAGAAAATTTGTGTGTGTTCCAAAGTGTATAAATGCTCAGCAGACATACTTACAGTGATTCTGACACCTGTGGGTAAAACTATAGGGTGTTACCTTTACAAAGACCCCAAACTTATGCATATACTACTAAGGGTTCAATAATGGTGATCATTTTATCTTGGTCTCATCAGACCAGAGAATTTCATTGCTCACCATCTTGGAGTCCTTCCGGTGTTTTTTTTTTTTTAGCAAACTCTCTGCGGGCTTTCATGTGTCTTGCACTGAGGAGAGGCTTCCGTTGAGCCACTCTGCCATAAAGCCCCGACTGATGGAGGGCTGATGGTTGACTTTCTAGAACTTTCTCCCATCTCTCGACTGCATTTCTGGAGCTCAGCCACAGTGATCTTCTCCCCTGATTGCTCAGTTTGGCCAGACAGCCAGCTCTCGGAAGGGTTCTGGTTGTCCCAAACGTCTTCCATTTAAGGATTATGGAGGCCACTGTGCTCTTAGGAACCTTTAGTGCAGCAGAATTGTTTTTGTAACCTTGGCCAGATCTGTGCCTTATCACAATTCTGTCTCTGATCTCTTGAGGCAGTTCCTTTGACCTCATGATTCTCATTTGCTCTGACATGCACTGTGAGCTGTAAGGTCTTATATAGACAGGTGTGTGGCCTTCCTAATCAAGTCCAATCAGTATAATCAAACACAGCTGGACTCCAATGAAGGTGTAGAACCATCTCAAGGATAATCAGAAGAAATGGACAGTGTGATATTTCAGTTTTTCTGCAAAACAACAATTTTATGTTTCTCTGTCAATATGGGGTGCTGAGGAAAGAAAATTAACTTAAATGATTTTAGCAAATGGCTGCAATATAACAAAGTGAAATATTTAAGGGGGTCTGAACACTTTACATACCCACTGTATAGTACCACCATACAAGTCAATTCTGGCCAGCTTCACAGTAAGAGATCCATCAAAACTCATAAAACATAGTGTCATTAGGCACTGACTACCCTCTCTTCCTCTCTCTCTCTCTCTGCTTTGATGTCAGGAGCAACGACATGTAAAGCGTTGGTTTTTCAGTGCAAGTTCTATTAATCTAAACCATGACTTAATTAAGGCCCTCCTAGTTAAATGGATAGATTTTGTCATGGTGAACCGCAGTTACATTAGTACCCATCAAAGCACAAAATGCTCCCAAACTCTGGTAAAAACAGCAGAAGTAGTACACACAACCTTTAATTTGCTTTAAACTGAATATTCCTATCTGCTAAAGTGCTGCTTCTGTGACTGATGGGTAGCTCATTAATTAAATTGTTACACAGGAAAAATATGATAATTCAAAGACAGCAAGGGGAAGCGTTGAGTATCTTTTAACAGGAGGGATATCAATTTAGGGTCAAAATTTGACTTGTAAACAAGCCATAACAGCCACGTGAGATCTTTCAGAAAAAAAGGAACAAAACAAAGTGAGGAAATACTGCCTTGTGGCGCCATAAACAATCACCTAGCTTCTCCATGTCGGCTCATTATATACTGTATGTATTATTTGTTCTAGCCCTGGATCTATTTAAATGACAAAAGCATTACAACAAGTAGGGCCCTGTTAATGGAAAATAAATATCTCTCCGTTCAGCAGACAGTGCACTGACTGTACACCATCTATTCTCATCCATTAGGGAACATTACATCACTGCTGACTGTGCCTGGAGTAGAAAGGGAGACTGGCACTATGGGGTTACTACTGGGCTGGTTATGATTGAAAATACTGTATATAAATACATGGTTAAAGCCCCACTGTGGAACTTTTTAGCCAAAAAATAGACTATAATAAAAGCATGTTTTTTTCTGCATGTTTCTGAAAAAACATTTTTCCTTTTTTTTCCTTAATGGCTTGGAGGAGGGCATTCACCTGTCTCCATGGAAATGTTGTTCCGTTGGCCATTATTTTCCACAATATGGCAGAAATCTCTCCCACTTCTGTGAAGAATGTTCCCAAGTATGGTTTTAACTTTCTATTTCTATGGTATCATGCGAGTGATGCGTTACTTCCAAAAATTTACGACTTTAAGGTTAAGGTTTAGTCAGTAAGGTTAAGGGTCACTTATACAGAATAGGCTCATTGTAATGTTGTTGTATGAAATGATAGAGGCAGTGGCCTCAGGGGACAAGAGAATAATAATAAAAAAAACAAAAAACAAAAACAAATTTGAAACAGGACTAAACTTAGACTAATTTGGCATGGTTGAAAGTCAGGGTCATTTTTCTTACCACATTGAAACTCGTCAGCTCCGTCCTCACAGTCCTTTTGGCCATCACACAACCAAACACTGGAGATGCAGTTCCCACTTGGACAAGCAAAGTGTCCCTCCTCACACTTCTGCCCATGCGATACTACAGCACAAAAGCATGGAGTCAGTGCACTGGGTATAGTACATGAATGAGGTTAAAACAGCCTACTAAGCTTACATTAGCTTACAAGGCTATACTGTGAAATTTCAAATTATAATATTTGACTATTCTTGTTCTAATAAAGATGACTGCAAGGAATAAGTCATATCTGCATATTATATTCTGTCTCTCACTATTGTTTTCCTTGTTTTGATTTAGATTTGAGGATGAAATTATAAATAGGAGATAACTTATGTCTAAGCCTTCCATTCCTGTTGAAAGACACATTGTCTTTCTTAACAAAACTTGCCTCTTTAACTCCCCTCTCAAACAATTTATTTTCTTTGGCTAAGATCTGTACCTCACAATCTTCAAAGGAGTGGCTGATGGCTTTGAAATGGAGATGTACAGCAGATTGGCTTCTCGAGCTGCTCTTGTGACGGTTTTGGTATATTCTCTTTTATTTCTCCAACATAAACTGTCTAGTTGACAGAATAAAATTTTTCTTTTGCTATGGAACATACGTGGATGACTGAGGGATTACACAAACCTCTTCCCATACAGTATATTTTGTATATATTCAGTCACTATTTTTATTTACTGTATTATTTTGATTTTACAATACAATGCATAAAAAAGCTAGTTAGCTATTTCACACCATACCAAATCATGAAAACATTGCTCAGTGAATTCTGCAGGGATCTAATCATCTAAAATCAAATTAAGGCTTGTTGGTGCTGAGCCTGACTGATCAGACCAGGCAGCGTTGTGGCACCTCTCACCCTGACAGTTGGTCTCATCGGCGTAGTCTCCACAGTCGTTGGCTCCATCACAGATCCAGGAGGGGTGGATGCACAAAGAGGTGGAGTTACAGCTCACAAACTCTCTCTCTTTCACCCCCAGCTTGTAAAAATAGGAGCAGTCGGTGTGGTCTGAATACAAAGCAGAGAGCAGAGTGTGTCACAAAGGCAGTGATGGTGTAGAGGGAGAGATGGAGGGAGGGAGGAGAAAAAAGATGGGGGGAGGGAGAGAAAGAGAGAGAATACAAAGCAGAAAATAGAGTGTCACAAAAGCATTGAGGGGGGATAGAGATTGAGGGATGGAGGGGGTGAGAGAGAGAGGAAAAAGAAAGAAAGAAAGGAAAGAGGAGGGAGATGCCTGGGGAGAGAGGGAGGGGAGAGCGAAACAGAGGGGAAATCAGACAGAATATATAGAGGGAAGGAGGGTTATAGAAGGTGGAGAAAGAGAGAGGAAAGAGGGAAGGGAGATAATGGAGAAAGAGATAGAACAGAAAGGGGAGTGGAGAGGGGAAAAAGAGACAGGAATGATGAGAAAGAGTGGAGAAACAAAGAGATGGTGAGAAACAATGAGGGAGAGGTAGACACATGGGGAGAGAATGTGAGAAAGGAGAGGAGAAGAGAGTGTCAGAGAGAGAACAGAATAGAGAGAGAAAGATAGAGATAGAAAGTGGAGAAAGAGAGAGATGAGGAAGCTCATGAAGAGAAAGATGGAGCGGGAAGAGAGATAGAAAGAAAGGGAAGAGGGGGAAGACAAGAGAAAGTGTGCATGAGAGAAAGACAGAGAGGGAGGGAAGAATGGAACAGAAAAGAAAGAGAGATATAGGAAAGGAAAGGGATGAGAAAGGAGACAAGAAAGATATAGCAAGATATGGAAAGGGTGAGCAAGGAGGAGAATAATGAGAAAAGACAGAAAAAGAGGGAGAGAATAGAGGGAACAGCGTTCAATCACATCAAGTCGACTTAGCCCCATATCTGAGCTACAGGGTTAGTTGATCTGTTAGCATGTGATGTGCTTGTTTACATTAACAGTAGAAAGGCAATGGAAAACATAGGCTTAGAGACAATGGCTGTGAGTAGCTCTGAAGATAGAGTAATTTGCTCAGATTTCTGATTTCTGGCTCAAATGTTGTTCTTGGTCAATATACTTACTAACCTCTTACCTTCAGTGTCTGGGTACAATTGTATAAAGATGTGTTTGTATAAGTGAGTATAAGTTATTATAAGTTAAGTTATTATATTTCATATTAAGTGCCACAGTGTGTAAAACAGAAGCTAATCTCACTGAATGTAGAACAGGATCAAATCATACTACATTAATCCAAAGTACAGTGTTACACATACAATAGATAATTATTTCACATGTTCACTTATGAGTTACAACAGGGCCTTACTGCAGTTCTTCTCATCAGAGGCATCAGCACAGTCTATGACCTGGTTACACCACGAGGAGCTCGGCACACAACTCCCGTCTTTGCAGGATGTTTCTGATGAGCTGCATGTCACATCTGGAAGACAAGAATTAGCATTTCAAAAAGACAAGAAAAGAAACAGCACTGCAGACACTTACAGGTACAGTTAAAAACAATACTGAGAGCCTCTGTCTGAGGACTGGAATTAGCTCAGGGTTATGTGTTCAGTTTTCAAATTTCAAAAGAGGCATGCGGTGAACTAAAGTGGCATAGCTCACAAGGCACATAATATAAGTCAGGTTTAACCAGGATCCAACCAGTACTAAACCAGTACTAAACCGGGACTAAATCAGGACAAAATCATGTTTCATGTTTCATCAAGTCTAAACCAGGTCAAAATTAAATTAGACAGAAATGAGCATCCACCTTAACTGGTTCTGAAACAAAACAAAAAATGTAAACCACAGTGGATATAATAGATACTAGGACTAAACAGTATTTTAAACACAAACACAAATATGGTTCAAAACAAGTATGTGAAGTTACCTCACTATGAAGACACAAAATAACCAACAAACCAATTGTTAGATGGTTTGTGAATTAAGCAATCTCAGTTTGAGATGACTTGGATATATACAGCTGAGGAAAAGTAAATATATGAGTGCCATTTTGAGGACTTTCAACAGATGAAATATTTGTTTTGTTTTTTGTTTTTTTGTTTTTTATAGCCATGACTGAATTCCTAATGCTTCATCACTAACAATGGATAGAAGATACCATACAAATACTAATGATTTACTATGGTAACCCCTAGTAAATTCAAATTGGAAAATATATGATAAGAAATTACTGTTTATATCCAATTAAAAATGAATCAGGGGATAAAATTACATGATAGGAGAAGATAGGCTTCCTCCTTGTCCATGAATAGAAAGTTTTACATTAATTAGGAAATAACACAAAAGAACTGAGCTAGATGCACACAAGCTCCCCGTGTGTGTTCAATCACCTTGCAGTTCAAGCATATAGTCTTTCTCCACAGACCTTTTTTTTTTTTACATTATCGCACCTTTAAGTTCATAACAACTCATCCAGGGCATAGGGAAGGACAAGCCAGGCTTAAAAAGTCATTTCAAATCAGGTTTAGGAGACTGAACTTTTTGAAGATCTCCAGTCTCATTATACGGGTGAGGCTTAGCACAGCGTGAAGTGGTGTATTTAATCTAAAAAGTTGGGGCGGCCATGAGAGGTAGACAGCACTGAAGCGAAGATCAAACAAGCCTGACTTACTGGAGCAGAAGGCTTCGTCAGAGTTGTCCCCACAGTGGTCCGCCCCGTCACAGAAGAGGCCGTTGGACACACAGTGCTGGTTGTAGCATGCTCTGAAACCTCGGCGACAGCTGCGGTTTTCTGAATATGATTGAATATGAAAAACAAAAGGATAGTTCAGTTATAAAGCAAACCTATTCCGCAAAACCGACTTTTCAGAGCTTTTAACCATGTTATAGTTGTTTCCCTTCGCCATTTATTCACCCAAAGTTGTATTTGGAGTGATTCATGCATGTTTGAGAAATATTTAATCACTCATTTTCAATACGCCTACTGCCCTCTACTTCATTCTCCAGTTTTATTTTCTTTGGTGATATATGTATGATTCGCAAACACCGCCCAGTCATTTTGGAACAAATGAAAAAAAATCTGCTACTCGTTATGTGCAGCTATTCATCGTTATCTTCTAAGTTTGAATAAGTAGCCTATACATGAAAATTACAAAATGGTGAGATTAAAATGCAAATAAGAAAGAATATGCATAAATTATAGATCAATCTGGTGAAACTAAATTTTATATAATCAGATGTTGCTCGTTGAATTTGATGGCAGAAAAAATCCAAGACAAATTTGGGCAGATGCAATGAAAGAGAAAGCTACAGATAATAACTTTCAATCATCATTGCCAATGGGTGGGCATTATGCCAACAATGCCAACACAGTTAACATAACAATTGTTTGCTTATCATGATTCATGTATATTGTAACCTCATACTGCCTCCTGCCAGTTCATCTGTCACTCACTCAGAGCATGACTAATAGGAGGAGTAGGTGGGGAAAACTGACTGTGTTTAAGCATAAAGCCGCATTAAACACAAAACCACAAAAAAGGGATACTGTCACAGGGATGAGATAACAATACAATTTGTATCATATTCCCGCACAGCCATTTCAATGCTGGGTTTCAAATGTCATCAAAAAAATTCTATAGGCCAATACTATGTAATACAGAATACAAAATATGCACATGCATTTTGTGTGTGTGTGTGTAATACCGTGGGATCTGATCAAAAATAGAAATGACCAGGTTAACCATTTGCACATTTACCTTTTAGGTATTTCATGACAAAATACAATGTAATCTATAGGAAAAACAGGCTCATCTGAGAGTTTGACATAATCACATTCTACAATCTGAAAACCACCAATTCTTTTAAAATATGGCTTTGCAAATGATACCTTTCTGTACAGTGTTAAAAAATCATTCTCAAACAATGCCTGCTGCAAATCTATTGTTGTTTTCATGGAGCATTTTACACAATGATGGTTTGGTATTTTATTGCTTTAATCTCACACTTTATCCTTATCCAAACCTGCAGTACATCTCTTACCACAGTACTGCATCTTCTCGTCTGATTTATCCTTGCAGTGGGCCACTCCATCACAGGTGAGCTGGTAGCTGATGCACTCTCCGTTGCCACATTCAAACTCAGTGTGAATGTTACAGGACGAGTTTTCAGCTACAGAGAAAGATATGAGATGTCAGGAGAATCTACCAGTCCAGATGTTTAGTAGAGAAGCACCTCCAAGTTTACTGTAATTAACATGGAAATCCACAGAAACTGCTTAATTCTGTATCCTTCGCAATGAATGTTAATGGCAGAGCTAATATAACATATATATTTTATAGTAAGATAAGGTAATCCTTGCATCAAACAAAGTACCATTGTATACATGGATGGAGCACAATAATGTATGGATATCTAGACTTTACAGGTAAGCAGTACATTGAGACTGTTTACAACTTGCTCCCAACCCAAACCAGGTTCTCCTACCCAATATATTTTCATATATTTAACAAAAATGTATAAAATTGATAAAAAGTTGCTAATCTTTTAGGAGACAAAATAATATGTATGGGCAATGGTAGCTCAATATGTAGAGTGTTTGTCCATTGATAGGCAAAAGCCTTAAAATTTCTGAGATATTGTGCTTTGGGTTGTATAACTGCAGTTACATTAATTAAATACACATAATATTGATTATTTTGGCAGTTCTTATTGATTAGAATATTGATTCATTTTGGTTGTATTCCAATTCAATTGACGGTGGTGACCCATAGAGGGACAAGTTCATTCAAATACAGCATAAATTTAAATAAATTCTGAAACAATTTAATTTGCTTCAGTATTTTTCACCTTATAGAATGTAGTTGTATGCTCTGTGATCATTTATAGTTAAAATATATTTTAAAAAAATACTTTGTTTTATATTTATTGACCCAGTCAGCCCACTCGATTGCACTTTTATCATAATCACAACTTCTTGGATGTAAACAGTCTCTGATCCTTCAAAAACAAATGCTCGATTAGCAAAGAAAACTGCAGTTTTAGACTTATTTGATGTGAGTTTATGAGTTAGAAGATGTGGCAGATTTATTCTTTGGTTGTGAGCAAAAGTCAATTAACATTGGACAGGCAGAATTGACTTTCGGGATCATTATTTCTGAGTAATCAAACAAACCACATCTTTCTATAAATGCGTTCCTGTTTATGTTTGGATACTCAAACCAGGGATCAATACAGAGGCATCAAAGGTTTATGTAAACACTACAAATGGGACCTTAAGAGCAAGTAGGATGCACTGCGCATAAGAAATGTCAGTGAGGACTTGGTTCAAAATAACCAATCCATAAAAAGTGGCAGTGAAATCAATAACCTGTACCAAGGATGTTTCAAAGGTTAACACTTGAGGCCTAAGCGCATTAAACAGGACTCACACACGCATCGGTTGTCGTCTAGCAGCACACGTTCCCCTCGACAGGAGCAGTTGACCCTGCCCTGTGGGGTCAAAAGGCAAAGGTCGCCGCATCCTCCGTTCATGTGTCGGCACGGTGACAGCTCACCTTCAATAAAAATAATCAGTGTTAATGATTTATACATCAGCAAGTGGCAGCAGAACACATCCCCAGGGACATACTTTCTTTTCACAAAATAGTCAAGAGATTTGTGAAGAAAAGGTTTTGAGAGAGACTTACTTACCCTTTTGCCATTCTTATCTTGTATTTTGTAATTAACGATTTTTGCAAATAAAATCTAAGTATTTCTAAAGGGTATACTCAAAATTAATCTTGAAATTACGCTCTGGTGAAGAGGCTGAACCCAGTGACATTTCCCAATCAGTTGTCAATTAGCAATGTCAAAACAGGGTCACTGAAATTGTTTTGTGCTAAAAGGCAGCAAGGACACAGCAAAGGGAAAGTCACAGTTCAGAGTTAAAAAAAAAAGGTTCTAGACCTCTGTCAGTAGCAATATCTTTGACTTCAAACTACTGCATATTGGTGGATTTAAAATTCAAATCAAAACGTTGCAAATGAGTTTATTTAATGAGCAAACAAATACAGAAGTATACAACAAAATGTTCAATATAAACTAAGTCTACCAAACATTAGAAGACATGCAGGCTTTGTTAGTCAGTGCACATTTACCCCTGAAATCACAAAATCTTGCATGTCCAAGTATGGGTTTCAGCTTCCTGTTTATAGGTAAATTTTAAGTATTTTTTGACAATCAAAAATAAAATGTTAAGAGTTAATTGCTATGGCAACAATGCAAATTCTTCATTACTCTGAAACCTATGGATAATATATAATAATATAAGTCTCAAGCACTTAATCTCTCTTAGATTGGCTAATTTACTGATATGAGGCTTTTTTTTTTTTTTTTTACAATTATTGTAACTGAATGGAAGATGTTTCATTGTTAATGATTGGGCTAATGATAATAAAGCCAAAGCTTGAGCTTGTCTTAATCTTGCATGGAGGCTGACCCTGTCCTCAAGACTAATTGGAGCAATATTGTCGACATGTTAATGACATGACATTCTTACACCCAGCAATTATTCTCCAAGTACCGTGTTCTCAGTTTTAATAAAGCCAGCTAGTACATGTCATCTGAACATGGAAAGAGGTAATTTACGGTTGTCAACACAGAACACATGGACCGTGACAGATCAGGCCGCTCCTGTATGACCCTTACACTGTCTACTTAAATCACAATCACTGAAATATTGGCCTTGTTTAGATGATATGTAATATATGTTCAATAAACATTTCTGTTCACTGTACAGAGTGAAATATTTGGTTAAGCTGTGGACATTCACAACGCTTAATGCTTTCAATTATAATTGCAAAGAGTATGCAAATCATGTCTTTCAGTAAACAAAATGAAAAAACTTCGCTCCAATTTGAAGTATAATATGAATGTAACCTTTCCATGTTAAAGGTATACTATGTATATCTATATATTTTTCTTATTTTCTTCTCCATGGATCTCTTTTTGCTTTTGAATGGAATGTTCCGCAGTATAGAATTAAACTTGTCAGTCTTGGATTTTTAAAATTTTTTTTATTTTTTTAATTTTCCAATTTCAGATGTTAATTATGAAAACATCTTGAAAAAGTGTGAGCAGGCCTTTCCAGATAATGCAATTACATCTCCATGGAGACAAGCAGGTGGCAGACCTGGCAGACCACCAGAAAAGTTACATAATATCTTTTTAAAACACATATAATTCATACTAACACATCTTCTGCTCATCTGTACTTCCAACATTTATTCATGGTCTAATGCTGCGTTTAGACTGCAGAGTCAAAATCGCACTAAAGACCTGTAGTTGGACTCATTGGCATTTGAGGGAAGATGCTTGGAACTATTTGACATGTGCCAAATTTTATCAAAAGTAAAATTTTTCAACTCTGGCGTCTGACGTCTGTGGCTGAAATGCACCATGTGAACGACTGAAACGCTTCGCGGAAACGTTGGACTAGCCTAAACGCGCATCCCCCATAGACTGTATGTAAACCAGACAACGACGGCATGGTCTGAATGCAGCATAAACTACATGTCGTCTTTGGAGCACAACTGAACCATTGATATTATTATTTACAAACCGGATAATCTTGACAAGCCAAACGCAATAAAGCAAACCCTGCAATGATGGGAAATTGGATAAAGTGATTATAAGCTTGTACTGTTGCTGCTGCCTGACTGTAATCACAGGTGTAGCAGTCGCCAGCTCAGGTCACAGATATGATTATGTCCCATGATGAGATAAATTAATAACAGCATAGCTATCAGCATCCACAGTCCAACCTTTGGGACGCACTTAAGCCTACTTCGCAGCGTCCTACTTGGAAAATTAAACTTTATACGACACTTTAGAGACTCCCAGCGCAACACAGGCTTCACTTTTATTAATTACCTCGGAAACTGAGCCTTCTAAGCATTCTAAATAGAATCACCTTCATTTATCATTCCAGCATTTTGAACATCTGATATGAGAATTTGAAATAAATGTGTGTTACTCGCTTGTTATGAAAATCTTTTCTGACAAATACTGACAAAAGCAAAACTCTTCAGGTTACAACTGACAAAACCACAACATAAGAAAACAGGGCAGCCTTATTTGCATTATATATTGTGGCTCTAAAATAAACAGACCTCTGGTGAATAACACAGCATGGAGATCAGGAAAGTTAATGATTTTCTTAGATGAAAAGTGCATGGAGAAACATATTTATTTTGGCCTATTGCAACTTCATGACCATAATGAAATATGGCTACCAGCAAAAGTACATACAATGCAATGTGTGCAAAAGGCATTTAAGGCAATGGGCTAACAGAACCATGGTAAACTTTAGAACTGCTTGTAGGAGACATTCCACAAAGTCTTATCTCACAATGTTAAATATGTAGTGCCCAGTCGTGGACTCTCCATTGACCAATAAGGCCCTATATCAGTGGTTCCCAAGCTTATTGTACTCATGTACCCCTTGAGATTTTTGATGAGTCACATATCCCCTAATGTGACACACTTGAAGATAATGTCTGGCTCTGAACATATCATATTATATAATAGTAGTATAAAATGGTATAAGATTTGTAATTATATCTAAACATGTGCATCACTTTTAAAGATTTTGGGCATGTCTATAGGAGATCCAACTAATGCAAATATGGAGGTCCTGAAGACTGATTCTACCATAAGACCTTTAATGTCATGCATACTAGATACAATAGTCTGGCTTATGTGGCCACTGCCCTTAAGCCAGGCTGAAGAGAACTAAAGTCTGACACGCTCCACATCGAAGCAGCAGCTTTTCTGCTCCATGCCCAAGGTTTCACAAGTATGCCCCAACATCAAGCCTCACTGCCCACCTAGATGCCTTGCACACTCTGCCTGCCCAGCTGTCTGCTGGGCTCAGAGCGTGGCACAGAGCACTCTGCCTGCCCAGCTCAAAGCGGCATGAAGAAGAACACCGCATCTACCACATCCAGCGGAGTTTGTTGAGTTTACTGGACTATGGGCTACTTGATGTGTCACAAATAAAACAAGACTAAATGCACAGCAGATTGTTTCATGTTGGAAAATAAAACTCTGGATTTACACACAAGCTCACAAGTGTACACGTTTTAAGCAAAAGGAGGACTGTGCTCTGGATGAATTCCATTCAAACTTTTAATGCACTCTTCATGCCCATGTTATTATTATTATTTTTTTCTTCCTTATGAATGCTTTTTATTCATTAGACAATTAAATTAGATTAATTAGATACAACCAGTTTCATAGTGAGACCTAGAGTAGCTCGTGCTCATGGCATCATTTTCATAAGCACACGTCTTGTGTAGAACACAACGCTATAACGAAGAACATGGATGCAGACTTGTGTTCCAGAGTAAAAAAAAAAAACAGACAAAAAATCTGAAAATAAACATGGACAACATAATATGGCCCCTGCCTTCTATGTGCCGTGCAGAAAATTGGGCCCCACAAGTCAGTTTTCTTTATTTTTCCCCAAAATCTCCTCATGTACCCCCTACGACACACCACCACCACATTTTGGGAACCACTGCCATACAGGAACACACTAAAACTTATATAATGAAAATTTGTTATACTCACAGTTGTTGGTGTCCCTGGCAACAGCAATGATTCCCATGGGCTGATGAGGTATATCGGCCCGTAGTACTTTAGTATCGGCACCTGTGTACTTGTTGGCACGGTGTACAGCTCTGCGACCCCAATCTGACCAGTAGATGAAGTCTGCATAGATGGCCAGTCCATAGAAGTTTCCAGATCCAGACTTGATTATTACCTAAAAATACAGTTGAACAGTATAGAACATTAACAGACAGTGGCACTTTCACCTCACAGTAAAAAGGTTCTGGGTTTGACCCCACGGTCTTTGTGTGTGGAATTTGCATGTTTCTTCTCTTGTGTGGGTTTTTGTCAGGCATTCGGGTTTACACATCAACTGAAATTATGCATCATATTTAAAATCCTGCAGCAATTGTAGTCCTGACCAAGCATTACAATAATAAAGACTACTTTGTAACTTAACCTCTCAGCTGCAAAATTAATAGCAACTCAATCAATATGACTATTTAAACAGTCACAATTACTATATCGCAAATACTTCAATTATGTTATAATGTACTTCATACCTTCTGACTAAAAAGAGTGTAACTTGCAACCAAGACTAGAGCAGGACCAAACCAGGACAAGATCAGAACTAGATCAGGGCCATATCAGGACAAGATCAGAACCAAACCAGGACAAGACCAGGATCAAACCAGGACTGGACCAGGTCACAATTAGTATAGCACAAATACTTCAATATACTGTACTTTAAACATATACCCTGACCTTCCGATTACAAAGATTGCAACTTCTAAATACCATTACTTTTGTAGTCTCCATCCCAGTATTAGGGGGATCAATGAAGCCAGAAATACTTCATTCATCACTATTTAATCGTATACTTCAAAATTAAACTTTTAAATGTATTTAATTAAATCAAACAACTACCTAGAGCTTTCCATCGTTTTGAATAATACACTACTGTCAACTTCCTCGACTTGTAAACAGTGTCAATATTTGCTCTGCTTTCCAAATGCAAATTAAGTCATAGCCAGAGGAGGCATCGGTATCATTCTGAGACACAACCCTCACTGAGCCAAATCTGCTAAATAATGTTTCTACTCATTAATCAACACATCACCTCCCGCTGCCCACATGACTGTCTAACCCAGATGTTACAGTAAACAAATGAGTTTTGTTGGAAAAAAAAACCAAAAATCACTAAATCCATCAGAATCCTTCTTTTGGGACTATACAAGATCGTACACAGGTAGATCTAGATTTTTAGTATCTGTGAGTAGTGCTAGAGCCATTAGGGTAACAGTGCTGTAAAGCTGTGCGCATTAGCCTCATGACATGCTAGGATTAATAGGACAGGTGTTGATTAAAGGGCCCAGTGTGTAGAGATACAACCGGGCACTGGGAGAGAGGGAGGAGAGAGGAGGAAAGGGGGAGGAGAGAGAGCAAGGAGGGGGGAAATCGAGGAGGAGTGGAGATGGTGATTGAGGAGATGAAGCATAGGAGAGAGGCAATAGATGAGAGAGGGAAAGGAGGAGAGTTAAGGAGGAAAAGGGAAGAAAGGGGGAGGAGAGGAAAAACTGAGGTAGAAGAGAGTGGAGGTAGAGAGGGAAGAGAAAAGAGAGGAAAGAGTGTGGGGACGGGAGGGGAAAGAGAGAGGAGACGAAAAGAGAGAGAAGAGAAGAGGGAGGATAAGAGGAGGAGGTGAGAGGAGAGTAAAGCTGAAGAGGAGGAGAGATGGAGACAAGGAGAGAAGGAGGAGAGAGGAGAGAAGAGGACAGAGACAAGTAAGGAGAGAGGGAGAGAAATGTGGAACGGGTGCGGCACTAGATGGATTGGACTGAACATATTGACAGGAAATTAGATTTGGGACACATTTGGTTTACAGCGCGTAATGCATTACTATAGTGTCAACATTGTTTACATGCTACAAATTAAGTCTTTTCTGTAGATTAAAATGTGTTCCATGGTGTTGTTTTGGCAGAACAGAACAGCTGGGTTCCGCATACTATCACAACGGGCCTAGTTTTGTTTTTTACAGACAGGGAAATCAATGTTGTAATTGAGCAGACTTTGTGTGAGCTGGGCTGTGCACACACCATAACAAAAATGTCATTAAACAGTGGCTAAAGCTGGAACTAAACCTGGACCAGATCTCAACCGAGACTCGACCAGCACCAAGCCAGAACCAGACCAGGACCAGACCAGGACTAGACTAGGACCAAAGCAGGACCAGACCAGGACAAGACCAGGACAAGATCAGGACAAGATCAGGACAAGACCAGGACCAGACCAGGACAAGACTAGGACCAAACCAAGTCTATATCAGAATTAAACTGGGCTAAAACTAGAACTAAGTGTTATCGTACCATAGTTAAAACATAGATTGCCGCAAAATACAATATAACTGATTTGTTTCATCATTTTTAGATTTTCTTTTGGCTATTTCATGAAACCAAAATCTAATCAATTCCTGCCCCATCGCCTAACAGAGAAAGTGACATCACCGGTTTCGAAAATCTAAAACCAACATATTCATGGGTTTTCCTGATTGGGGCACCATTTTGTGGACAACTGCGCTAATTTCCCACCAGCCTTTGGAAAGAAAAAAATGCCCCTTCCCAGCTTTATCCCCACACTTTGTATTTCATTTTGAATTGTATTTTTTTTTTTTTTTTCATTTTTGGTAGCAAACACATCTTGAGAAAAATGTAAAAGCAGACTATGTAACTTTACTTTCTCCTGGAAACATTATCTAGGGAATGGTAAAGCTTTACCTATCTTTCATTTATTCAAATTCAGGCTTTCTTTTTGTTAAAACATATTTGGTTTAGTGGCTTGTTTCCATGAAAATGTACAAATTTTATACCATTCTTTCCTGGCAACACAGCAAAGCAAATTGTTAATGCATTCAGTCCTCATCTAAACTACTGCTATATGGACATCGGTATAGGTCATAGCGTCTGTGTGGTCATGTAGACTCCTCACAGCTTGTATCCTCACTCGTTACGTGACACCGAAGCACAAATACGTCAATTTCCCATGAAAAGGACGACGTGTATTGGCAAACGTCTCTATTTTGGGCCCCCTCGTCATGATAAAAAGGTCATCTTCCCTCTGTCAAATACTGTGCCATCTTCCTCCCATCATGCACTTTGCTGGCCTTTGTCGAGCCGAGCTTTCATCAACGTCGTGCTCTCCAAATGGCACCGTGTAGCTCTGCGTCTGTACAGCCAGTGTCTGCATTGTCCAGCATGTAATAACAGCAAATCCCTCAGGTAGAGCTATCCAAGTTTATAGCCGTTCAATTAGTGCTAAACTGTCCGCCAATAATGTGGTTCAGGCAATTACATACTCAAAAAGATTAAAACATGCTAATATTAAAAGCTAACACTTTTACTGCTGCTACTTGAAGTCTGGTGATCCCTAAATATTAAGTAAACACTACTAGTAGTAGTACTACTACTACTACGAGTAGTGCTAGTAGTAGTAGTAGTAGTAGTACATTTCATTTATTGGTCCATATTTGGCACTGACCTATTGTGTTTAATTGTGGATGCGTGAAGGTTTCTAATCCAAAACTCGAGAATAGATTTAATGACGCACATTATTGGGCAGTTGAATGGAAGGAGTGTTGACTTGGATGAGACTGTGTCCTAAGGGGCTGATGATATTATTACATTCTAGACAATGCTGTAGCTGGTGATATAATGAAAATATCTCTAGTGATAGTGATAGTAGTAGTACTAGTAGTAGCAGTACTAGTAGTAGTCATAGTAGTAGTAGTACTACTACTAGTTGTAGTAGTACTAGTAGTAGTACTAGTAGTAGTAGTAATACTACTACTACTAGTAGTACTACTACTAGTACTATTACTAGTACTACTACAACTAGTAGTAGTCATAGTAGTAGTAGTACTACTACTAGTTGTAGTAGTAGTACTAGTAGTAGTAGTAGTACTACTACTACTACTACTAGTAGTAGTACTACTACTACTAGTACTACTAGTACTACTACTAGTACTACTACAACTAGTAGTAGTACTACTACTACTATGACTACTACTATGACTACCACTATCAGTGCCAAATATGGACCAATAAATGAAATTAAGTAAAGAGAAAGCTTGTGGTCTTTAACAGAAACCGTGCCATTTCCCTAGGTTCAGTCCAATTGGAATTGACAATCACGCACAGTACACTTTTCATCCAATCTCTGAGTGCCAGGACTAGTGTGAAAGCAATCTCCGAACAGGAAGTAGTTGCATCAGGTTCTTTTTGTTATGGTTTGAGTCTACAAAATGATACATTGAATCAAACATTTCCAACTCTTTTGGATACTGCGGCTATGTTGTTATGTCCAGGTTCCACTGAGTGCGTTTCTCTAGGCACATTCTCTGGTGTCCTTCCTCAACATGCACAATAGGGAAAAATCCTCCAGCTAAGGTAGTCCTGACCAAGCCTAGTGCAAGATCTTGAGAAGGTCCTCGAGCACTGCATTGTGGTGCCCACTGTTCCTAACTAATCATAGTCTTTTCGCCAGCAGGGTTGAAGGATGGGTCAAATGCAAAAAATATTCCAAGCAGGACAATAAAGTAAGCTACCTTAAAGGTCCTCTATTACCCAATGCATGAGCACTGGGCATGGTAAATACATGCATGAGCAACCCTTTATTATTAGTCTGTCTACATCTCTAAAACTCAAAATTTTCTTTTCCACTGTGTGATCAAGCGGTAGTTTTTAAGTATGGCAGCTATCTTTTACCTTCTGTAAAAATGGGCAATCCCAGAGTTGAAATTATCCAAATGACTCTACTGAAGGTGTATGGCGTTTTAAAAACACAGTGGAGCACTTCCTATGTTTTTAGTTTGTGTTTTGTTGTTTACGTAGAAGAAGTTAAACTAGTTTTGATTTGACATGAATAGCTCCAGTAATTACAGAGGTAGTGGCCATAGAATCAGTTATATATGCTTTATATGAGGCAAAATCTACCAGACACCAGCATATCCCATGAATACAAGACAACAGACAACCAAGCATATTAAAACCACAACATAATCCTCTCACAACCTCCCTGTACCCTGTGGTTGAGTCGCCTTAATATTTCCGTGGTTTGAATGAAGTGCTAGTGCCAACTGTTTGCTTCCTGTTTAATTCACACATTTTAATTGGGGCGGCGATGAGCACCCACAGGGTTTTACTGCACAGCTTTCATTAGCAGAGTCTGCAGTCGGGGCAGTGAGGCACCCAGAGGTGAAGTCTTCCACAGCCTTGCGACCCTATTCAGCAAACATATGAGTAGCTAATTGAGATGGGCCAAAGTGCTGGGCAGTGAAGGTCCTGTCAAGTAAAAAAAAAATAAATAAATAAATAAAAAAAAAGAATCCTCTGCAAAAATAACACCTTGAACTGTGAGCACACTGGGGTCCAAAGATATATACACCTATCTGAGTCTTAAATATATTATGCATGCAATGTTCAAAATTAGGTAACTTAAGAGCGAACTTCAGAGTGGACTTTAAGCAGTCAAATACACACATGCAGTGCTTTTATAAAATGTTAAATATTAAAATATGAAATTCTGAGAAAGATTGGTAGATACTGTCTCATCAGTGAGAACATCAGGTATTGTACACACCCATAGCTCCAACGAGGATTTTTGCATTTTACACTTAACTTTAGTTAAACTGAGATATTTGGTGTCAGTCATTTAAGAATGTATTTAACCTACTGTGGGATATGCATGCATTGTTTAGGTAGTAAAATCATAATTCAATGACAAAGAAAAAAAGACTCTCATTTAATTGGTAATAGTTAACTGCTGATAAGAAAAACTATAACACATTTTAAAATAGATACTTTTTTTAACTTTTATTTTACTTAATTTGAGAGTAGTTATCTGTACTTTCTACTCTTTCTTTTTAACAGGGCTGAAAAGTAAATGTATTTTTTTTGCTGTTTTGAGACCTGCTGAAAAGGCCGAGAGGTTTATTTTTAACAAGTTCACAGTTTGAGCAAACACAAAAATACAAATAAAAACAGCTAGAAAAAATCTGTTAAAGTGTTTCTGTTTATCAAATTCAGTACAAATCTTTATCTAAATCAATGCATGTTAAGCTTCAATAGATCCCAAAATCTGCTCAAAATACTTTTACTTTTTACTCTTTAACTACATTTTAAACAGGTACTTAATACTCCAGTAGATTTTTACTTTTACTAGTATATTTTTGCTACGGTATCTGACAATAATAAAATGTATTACTTGAATAAAAATCATACTCTAAACCACAGTGGAAAATAAAAAATACAATCTTTACAATTTCTAGTATTATAGGCCTAATTTAGAAGTAGTTGAGTATAGTATAGTAGTTTAGTTTATGTAGCAGGCATAAGAAAACATAGTAATATATTGTAAGTATCTAATTTTGGTATTATTTATTATATTTAACAACGCTCGACTGTTGTCAGACAAGTAACAAAAAACACAAATGGGTTGTAAAGTCTTCCTTGCATTTTATAATCAATTGTACTCACATATCTATTGGAGCCATCAAAATCACATCTCTCAATCTTGCCAAGGGTGCCATCTGAAAAGTAAACCTTCTCCGCTCGGTGATCGATGGTGAGGCCGTTGGGAGTGAGGATGTCCGAGCTGACGATAATCTGCATGTTTTTACCAGACAGTGTGGACCTCATGATACTGGGCCGCTGTTCGTTCCAGTTAGTCCAAAACATTAGGCTGCAAAGTGAGAGAAAAAACGCATCATTACGGTGTCAGTGGGAAGCCTTCTTCAGCTCTGCAGACAGGAAAACACTCTGCTTTAAGTGTACAAATGTGTGGATGTCACTGGTAATCGAACTCTTTCAAACAAGGAAATACAAGCACCTAATTGAAAATATAAAGCTCTGAATTCAATTAGGAAGAATGGTACCATCTACGCCTTTGGCAGAATGGTGCCATCTACGCATTTGGCAGTGTTTACCATTAATTCGAAAAGAGTCTGGTGGCCTCACATGGTAAAAACAAAGCTGTACAACAATTGGTCTACCATCTCAGCTACTGGGAGACAGTAGCTCAGCTCCATATAAAATAATATACAATATACACTGCCTGGCCAAAAAATAAATAGAAAATCGCCACCAAAAAAGTCACACACTGCTGTGTTTCAATAAAATTCTGCAAAGTCACAAGATTTATTTCCATCCAGTGTTGCAAGAATTTTTCACCAAGATCTTGCACTGATGATGGTAGAGTTTGACCACTGCGCAAAGCCTTCTCCAGCACATCCCAAAGATTCTCAGTGGGGTTCAGGACTGAACCTAGAGTAATTATCCAGTAGGATAGGCCAGGCAGTGTATCTTACTTCATATATTTGATGTCTTCTGTATGTATCTAAAATGTAGAAAATACTAATACTAACCCCCCCCCCTCATTTCCATATCTGGAAATGATGTATGATTTTCTTTCTACTTCACACTTATGTGCCATTTTGTGTTACTTATTCACATAAAATGCAAATCAAAACATGTTTAAATTTGTGGTTGTGACTTGACAAAATTTGAAAAGGTTCCAGGGGGATGAATACCTTTGCAAGCCACTGTATATTACCTGACAAGTTTTTAAGTGGCCTTCTATTTTATCAAACCTTATCTCTAGAAGTTTATACACTCCCTATAACTTGTATTCTGCATAATGGGCCATTCGACTCTGACAACGTCTGTATGTGAACTTGTCTCTAAATTACAATTTGAATTATTTATTCTATTTTTATGTATTATTATTATCTGTATTCTTTTTTATGCTTCTTCTGGGCCCTCTTTTCACCCTTCCCTCTATAATGAAGTCCAGTCCAGTGGGATAATAAGGTTTTCGGTCAGAAGTCACAACCAGGGACTGCTAATTAATCACTGCGGTTTGAGTTCTAATTAAGAGACAGTGTTAGGAAGTGGGATGGATGTGGTGCCAAATGGCAAAGCAATGATATAGTCCACTGCGGTCGAGAAATTAATTTAGCTACTACACGAGGAACAAGATATGAGCGCTTTTCAAATTCTCCGTATCATGATTATGCAGGTGTTATGTGAGGACGATTTAACACGAATACTGATTTGGAGGTTCATAAAAAGTGCAGTAACGTTTTCTCAAAGGCTTTTTTTTTTTTTTTTTTTTTTTTTTTAATTAAAATGAACCTGGGGCGATGGGATTGATTGTTTGCTTTGACTGTAATCTGGTGTTAATAAGGCTTACGAAAACATGTTAGTCATTTACATGTGTGATTTGTGTCTGCAGAATAAATTACTTTGACAGCAGCTACAGCAACTAAAGATCAAAGAAAAGCAAAGAAAAGCATTTCATAATCTCACAGGTAAAAAAGTACTGCCAGTGTATTACAAAGTTCACTAGTCTAGTAATATTAAAGTACATTAAGGAAAGGAGTCAGCTATAACTATTTGCACAATATTTAAGTGTAAATAAGTGCACGTGTATCTATAGTCAAATGTACAATACTATCACGGTATTCACCTTGCATTTTTAAGTGCAAGGCCTGAAACCTCCTTGCAATTAGATTCTATTTATATTGCAGCACTCTAGAGCTGAGCAGTAACCATTCAGTGCGAGTGAGATTTGAGATTTTGGTAAATAAAAATAAAAATAATACATTTCATTTATAAGTGCCTTTCAAAATACCCAAGGATACTGTACTGAAGCAGTTAAAAACATAAACACAGGTGAATAAAACACAATACAACACATAACTGAATGACAGTGTGACTGGTTATGTGGCATAGGATTGTCTGAACAGGCACGTTTTGAGTCGTGATTTGAAGTAAGAGGGTTGATGTTGTGGAGGTCGAGTGGGAGTGAGTTCTCTGTGTTAGATCCTGGGGAGCAGAACGGCTGAAGGCACTGCCCCCCATGGTGGCGAGACGGGCAGAGGGAACAGAGAGCTGGAGAGAGGAGGAGGAGTGGAGAGAGAGCAAGAGGGAGTGACAATGTGGAGGAGGTCGGAGAGATATTGTTGAGCTTTGAATGTGGTGAGGAGATTTATGAAGTAGATTTTTTTTTTTCATGGGAAAAAGTTGTTTGAGGATGGGGGTGATGTGGTGAATGGTGGGAGTCCTGGTGATGATCCATACTGCAGAATTTTGAATCAGGGGTTTATATTCACCAAAAATGAATCTGGACATTTTCTCTGGGTAGATATTTGATTAATTAAATGATCACTACCTCACCATTCATCTAATCTTTGTACAAAGGTCATCAGAGAACACAGACTTGTACCTGTGGCACTCATGCAGGGCGAGCGTGTGTGGGTGGTCCTCTTCAGACAGAGTGACCACAGCCTCTCTGTAGAACCCACTCACTCTGGTCTGGTCCACAGTGTGGCGACTGATGGAGGAGGAGGTGGAGCTGCTCCAGTACAAAGTGTCCCAACCGCGGTGGTACGCCAGGCCCTCCACCGAGCCCACATCTGCAGCACACACAGAGAGAAAACAGAATCCAAAATACTGAAAATGACTGGAAATTACACCAAAATGGTCTGTGGAAGAGAACACTTTCCTTTCTAAATTAGGGCTGTACAATACACAGCAACAAAAACAAGATACTGGCTAATGCAATAATTGACACGGCATGAAAATGAAAAAAATGTATCGCAACAACACAAAGTTCTTCATATGATGAGTTTACATTTTTTGAAAGCATCTAAATATAAAATTTGTCCTACTTAAAGCCATTTGGTCTTGCTGTATGTTTTAGGTTTGATGTTTTACAGGTTAATTATGGCATGCACATGTTTTCATTTGACTAAACTTTGTGTCAAAGAGTATATCAAATATTGCAATAATATTGAAATTAATATTGAATACTGATATGGATATATTTGACTACTAAAATATTGAATCTGGCATCTTTAGTTCATATTGTACAGCCTTATTTAAAATCAACTCCAAGATCACTAAGGCCCAAGGGCAGTATGCTCTAGTTCAGAGGTAAATGCTTATACCATTAAAACAGCAAAAAAAATAATTCTATTCTGTCAAACAGTTATATGAGTGAAGACGTTTTGCTGTTCATCCAAGCAGTTTCTTCAGTTATGATCCAAGTGCTAGTGGACACTGCCTTAAATCTATCTGAAGGGAGGAGCTAACTACACTGAAACTAAATTAGCACATCTATTTCTTTACAGTTTCTGTTTGTTGGCTAGGTCTATTGAACTACAGTAAGCCTGAACTCTGCCTAAGTCATATTTTGCATAATCATTCAGGCCCCTAATGGGTGCTCTCACCCTATTAGCACACTGGCTATCACTATTGGTTTGCTTGTTTCGATTTAGGTCTGAAGATGGAGTTCCAAAATAGAAGACAGATGATATTTAAGCCCCCATTCCTGTTCAAAGATGGATTGTCTTTCCTAACAAAAATTGCCTCTTTAACTCCCCTCTTAAACCATTTATTTTCTTTGGCTAAGATCTGTACTTGACTATCTTCAAAAGAGTGGTTAGTGACTTGAGATGTAGATTTCCTGCTGATTGGCATCCCGAGCTGCCCTCACAATAGTGTTGGTACATTCCTATGGGTGAACCAGTTTCTGTCTTAAAGTGTTTGTAGATTTGAAATAGACAGTCATTTCATGCTGTCTGAAATTCTTCTGAGAGACTAGCTGTGTAGGGATTGCTGACATTTTTTCTCCTAGGTTCTGGTTCTCTGTGGTCCTGTTTTTAGCTCTCTTAGATCTATTGAGTGCCCATTTTGGACATCCAGACCATATCATTAAAACTCATTAACACTCATTCACACTTCCACACCCACTCAAAACCAGTGACTGTGAAATGCAACTGTAGCTAGAATACACCAGGATTAAGGCAGATTAACCCAGACTAGACTATGACTAAACCAGAACTAGAGGGGGACCAAACAACATCTGCATCTCAACTGAACTCAACAAAACTTCTATAAAATTCTCTCATAAGATCTTAGTGTACAGAGAAAAGCAAAGCAAGTTTTCAAATGCACTCAATATCAGAGTTACATTAAAACATGTCAAAATAAATAAAAAAATAGACTAAATAAAAAAATATTTTTAGTAGTAGTATTTTTGGGTTGTGTGCCCAAAATAAACAGTAATAGGCCTGTCACAATAATTCGAATATATATATATATATATATATATATATATATATATATATATATATATATATATATATATATATATATATATATATATATATACACACAATTAAAACACTGCAGGACTGTCTCAGAGATGTACAAAATTGGATGAGCAGTAACTTTTTAAACTTAAACCAAAGTAAAACTGAGATTGTGGTTTTTGGTCAAACCGAGCTACTCGCTGGACATGACAGTGTGATTGGGTCACTGTCCTCCTTCTGTCGTCCTTCAGTGAGGAATCTAGGAGTGATCGTGGACTCCATGTTCAAACTCGACAAACATATCAGCTCGGTTATAAGAACTAGCTTTTTTCAGCTCCGGACTCTGGCTAAACTTAAGCCCTACTTGCCTCTGGCTGATTTTGAAAAAGCCATACATGCTTTTATCACATCACGCCTGGATTATTGCAACTCTTTGTATGTAGGTCTGGACCAGGGCTCTATACAGCGTCTGCAGACTGTTCAGAATGCTGCAGCTCGGCTTCTGACTAAAACAAAGAGACGGGAGCACATTACGCCCGTTCTGTGCACTTTACATTGGCTCCCTATTGCTTTTCGGGTAAAATTCAAAGTGTTATTGATTGTTTTTAAATGTCTTAACTTTATGGGCCCAGCTTATTTTAGGGAGCTGCTGCAGCCCTATACTCCTCCCAGAGCTCTGAGGTCAGCTGACCAGCTTCTACTTACTGTGCCTACAGCTCGGCTCAAAACTAGGGGTGACAGGGCCTTTTCTGTGGCAGCGCCCAAATTGTGGAACAGTCTCCCTTTGTCTGTCCGATCATCTGAGTCTGTTACTCAGTTTAAGTCTCGGCTCAAAACTTATCTTTTCTCCCTGGCTTTTAATATTGTGTAGATAGAATGTGTTGGTACTTGCACTGTTATTGTATTGTATTTTATGCTCTTTTGTATAATGTAATTATTCCTCATTGTGTTTTATGTGTTTAGTTGTTTTATGTGAAGCACTTTGGTCAGCTGAGGTTGTTTTTAAATGTGCTATATAAATAAACTTGAATTGAATTGACTGGAATTGAATATATATATATATATATATATATATATATATATATATATATATATATATATATATATATATATATATATATATATATATATATATAATGAATTGAATTGACTGGAATTGAATATATATATATATATATATATATATATATATATATATATATATATATATATATATATATATATATATATACAATTCCAGTCAATTCAATTCATTATATATATATATATATATATATATATATATATATATATATATATATATATATATATATATATATATATATATATATATATATATATATATATATATATATATATAATGAACGCCTCCAGGAGCTTGTATGTTTATTTATTTATTTTGTGGTATAAATCCTCTTTTGGGTTATTGTGTCAATTGAATTAAGTTCAATATTATTGTTTATAGTCTATTTACTTGAATAATATATCATACTTCAAAATATGTTATTGTGATAGGCCTACAGAATATGCCATCAATCCTTGACTAAAGGGTAAAATATATCTGGCTTACTTTCCCTACATATCTAAAACTTGCACAGTGAATAAAGTTTGAGTTAGTCTAGTAGAGACAAGACAAGACAAAACATCATTGGTTGAGCAGTCAGATCCACTGATCCATAGGTTGGCGGTGCGATTCTAATTCACACAGATGAATGCTGTTGTTGTGTCCTTGGGCACTAAACCCACCTTGCCCTCAGTGTCTGCGTACACTGGTGTGTGAATGTGTGTGTGAATGGGTGAGTGGTTCCTTGTTGTAAAGTGCTTTCAGTGCCTTGAAGGTAGAAAGCAGTCAGACATCTGGCATGTACTTCAAAACATGTTATTAATGGATTGAATTATTGACTGCAGTGTTTTAACAATAAATACAAGACAATATCCATAAACAAGGCCAAAGCAAAACGACATAACATAAACAAAACAAATACATAAGTCAAGAGATTTCATTTTCTCCCCATCCATGTTGACATAAGTTGGGGGCCATTGTAAATCTAATCAGGCTTTCTTTGTTCCAAACTTTATAAAGTCCGTGGAGCCTCTGGGCCTTGAGAAGACAGACATGAGTTTATCAGGCGCTTGGAGAATTGCTTTTGTTTGGGCTAGGGGAGATTACCTGAATAAAACACAGCCTAGCATGTGCATCTGCCCTCGCATGTGCATCTGCTCAAGCATATCTGCCTTTTGTTGTTCTCATAAATAAATATTTTCAAAAAGGCTTTCATTCAGAGCACTGTTTTGGAGAGGCATTGTCAAGTCAATCAGAGAAACACAAAAAAGACAAATTACTATTATAAATTGGCGGAAAAAAAATGCATATAATGTATTTTTATTTACACACAAATGAGCCATGTATTCCTGGCATTAAATGTGTAACTTCCTAATAGGAACTGCTGCTGCTGCTGCTACTACTACTACTACTACTACTACAACTACATCTACAACTACTACAACCACCACCACCACCACCACTACTACAATTACAGCTATAACTACTACAGGTACTACCAGCATCATTACTATCTACAACTACAAAAACTACCACCACCACTACTTCTGCTACTACAACTACAATTACTACAACTACCACCACTACAACTACTACAGCTATAACTACCATTACAACTACAACCAAAACAATTACTACTAATACTGGCACCGCCAAAACACAGTATCTACCATTTATTTGTTTATTATAAGTTATATTCCCTCAACAGTTGACTCAATTACTGCAAATACTCCTACAACTACTACTGATATTACCAAAATGTAAAACAACACCCCTCTGTAAGGTGTTGATATGTGGGTCTATTTATCTATTGTAACATTTCCCTCTACAATTCTATTCAGTTTTAGTTATATAGCACATTTAAATACGTAAGCTGCCCAAAGTGCTTCACATAAAAATTTAACAAAAACAAATATCCAGATAAAATGACACATAGAACAATAAAACCATAAAACAAAAATAAAGAAAACAAGCTATCATGTCTAGCTAGTATTAAATGCCAGGGAGAAGAGGAGGGTTTTCAGTTTAGTTTTAAATACTGCATTAAAGACTGTGAGGATCTGGCAGGCAGAGGGAGGGCGCCATGTTTATCAGTCCCATATTTATCTATGACATACGAGTATGAAGACTATGACCGCATTGTCTAAACTGTTCAATTAAAGTCTCAGTTTACTCTCTCAAGAACCAGATAAGACATCCACCGTAGCTTGTCAAAATTAAAAACACAATTCATCCAGAGTGCGTTTAGAGGGCACGTGATAAATTATTTCGGGTTCGGTAATGGGTGTCCGATCGATGAGAGCAACAACATTAATTCATGAAAATGGCAAAAATACAGTTCCCATTATACAAAGAACTTGGTGTCAACGGTTTGATAAGCATCTTGGCAGTGTTTTGTTCCTCCTCCCATTTACATAATCAGAATTTGTGACTGTTGCTCATAACTCTTGTGTATACAATCGTGGACAGAGAAAGCAGGCTGATTTCCCTGTATCTCCAAGACTATAAAACATCCAAACATTTTATTAGGCCTGTCACGATAACAAATTATGAAGCACGCTATATAGCCACAGAGAAATATTGCGGTGGGTAACGACAGTGACACCTGGAGGGGCGTGATTGGGAAGAACGGCCTCCCTGATCTGAACCCGAGTGGTGTTTTGTTATTGGACTTCTGTGCTAATCACAGTTTGTCCATAACAAACACCATGTTCGAGTACAAGGGTGTCCATCGGTGCACGTGGCACCAGGACACTCTAGGTCGGAGGTCGATGATCGACTTTGTTGTCGTGTCATCTGACCTCCAACCGTGTGTCTTGGACACTCGGGTGAAGAGAAAGGCTGAGCTGTCAACCGATCACCACCTGGTGGTGAGTTGGATCCGCTGGCGGAGGAGGAAGCCGGACAGACCTGGCAGACCCAAGTGTATTGTAAGGGTCTGTTGGGAACGCCTGGCAGAGCCCTCTGTCAGAGGGGTCTTCAACTCACACCTCCGGGAGAACTTCTCCCTGATCCCGGGGGAGGTTGGAGACATGGACTCCGAGTGGGCCATGTTCTCCACTTCTATTGTCAATGCGGCCGCTTGTAGCTGTGGTCGTAAGGTCTGTGGTGCTTGTCGCGGCGGCAATCCCCGAACCCAGTGGTGGACACTGGAAGTAAGGGATGCCGTCAAGCTGAAGGAGTCCTATCAAGCCTTGTTGGCTCGTGGGACTCCTGAGGCAGCCGATGAGTACCGGCGGTCACAGAGGCAAAAACTCGGGGTTGGGAGGAGTTCGGGGAGGCCATGGAGGAGGACTATCGGACGGCCTCAAAGAAATTCTGGCAAACCGTCAGACGCCTCAGGAGGGGGAAGCAGTGCTTCACCAACACTGTTTACAGTGCGGGTGGAGAGCTGCTGACCTCGACTGGGGATGTTGTCGGGCGGTGGAAGGAATATTTTGAGGATCTCCTCAATCCCCCCGTCATGTCTTCCGAGGAGGAAGCAGAGACTGGGGACCCGGAGGCGGACTCGTCCATCACCCTGACTGAAGTCACCGAGGTGGTTAGCAAGCTCCTCGGTGGCAAGGCGAGACGAGAGGAGACGAGATCCGTCCCGAGTACCTCAAGTCTCTGGATGTTGTGGGACTGTCTTGGCTGACACGTCTCTGCAACATCGCGTGGCCGTCGGGGACAGTACCACTGGAGTGGCAGACCGGGGTGGTGGTCCCTCTGTATAAGAAGGGGGACCGGAGGGTGTGTTCCAATTACAGGGGAATCACACTCCTCAGCCTTCCCGGTAAGGTCTACTCCAGGGTACTGGAGAGGAGAATCCGACCGATAGTCGAACCTCGGATTCAGGAGGAGCAGTGTGGTTTTCGTCCCGGTCGTGGAACACTGGACCAGCTTTATACTCTCCATCGGGTCCTCGAGGGTTCATGGGAGTTTGCCCAACCAGTCCACATGTGTTTTGTGGATTTGGAGAAGGCATTCGACCGTGTCCCTCGTGGTGTCCTTTGGGGGGTGCTCCGGGAGTATGGGGTCCGGGGCCCTTTGCTAAGGGCTGTCCGGTCCCTGTATGACCGGAGCAGGAGCTATGTTCGCATTGCCGGCAGTAAGTCAGACCTGTTCCTGGTGCATGTTGGACTCCGCCAGGGCTGCCCTTTGTCACCGGTTCTGTTCATTATATTTATGGACAGAATTTCTAGGCGCAGCCAGGGGCTGGAGGGGGTCTGGTTCGGGAACCACAGGATTTCATCTCTGCTGTTTGCAGATGATGTTGTCCTGATGGTTTCATCAAGCCAGGACCTGTAGCAGGCACTGGGGCGGTTTGCAGCCGAGTGTGAAGCGGCTGGGATGAGAATCAGCTCCTCTAAATCCGAGGCCATGGTTCTCGACCGGAAAAAGGTGGTTTGCCCTCTCCGGATGGGTGGTGAGTCTCTGCCCCAAGTGGAGGAGTTCAAGTATCTCGGGGTCTTGTTCACGAGTGAGGGAAGGATGGAGCGTGAGATTGACAGGCGGGTCGGTGCAGCGTCTGCAGTGATGCGGTCGCTGTATCGGTCCGTTGTGGTAAAGAAGGAGCTGAGCCAAAGGCAAAGCTCTCGATTTACCAGTCAATCTACGTTCCTACCCTCACCTATGGTCATGAGCTCTGGGTAATGACCGAAAGGACAAGATCGCGGATGCAAGCGGCCGAAATGGGTTTCCTCCGCAGAGTGGCTGGGCGCACCCTTAGGGATAGGGTGAGGAGCTCAGTCACACGGGAGGAGCTCGGAGTAGAGCCTCTGCTCCTACACGTTGAGAGGAGCCAGCTGAGGTGGCTCGGGCATCTGCTCAGGATGCCTCCTGGACGCCTCCCTAGGGAGGTGTTCTGGGCATGTCCCACCAGGAGGAGGCCCCGGGGAAGACCAAGGACACGCTGGAGGGACTATGTCTCTCGGCTGGCCTGGGAACGCCTTGGGATCCCACCGGAGGAGCTAGAGGACGTGTCTGGGGTGAGGGAAGTTTGGGAGTCCCTGCTTAGACTGCTGCCCCCGCGACCCGGCCCCGGATAAGTGGAAGAAAATGGATGGATGGATGGAAATATTGCGATAAACGATAGTACTGAAACAATTCCAGCTCCCACAGATGGATGCTGCTGCTGTTGTTTCCTTGGGCAAGACACTTAAACCACCTCCACCCCAGTGTCTCCATACAATGGTGTATGAATGTGTGTTTGAATACGTGAGCGGTTCCTTAATGTAAAACGCTTTGGGTGCTTTGAAGGTGGAAAAGTGCTATATAAAAATGTGACCATGATCATTTTAACCAATTTTTAAATATACTGCATCATTAGAAAGAATGAGCTACAACAAATGAATATCAGAATGAACTAATAATCAGCCAGAGAAATTATTTATTCTACTCTCAAACAGCTCAAACCTGACCTTCTGGTCAAAAATGGCAAAAATCTCCACACTTTTGCACAGAAACTATACACACAATAAATATTTAGCCCCAAAATATATATTGTTCCAGCTTTCATATATTGAACAATAAGTCGATATAATAATTTTCGTGACAGGCCTACATTTTATTGCCTGGAATCCGAAATACACCACTCTCCATTGGTTTTCAAAGATGTGAGTCTCGTCCCCGAGATCAGATGCATGTTGACAGGTGGATTAGCCAATTAGTGAGACACATATTAAAACAAATACAGCTGCTATTCAAGGAAAAAAATGGGAGAGGGGAAAAAAATATCATAAGGGACTGAAAAACATTGCAGATTTCTACAGAATCAATGAGCAAAGCCCTAAACTGTGTTAATATGAGAGAGAAATATGAATTTGAGTGTAAATGATGGGTGACCAATGAGCTCCGTCATTTCACATGCGTCACTGAAATAAACACATCTGATCACTTTGGTTCTGGCTCAAGATGCAACTGAGGGCGTGGGGACTAGACTGATATAAATCTGTATAAAAAATACACAGAGATATCATTCTGGATTTGCCAGTGAAAACATTTTAACCTACCTGCCTCATCCCAATGCAAATGAAGAGTTTGTAATATAATCTGTTTGTATCCTGGAGTGTTGAGGAGATCTCTTTAAAGCACTGGGCTAATTAATGGATAACATGGGGTTTAATTATAAGGAAATATGGTGATTAGCCGTTTCACCTTTCGGAAATGAGAAACTAAAATTCTCTGTTTCTCTGTTGTGTAGAGTAATAATGATGAGGGCAGAGACAAGGGCAAATTCTACTTAATAAATAATTTGAGTTCATGCATCTGCTTATTCCTGTTTTGGGTCAAGGAGAGAATATAAACGTCTGAAAATAGCAAATGTGTTTCTCTGAATTGTAATTTGAGATTAGATTTATGTTTATAAAATCATTGAAGATTCAGTTCCAAGTACACATTTTTCAGAGTTTCAACAACTTTTTTTAAGAGTATATGTAAAGGAAATTCAAATATTGACATTATTTCACATTTTAGAAATCACTTGGGCTTGTAACTCATTAACTCATAACTCACTCAAAACTCATTTGGTTTAGTAGTCAAAAACAGTGTTGGAAAACTTTTCATATAAACCTTTTTGTTCCCTTTTGATTGCTAATCTTGTCAAATTGCTAATCTTGTCAAGATATCAGCACATATATTACTCCAGCTTCACTACTTTTAAAGGCCATTTAAAGACATGGCTCAGGTCAACACAGGTGCGTGATCATGTACAATAGTTTATAATGTGCAATGGGCAATATGCAATATATGATTTATTAATTAATGATTTATTAATATTTTACATACGGACAATATGCAATATACTAATGAATTTTACCTTTGAGGGCACATGCAATATATTGTAGAATAGCACTATATAAGCCGGGTTATTTAGCAATTTCACTTCTGAGATGTGATCTTGAGACTGACCATCTCTGTATGTCTGTTTGTTTTATTGTATTGTCTCTCTGGTGTATTGTTTTTACTGTGTTCATTTGTTTTATGATTACATCAACCTGTCTAGGGACAGCAGATGGAAATTAGCCTTGGGCTACAATCTGACAACATATTTACATATCTTGTATATGTTCATTAATGTGTGTCCCTTTAAAAAAATTAAAAATAAAATAAAATAAAAATATTGATAATGTATGTGCTGATAGATGCAATCAAACCAAACAGTTGGCTTTGAGAGATCTCTCCTTTGAAATGTATCACACCTTATATTATTTTGACTCCACCTGTTACATCCTGAGGTGATCAAGCTCATGAACGCCTCCAGGAGCTTGTATGGCCACACCTCACTAGGAGTGTCACATCCTTACTTTGAAATGTATGTCCTCTGGTCATCTCAAACTATATAAACCTGGTGATTTCCATCATTCGGGGTCTGACATTAGGGAGATGCTGTCGGACTGATTTCATGCAAGAAATAAACTGTTTGTCTTTGTTTCAACATTCATCAGATCCTGCAAAAGGAGTCTTATTTGCACAACAGTATATACGGGATATTTGTTAATTAAAAGCAGCCTTTCAATTTGAAATCTCTGGAATCTCTGAATTAAAAGGTGCATAATGTAACTTTTTTGTGGAGAGTTCACCAAGTGCTTGTCTCCATGGAAATGTTTGCTCATAATGTTTCCCGGAATAGCATTAAACTTGGTTTAATGTATAATCTATTTTATAATGTATTCTAATGTCACACTGTGGAGCATACCAGGTAAAGCAGTAACATCTCCATGGAAACACTATAGACTGTATAAGACTGCATTCCAAATAGGAAGTGATCATGGGCACGCTTCCGGCTCCATCCGTCACCCCTTCCTCTGTAATTGCTCCAAATAACCTCATCATTTTAGTCTAAAAATGTTTGTATTATCCTGTTGTTTTTATTTCAACAGGATCATGTCCATTGAAATTTTGTCCATTATTCATGATATGAACATTAATAACAAGCAAATAAGACACCTTCTTTCCCCGAGGTTGTTCCCGTTAGCATTTGTAACAGCTTTGACTGACAGCCTCCCTCCCAATTGACTCTTTGGTTGCTCTGATACCTATAGTCAGAATTCCAAATGTGGAAGTCAGCTCCAAATTCACCCCTATAACTGCTAGCCTCGATGAGCTTCATTCATAAACAATACAGATATTCACACTTCTTTATACAGTCTTTGGGAGACACGCAGGTGGTATATTCTTCTTAAGAAAAGTACATTCTGTTGAGAATTAAACCCACAAAATTGTTACCAACTAAAATACGCAAATTAAAAGTAAAGAGACTGCTAACCTATGATAAAATATATTTACGGCTTACCGCTACGGAAATCAATATTTAATTTAAGATAGAGTTGATCAATGTCAGTAATTTGCTTTAACAACAATTATATTTAATTAGTTTACCAATATGTTAGTGGTAAAAGTTTGAAAAATCTCTGAAAATATATAAATGTTTTATTTGGCATTAACAAGACTTATTATCAGTAACTGGGTCAAATTCAAATATTATCTTGAAACTTTCTTAAAAATAACATACCTCCATAAATAAAAGTTAGAAATCCCACACAGGGCTGTATACCTGTCAAAATGTTAATAGCTCCCAGATTAATTCCTTCATCCACACTGATTTAGCATTTAGCACGTGCTTTAGGTGTGAAGGACATTTGGGGAGTACACATCCCGACAGATGGTTCCCCACAACACGCGCTCATTTGCAGAAGTGATAAATAATGCGAGAGGCTCCCAACGCTGCACTGAATGACGTACAGGTGCAGAGGAGTGAAAAATGCACCCAAGTCAAAAGAATGGGACACTTATATAAAGGATGGAATACTTAACTGCACTCAAGAAACTAAATATACATGTTTATAGGTTGTGCATGGTATATGTTTTAAATAACAGACAATATAAGTACAATTACTCAACATATTAGGTTTAGAATACATTTAAACTTGCATAATTTGTGGGTAGAGTAGTCACAAATTGTATTAAAATAACAGAAATGCTACTTCAATTAACTATAATGCTCAAGAGGAAATAAAAATACACTACCAAGTTTATGTTTACTACTTTCTACATTTTATACATACAAAGACATCAAATATACAATGCAAGATATGGAATTACGTGTCAAAGAAAAAAAAAAGTGCTCAACTAAGTTCAACTAAATGTCTGTGTGATCCCTCTGTCATCCAAGTATGATCCATAGCAAACAAAAAATTCAATTTTGTCAACTGGACACAAGTTTTACAGTGAAGACATTTTGCACTTTTATATATTTTATATTCAAACCTCAAAAGCACCCTTTGTTTTGTCGACACCACTGCAAACCTTTCTTCTTTACTCAGTTAGCTTCTTGATAAAGTTCCTGAAATTATTTTCACTTCACACGTGCGCCTTGTTAGTACTAATGGGACTTTCGACTCTTTTAGGGGATCTGAATCATTTGGATCCATTCATTCCAAAGATACGTTCTCATCTTTTTCTATTTATTTATATGACAGAAGCCAATATGAGAACTAATTTTAACAACAAACTAATCCCAGAGAGCAATGACCAAGGCTCGCATGTGTTTAAATTGGTTCAAACTGAGAGTGGGAGTGTGTTTACTCTTCAAAATAAAATCTTGCATCACATCAAAATAAAATGTTGCACTACAATAATGATTAAAAACTAACTGCTATAACAATGCCAAATGTGTTCAGCATTAATCAGTATAAAAATCCAAGAAAATTAAATATATTTAGTTCTTTTAAAAAATTAGATCCAGTTCCAACCATTCACATGAACAAACTGTTGAAAAAAGCTTACTCATTCACAAACATCACAATAGTACAATAGTACACAATAGTTCAACAACTAGTGGCTATTTCATTATTTATATTTATTATTTTTTTATTATTTATTTATTTATTTATTTTTTATTTTTTTAACACTTTTTGAGTTTAGTTTAGATTGTTTTTGTTTGCTACATTCCACACATGCCCCTTCATAGTTTTGATGTCTTCAGTGAGAAGCTACAATGAAAAGAATCATAGAAATAAAGAAGAAAAATTCATGGAAAAAGTGTATCCAAACCAGTGGCAATTTCTCATTGACTACAAGGGACTATAAGCTTCCCCTAAAATTGTGTCTTTTCAAATGCTTACTTCACTTCATGAATGTTAATGTTAATGACACAATGACAGCATTCATCTCTGGTAGCTGGAATCACACCACTAACTTCTGAAATCTGCCATCTTTACCCACAATGGTTTTATGCAAGGAGTAGGATTCGAACCACCAACCTTTAGATCAGAGGACACCTACAACAACTGAGCTACTGTCATCCAACTACAGGGGATATGACTGCTAATCTTCAGGCTAGTGTGCAATCAAATCTATACTAATATCTATGTAGAACAAACAGATCCAGTATGGTTGAGCGTATGCTATCTGTTCTAGCTTAAGGAGCCTTCAGAAAGAAAAACAAACTAAAACAAATAGAGGGATGTGGACTAAAATAATAGATGAAACCTGGTAAAGTTACACCGTCCACATCGTTCAAAATAGTGACAGTGGTGCATTTGTCAATAAAAGAGCGGCTCAAATTACTGTTGTGATTTAAAACCAATATGCACATGTAAACCAAATCCATTTATACAGCACAGTTCATACAGGACAATGGAGAGATTAGGCTCTTTATCAAAGTACTGTGAAATTATAACCACACAATGGATAACATATTGAGCTTATTTGTAGAACCAAAACAGCAACGGACAAGAGGCATTTAACAGGGTATGCAAATGAAGAGATCAAGCCTAAGCCTAACCCTAACCTTATGATGTCATCAAGTGGTAGTGTTCAAGTCTCTTCTGAGATTGGCAATTCAAGGGCTAAAATTATCCAAATGATTCTACTGAAGGTATATGGTGTTTAAAAATACAGTTTAGCTGTATTGCCACATGACATCACAAGGTGAAGTGTTGTCAGTTTGAGAGATCTCAAAATATCTGCAGGGTTTGTGTGTAAATGAAACAAAACACAACCAGATATGTTTGTGATGAGGAAACATTATAACATTCTGGTAAAAGATTCAATTTGTATGTGTACACAACCAAGTATTTTCCTTTCCACTCGAAAATAACCAAATTCAAATTAAGCAAGTGTCCTGCCTGAGAACACAACAGCAGTTATGTTATGTGAAATAATGTGAAAGTGCACAGGGAAAGAAGAACTGAACAAAGGAGGAAAGAGAAAGGTAAAGCATCAGCTGGTGACACATACACAAAAAACATATTGAAAAAAAAAACAGAAAAAACACTTACTGTCCACAACCACAGTGCGGTCGCTCCAGTCATCATTGATCATCTGTATATTCCCATAGTGTAAGTCGCTGAAGAAGATTCGGTTAGTCCCAGACATTTCCTGGCTGTAGTCGAAGGCCAGAGCGATGACATTTTTGAGCAGAGCTGGGTTTTCAAATGGCTGCACAGGTGAGTTCAAGTCATTCTCGTCTGACAGGTGAATACTCTTCAGTATGGTCCTCTCGGAGTAGAGCAGGTAGCCTTCGTAACGCTCACAGGCAAATCCGTCTTCTGCCAGACGACCATGGGCACAGGAGCAGGTGCGACGCCCGCTGCCCAGGTGGAAACACAGCTGCTGGCACCCTCCATTACTCCGAGCGCATGGGTTAGTGCCTGATACAGCATGTGTAGGAGAAATGGTGGATTATGTTACATGCAATATTTAATATATGGAAGGTTTTTTTTGTTTTTTGTTTGTTTTTTATATATCATACATAGGATATATTTTAATGAAATAAATATTTAATAGATGTAGATTCCATCTTTATGAAAAAGTAAATACATAATATGGATAATTTTAAACAAAAGGCCTACAGTAGTTGAAACAATACATATAGGTATTATGTGTTGATTTGAACTCATTTTTACTATCCAAGTATTTTTAGGTTTCTAAATTGTTACAGTGCAGTGCAAAAGTATTCATCCTCCTGGAACTTTTTCAGATTTTGTCAACTCACACCCACAAATTTAAATATTGTTTAATTTGCATTTTATCTGAATAAGTAACACAAAATGGTACAAAAGTGTGAAGTATAAAGAAAATTATACGTCATTTCCAGATAAAAAAAAACAACAAAAAACTGAAAAGTGCAGCGTGCAAAAGTATTCAGCCCCTCTAAGTCAATACTTTGTGGAACCACCTTTTGCTGCAATTACAGCTGCAATTCTTTGCGGTATGCAGCTTTGCACACCTACAGACTGAAATTTTTGCCCATTCTTCCTGGCAAAACAGTTCACGGTCTGTCAGATTTGATGGAGACCGAATTGCAGTTTTCAGATCTTGCAACAGATTCTCAGCTGGGTTTAGGTCCGGACTTTGACTGGGCCATTCTAACACATGAATATGTTTTGCTTTAAACCATTCTGTTGTTGCTTTGGCTTTATGTTTATGATTGTTGTCCAGCTGGAAGGTGAACCTCCATCCCAGTCTCAAGTCTTTTGCAGATTGCCCTGTATTTAGCTCCATCTATCTTCCCATCAAGATGATCAGCTTCCCTGTTAACACGCACAGCATGATGCTGCCACCACTGTGTTTGACTGTGGAGATGGTGTGTTCAGACTGATGTGCAGTGTTAGTTTTCTTCCACACGTAGCATTTTGCTTTTAGGCCAAAAAGTTTGATTTTGGTCTCATCAAACCAGAGCACCTTCTGCCACATGTCTGCTGTGTCCTCCAAATGACTTCTAGCGAACTGTAAACGAGACTTCTTATGGATGGTTTTCTTCTTGCCACTCTTCCATAAAGACCAGATTTGTGTAGGGCATGACCAATAGTTGCCCTGTGAAAAGATTCCCCCACCTGAACTGTGGATCTCTGCAGCTCTACCAGAGTCACCATGGGCCTCGTGGCTGCATCTCTGATGATTCCTCTTCTTGTTCATTCTGTACGTTTTGGTGGACGGCCATGTCTGGATACGTTGGTAGTTGTGCCATACTCTTCCCATTTCCGAATGATAGATTGAACAGTGCTACTTGAGATGTTCAATGCTCTTTTTAGATCCAAGCCCCACTTTAAACTTCATCGCAACTTTTTCTTTAACCTGTTTGGTGTGCTCCTTTGACTTCAGTTTGTGGTTTGCTCCCCAACACTCTTAACAAACTTCTGTGGCCTTCATAGCACAGCTGCATTTATACTGAGACAAGTTTACACACAGGTGGACTCTTTAGTCATTAGATCAACATTCAATCTTTCCAAAATCATCAGGCAACTTCTAAAAGCAATTGGTTGGATTCAAGAAAAAGGGTGTTGAATACTTTTGCATGCTGTACTTTTAAGTTTAGTTTTTTTTTTTTTTTTTTTTTTTTTATTTTGTATTTCCTTCCACTTCACACTTGTGTGCCATTTTGTGTTGCTCATTCACATAAAATGCTAAGAACATGTATTTAAATGTATGGTTGTGACGTGACAATATGTGAAGTAAAATTTTGAAAACTAGATTTGCTATTTATGACATTTCAAATATGGATCATAAACATTATAGTAATCTAGTTTTAATTTGAATCATAAAATAAAACGATAAAAACGTCTCTCACAATTGTACAAGTAACATATTGTACAGTATTTAAAAATACTGATCTAAAGTACTTGGTATAAAACATATATTATAGACTGACCTTTTTCTCTTCCTCTGTTGAAAATGGTGACGTCCTTCAGATTGACGCCCAGTCCACTCCTCACCGTCACAGCATCACTAGTGTCAGACTTCAGCCCACGCCTGATGGAGCCGTTAGAGTGTGCCCTGGTCACAAGAGGGGTCAGGGTCAAGAACAAAATGCAATTTAAGTCATTCTGATATATATACTTTCAATCAGAGTGGACAACATTGAAAAAATGACTATCTTCTTGATTTTCTTTTGGAATTCTCACAACAAATAATCCAATAAAAATAACATATTTACTATTAGCAGCGTTAGAAAGTAGCTAAATACATGTGAAATAAAATACAAATTTTTAATATCCAGTAAAGTCACTCCTCCATTTGGTGGTATTCACAGCACAGTTACCGTGTTTTCCGAACTATAAGTTGCACTTTTTTTTAATAGTTTGCATCTGACTATACTCTGATGCGATTTATATGTGAAAATGATTTTTTTTCTTCATTTCTATGCATTTTTTTGGCTTGTGCGACTTATACTATGGTGCAACTTATACTCTGGAAAATACAGTACTTTTCTAAAATCAAAGGAGTATATTATGGAGTATTTGCAGGCAATCAAGGCTTCAAACTGTATGGTGTTAGCGAGAAAAAAGAAAATGTGATTTAAAAAAAAAATTTTTTTTGCTTCTCAAATTATTAAATGCATAACAAATAGAGCAACTTTTCATTTCATGTGTTGTGTTTTTTTACTGTATAATGGAATGCAACCGCGTGAAAGTATTCCAAGTATTCAGAATACAGTACCCCTGATTGGACCATTCAGTATTCTGTAATGAAATTGTAAGCATTCTCTCCAGCACTGACTACCAGTCAGAACTGGCCTTCAGTACTGCACAAAAAGTCTAAAATCAAACGGCAAAGTGCAGGGAGATTCCATTACATTTAACTTCTTTTTGCAGTATTCTAACAGTACACCATTTAACTTTTACATTTATTATTAGACAGTATATTAGCTATTCTGAGGCATACACTCAACAGTGACGATAACATCTTATAGACAATATATCTTCTATCTCAATATTATATTATGTACACTAAAAAGGTATAAGGCTAGGCACATGCTCACAATTTTCTACCAAACTAAATACAAAAGAAGAGATACTGGTAATATATTTTCATTCTGATTAAAATGACTGCAGTATCACCATGGTTGAAAATACTCTGCTGTTTGTTAAGGCATAAAACTAGTTATGAAAAGAGCTTAGGAGAGGATTGTGGTAAGATCTCAAATAACACCACTTTCTTTTCCATTTGTAAGAAATGCAAACTGCACAAAACTAAGCTACTAGTGAATTAGTGGTTATGTTTTTTTCCCCTCATTTTTCTAAGCAATTCCAGCCAAGTTGTATTCTATGCCTGCATATGATTATAGTGTATATGCTTGTTTTTCAGTAAGAAGTATATCATTACAAATAAATGTTATAACAACTTCACTGGTTCAAGGAAAAATCATTGTGAAAATTATAAGAAAAAAAAGACACAGATTTGTGTTGAATTTTGATCAACAGAAACAACTGAACAGATGAAAGTGTTAAAAATAAACCTCTCAACCTTTTTAGCAGTCCTCAAACAATAATATAAAATACTTTTACTTTTCAGTCCATTTAAAAAATGTAGTGGAGTAGAAAGAACAGATACCTGCTTCAATTCTAATGAAGTAAAAGGAAAAAGCATCCATACCTACATTTTTTTTAACTTAAGTATAGTCCTTTACTGCTACCACTGAATACAAGTTCACTAGCATGCAAAAATCTTCATTCAAACTTCAAAAAAATCATCTTAGTAATGGAAAATGCCATGTCGTCTGGGTAGTTGATTTGACTGCAGGAGAGATTGGATTGGGCAAAAGTTTGTAATTTTTTTTTTTTTTTTTAAGAATCATCAGAATCATACATAGAAATGGCCAGCAAGATATAGCAAGATCTGATCTACACCACAAATTGTTCAATTTTGCCCATGTAGCTAATTTACGGAGGGCCCACACTGCCCCTTTTAAATCATACATGGACTGTTACCGAAATGCACTGCTGACCCTGACTATTTATACTCAGAGATCCTAATATCTCCAGTGGACCTTACGGGGCAACTTTTAATACCGAGTTAAGACTGCATACGTTGCGGTTCAGTGATTCTGTGTGTGCATTTAAGAAAATAACAAATTACCTGTCAGACCAGTAGATGTAGGGCCCAAAGACCGCCACAGAGAACAGGTCTACGTTGGCCGCTGACAAGACAATCTCACGACTCTCTCCCGTTTCAAGGTTGATCCTCTCAATCTTATCAGTGCGCGCATCACACCAGTATAATGTATTTTCCTGAAAGGTAATTTGAAAATGAATACAAGACAAGATACCAAAATGCTAGATGAGGTGCGTGTGAGGGGGTTAGTGGGTAAGATTTTGAAATGCTGTAAGGCTGTGAACGTTGTACCTCGTAGTCTATGGAGATCCCATTAGGCCATGTGATCCCGGAATTCACTAAGGTCACCTGATCTGAGCCGTCCAAACGTGAGCGGCCGATACAAGGGTTCTGCCCCCATTCGGTCCAGAAGAGATACCTGCACAACACAGCACAGAACTTTGGATTAGGATTTTACTTCAGGTATACTTTTTTCTTTTTACAGTTCAAAAATATTTGCCTCACTTTCATAGAATTTTTTCATCAAGATTGGATGTGCTAATGGTTCAAATTTTGAGTGTTCAAAATGAGACTACAATAAAAAATAATTCCACATTAGGTTTTATGAATCACTACAGGGTTTAAGTACTAACTTAATTTAAACTTGTTAAAATGTAGTTAACAAATTCGACACAAACATGGTAGGTGGTGGGGGAATGCTCTATTGTTAAAAGGCTCTAAATTAACATGTTACATGAGCATGCACATTGAAGACTTTATCACCCCCTTAGCTCCTCCAATCAAAAATGTCTGGTGCCGTTCCTGCTTTCAAGCATTGAAAATGGCTGCAAAAACAGTCAAAGCAAAAAGATATCTAGACAGTATGGGTAGTGTACTTTTTTTAGAATTTCAGTTTGGTTTTGTAATGACATTCAATGACTCAAATCACATACTGTTAGTAATCAGATAAAGTAATATTATAACTGATTTTATTTTTTCAATGAGGAATGAAACAACTACTCCAAAAGTAGTGGTGGAAGTAATCAATTGTGTTACTTAAGTAAAAGTATAGACACCAGAGTAAAAAAAAAACACTTGTAAAAGTAAAAAATATCACATGAAAAATTCTACTTAAGTAAAAGTATTAACCCTTTTAGGTCTTATAAGGCTCTAAATTTTGTATAACAGAAACAATTATATCAATAGCTGTTTCTATTTGTATATATTTGTGCAGTACTTTAATATTTTTTATCTCATTATGTTCCACCACTGTACAAAAGTTACAACCACACTAAACCAACCATAATCATTAACTAGAAGCTGCTCTAAGGGTAGGTTCATACTTGCACATTCATCAAATTAGAATATGGACTAAACTGGGACTATATCCAAAACTAAATCTGGACTAAAACAGGACCAGACCAACTCCACATGAGGATACACCCTTAATAAAAGCTGAATCTGACGGTGTGGGTGGACGACTCAGATGGATGAGACCTTGGAGATATGGTGGTAGTGCATTCACTGAACCTTGGAGTCTTTCTTATGCATAACAACAGGCACATACTGTATACAGATATCTGTTATATTACTATGAGTGAAAATGTCACTGATAAATGACAGAAGAGAAGAGAGATTAATAGTCTATTTCTGGTGTAAGGATATTGGGCAGGTGAACAATTCAGTAGAAAGCTTTAATGAACTGAGTAGAAAGAGATATGGTCCACTACTACATGGACATCATACTAACATTCAGGCTTAAATCTGTGTATTTGATAATAGCAGGAAAGGCAATGTATTTTAACTAAGTTATTGCAAGATAAAATATATTTAAGCCATCATTATGTTTATGTTTATGTTTTTTGTTTTTTGTTTGTTTGTTTTTTTCTTTCTTAAATGATGATGAAGTTTCTAAATGATGAACGTATGATTCAGATGATTCAGACGCGAGGAGATGCAGCGTTATTTTATTTCCTAGTTGCATGCAAGATGGTAAATGGTCACATTTTTATATGCTTTTCCACCTTCAAGGCAATCAAAGCTCTTTTCATCAAGGAACCACTCACCCATTCACACACACATTCATACACCAGTGCACATTGACTTTATTCTCTATGTGTCCTCTGTAAATTATTTAAATTTGCAAGGAGCCATCTGTACATCATGGCAACGGACAACAGATGAAAACTAGCCTCTTGGCTAATTCTGGCATGTTAAACAGTTACTGTTGTCAACATGCACTGTCCGCTATAAATAAATAAATAAAATAAAATAGGGGCAAGGTGGGTTAAGTGTCTTGCCCAAGGACACAACAACAGTATTCATTTGTAGGATTCACCAGCCTGTGGGTCAGTGGATCTGACTGCTCAACAAATGTTTATTTTGAAAAAGGGATTAGAACCACCAGTCTTCAGTGGACAAGCCCTCTACTGTTACAAAATCTGATACTGTTGCCCAAGATTTAAAGATCCTGAACCCATGTTTTTTCAGCATGTATTTGAGAAAAATGTATCTAGTCCCAGTTGCATATACGGTACTGTATAAGCAGCTCTTAGGGTCAAAATAAGTTAGCTGTCTACAATCTGCATTATAAAGCATTTTATTGTTTAATAATCAGAAAGTGCACTGTTAGCATAACAGTTGTTAGCTTTACAATCACGGCAAAACTCCACTTTGTTCTCTGAAGGTTGTGAAAAGGGGTTATAAACTCATCGAGGTGATAATTAGGATGCTCAGAATACATAAGGTAAGTGAGGAATAACTTTGGACTACAGCAAACTGTTTAAAAGTAGTTCTTTCATGTTTTAAGACAGTAAAAAAGGTCAATATTTATCCTGTGTACAATTTATTTGCAATAATGGGAGCTTTTTCTTAAGTCTAATATGATATTATTTGAGCTGTGGAGGGTTGAATAAGTACATGTTATAGGTAATCATTGCTTCATTCTGCTGTTTATTTGTTGCAGTTCATGCCTTTTATTGTCTATTAAAAAAAAATAATAATAAAAATCACTGGCATAATCCTACATGATTGTTATTGTATCAGAGGCGTAAATGGGCCTAGTTGCCCATTAATATATTGTGCATTTTTCATTTATTCAACTTAATTTCAATATATAGCATTTGGCAGGCTATTTTTATAATTTGGTTAACATACTACTATATCTACTTGCATTGAACACTATAATATAGACAAGCCATTACATACCCTTTCTGCGGATGTACAGCAATGGCTCGAGGCTGGTCTAGTCCTTCGGAAATCACCACTGAACGATAGGCCCCATTTAGACGAGAAATCTCAATCAGGTTAAAGCCGTGGTCAGTCCAGTAAAGATTCCCTGAAAAGCAATTCAAGTTATTTATTTGAATGAGGACGTGGCGTATTGTGAAATTCCTATCATTAAGAGTACTTTAGTTAATATTGTGCACAATGGTACTGACAATTTTCATTACTTATTCTTGAATGGGGTTTTTGGGTCATAGGGTTAAAGTATGGAGTAGCAATGATGTACTAACCAGCTATCCAGTCCACTGCGATGCCCTCCACTCTGCTGATGCCTGTGGTGATAATATCCTCTCTCCAAGTTTGATCACGTTTGGATCGGGAAATGCGGTTTAGGCCCATGTCTGTCCAGTAAACGGTGTCATTCGCTGTAAACCAAGAACAATTTGTGCTTATAAGAATAAGAGGCAATGAAATGCTAAATTATATATTCTCTTCACTATATTTAAATAAAAAATACTTAATGGTGATGACTGCTAAATATTATGTTAAAATACACAGTGAACATGGTTAACAGTAGTCAGCTTCAGTGTTAAGAGGGATTCCCAGCTTTGACAACAAAAGCTACATTATGATACAACAAAAAAAAAGGAATGAAAATATGCACATATTATAGTAATAATTTCTATTCATATATTTTATTACCATATTTTTTGGACTATGACTTATACTCAGATGCAATTTATATGTGAAATATTTAAAATATATGATTTCACATCTTCATTATTATCACACTGACAACTGTGTGAGGGCACTCTTGGCTTGTGTACCAGTATGGAAACCATCTACTTTGGGAGCTGTGCTTCATCTACTTATGCAGTTGACGGAGTTGTTCAGAAGCGACACCGAGGATGAAGAATTTAATGGATTTAGTGATTTGGAGTGAGATCGAGAGTAAACTTGTTAGCTTGTTTTTTATGCTTTAGTTATCTGACTAACTGATAATATCTTATTTTAACATACCAGGCACGTATTCAGTTTGCTGTCTATGCTTCATGTACATGTTCACGAATGTGTTAGGCAACAGTCGATTATAAATTGTTAAAGTTCACTTGTTTGACCACTAGATGTTGCTGTTGTGTTTTTTTGTTGTTGTTTTTTTTTGTTTTAATACATTGCATATTTAATTCCCCCTTATTGATTATAAGACCTTCAAGGTGATATATATATATTTTTTTTTATTTGGAACAATATTGTAAATGTAGTTTATCATTAGTCTAGTTAAAAACTATTTCCTGTTTTCCGATTCAGCCTTTTACGCTAATGTGAAGTCTTACCCGACAGAGCACTAGTTAAGAAACAACTGAAAAGTTAAATATGAAGTTTTCCATACACCAGCTTGTTTACTAGCAGGCCAAAGTGGTATGTATATTTTCCATGTGATTTTGTGTGTATATGTAATATGAGCCAAAGCTTATGTTATATTTTCTGTGTTTGCTAGTTCTATATTGTGAACTGTGATGAAGAAGAAAGACCACAGTAAACATCAGCGAAAAGAACTCTCGTGTCTCCCGTGTTTGTGTACAAGCATATGTTACGTTAGCGTAGCATATCTGATTAATTATTAATATCTTACATAAACATACTAGACAGTTCATTGTCTATGTGTTACGTTAGCGTGCTGTACTGCTGTTCAGCCTGTTGTTCTCTATTTTATTGTTATTATTATAATTTGCCTTTAAAGATAAAATGTCTGTTATTGATCTCAGATTTTGTAAAATAAATTTCCATAAAAATGCGACTTATAGTCCAGTGGGACTTATATATGTTTTTTGCTTCTGTATTACACATTTTTTTCACTGCTGCGACTTATACTCCGGAGTGATGTACAGTCCTGAAAACACGGTATATATTTCATTATATTTTGCCCCCATTTTTAAATACATACCTTTAACTATGAAACACAAGCATTTTATCTCACTGCGGTCTTGCCTTTTCCCAAGTAACAATGATTATTATTTTTTGTAACATGAGGAAAAAACAAACAAACCTAAAATTCAGACATTATTAGAATTTTTTTTTTCAGTTTTTCTTCCTATAGCAGTATTGAACTATAAGACCACTATTTTACCCCAAAACATGCTTTTTTGGTGCATTATCTCTAGGCTAAACCAGTTTGTATTTTCCACACTGGTTAATCTGACCATGGAACTGTTCTGTTGGTATCATTTGCTGCAAAAAAACCCCCCCCAAAAAACCCCAAAACTAATCAAAACAAAAAAACAAACAAAAAACAACACACTGAACATTTAAGCACCAGCAAAAATCATGTCAAGATAAACTACACCTGCAAAACATGGCCTGAAACAAAGCAGCCACATCTGACTATAGCATGGCCCATTTCACCAAATGTGTGCACAGCTATAAAGTATGATGGTAAAAATACCCCCACCCTCCATCCACGGCTTTTTGTTGACACAGATTGCTGGAAGGGGAAGGCAAATGTCGGCCAAATTTTACAGGCCAGTATATTACTCGGTGCAAAACAAGATGTGAGTAAAACTATTATGAACCCTTTCTGTTTTTACAACCCCATTACGGCAGCATATGAAACAGGGCCTGAATTATTTTCTCACACCACACAAAGAGTAAATCTGAGCTCATATCAGTCAGTTCAGGCCTGGCAAGATGGGAAAGGCTGGCTGTATGCAAATGTGGCAATATTTATATTCAGAGAGGCAATACAGTGATTTCAACTGGATATTTTTTGCTGTTTCAATTTCTGGACAACACATACAGTAATCAGGTGCAGTATTATGTTCAACCAAATATGCAGCCATTTAAACAACAATCTACAAACACAATTAGGTCTTAGCTATGTGGCAAGGTTTTGCAATGGCTTTTGATCTTAATTTCATTAAAAAAAAAAAAAAAAAACAAGACATTTGTACTTTATGTATTGTTTCTAATGGGGTTTTAGTTCTTTGAATGAATGAGCTGACTCACTGCCAAAATTTACCTGTTGGTACCGATAAAGTGACCACAAACCTTGAACCTTTATTCAATCACCATTTTGTGTGTTTGTGCGTGTGTGTGTGTGCGTGTGTGGGTGTGTGTGTGGGGGTGTGTGTGTGGGGGTGTATGTATGTATGTATGTATATAGACCTCTTGATTAAACGGACCAAAGCTGAACATTCACAATGATTAAAATTAAAAAAAAAAAAAATTATTATCAATTGATTGCACAGCCCAAGTAAATCATCAGTAATCATTTGGAACTAGTACCAAATATGTGTTTACAGTATGTTATAATGGGATTTACAGCTGCAGAAGACTTTGAAACGTGCTTAGATAGATCCCACAAACGGCCGCAAATCATAGTCTGTATATATAAAAGCTAACCTATTAAGAGTAGGGGATGAGCATGGGCACGTTTTCTATTCCCTCGACTTTGGCTCCAATTCACTTTACACTGGAAAACTGTCATCCATCTCTCTGTAACGGCTTATGTCAGGCTCGTCATTTTGGTATTAAAATGTCCATATTGACCCACTCTACATGATCCTAGTATTTTTATTTTGCTATTGTGTCCGTACCTCAAGATATAAACATTCATAATAGATAATAGCGATCAGAATTCTTAATATGCAACTTGGTCCTAAATTTGCCCCTACAACTGCCAGCCTCAATGAGCTTCATTTGATTGAAGCCAAATGCTATGGGTGGTGTCACACTCACTTAGTCCATTTCTTTATACAGGTTATGAGGAAAACATATAGTTCTTCATACTACTTCTTAGACCATTCATTTCTCAGTAATCTACATTCTTATGTACAGTTTTACTACAAGATTTCTCACTGGTGAGTTGCTAACACCACTGAGCTAGCATGTCACATCCAGTCTGTATGGTCTCATGTTTCTTCGCACTTTTCTTGTTGGCAGTGACTTCACAAACTGTTAGCACATGTGACAGAAATCAGGTGAGGAACTTTTATCTGCACCTCTCCCAGGCTTAAATCCATGTAAATGATACGCATGATCTGGCTACTTCAGTAATACCTTCACTGGCTCACCTGCTTAAAGTAATAAAGGCAATATAATGAGCTTGGCTGTTTTGCGTCTGGTTAATTTTAGCTCGACTTTGGCCTGATTTCTCTTGTTGAAAAAGCTTCCGGATCTAGATTAAAGGTGAATTAAGGAGTCTCTCATATAGCTGGTTGTGTTGATAGTGACAGGATAACATACAGGTTTGGTATAATCTCTTGTATAATGAGAGTATTAAACATGCTCGTGTGATGTCGAACAGCACTCAATGCATATGTAAGTAGTGCATGAGTTACACAGGTGTAGAATGCAAGGTGAGAGTGGAAATATGAGTACAGAAAAACAAGTTCAACAAGGCTCAGAATTTTTCTTTGGTCAACTTAATATTGTAATACATATCTGCAAAAAAATAAAAAATAAAAAAAATAAAAAAAATAAAAAAGTAAAATAAATAAATAAATAAATAAATAAATAAATAATAATAATAATAATAATAATAATAATAATAATAATAATAATAATAATAATAATAATAATAATAATAATAATAATAATAATAATAATAATGGATTATATTGTGTTTAAATAGAGGCTATGATGCAAAATCATTAAAACAATTATTACATCTTTCTACCATGTTACAACATTGTTCCTTCATGAAAAACATGCCTGAAGAGGTTTTAGATACCATCCATACGTGTTTGAGTAATCCAGCTATATCTCCCAGGCCCTATTCGAATCCTCCTATAAGTATACAAAAGCATGATACAAAACTGTACACAGCAACTTGACAAACCTGATGCAATGTGCAGTAGTTTCATTAGCGGGATGCACGCTGATTGTGTTGTGATATTGCTCTGCAGGGGGAGTGACTTAATGCAGGAACCAAATGGACAGGGGAGTGTCAGAAACGAAAACTTATAAAAATGTACAAAACTTTTGAATATGTTTTCGGCAAATACAGCATTTTTAAAACAATAAAAGGTAACATGGTGATTTAATGGTTACCTTTGGTTATGTGTTAGTGGTTAATACCCCATAGAAGTAATGTAGTGTAAAATAAAGCTTTATCAAAAAGCAATCCAGTCAACAAAATAATTGATTTCTACACATTTCATTTAAACTTTTTTTTTATTTTTTATTATTATTATTAATTGTTCTTTCACCAAAGTTACACTAATCTATTGGATTTATTATCAAATTTTAAGAAAACATGACCTCATAGGGGATGAGTGTTAAAACCCCTTCTACACTATTTAGTATTTAATTGTAAGTATATTTTCATATTATTTTTAAAACTCTAGTTTTAATGTCTATTTTCATATGTTATCATTATTTTACTCTTGACCTTGTAATTTGCACTAAAATATCCCCATTGTTGGACAACAAAGGCTCTGTAAACCACCTTATCTCATCTGTAATCTCAATTTTATATGGAGGGTAATCTATCTGGTTTATATTAATGGCCATTTATTAGTATCTGATAAACTATATGAAAGTCTTTCCATTTTACAAATCATACATGTTAAATACATTAAAATGCTCAACACCTAATCAGCTGTTTTATACAATATATGCAAGGCTACTACAGGTTTCATATCTTTATGTCTTCTGAGCTAGATTTCCTTCTTAACCATTTTCATTACCATGCATGGTCGAGGCTATTACTTATACATGCAACAGTGCCACCCTATAGACTATATACTCATAGCATTTGCCCCTGTTATAAATCTATCATTTTTATCACAGAAAGTTCAGCAAGAGAGAAGAGGGAGAATATATATAATCAGGGGAGAGAAAGTGACAGCCAAAGCCACTGGGTGTACACTTTGTATTGGATGTTACATTGCTTTCATTCAATACAACAACCTGGGAATTGCTTTGTGTAAGGATTGTCGCAAGAGCTTGAGACAAATTTCTTTCTCTTTTGTAATGAAAACTTATTACTCTTTCATGTAGGCTACACTGCACGTGCCCACCATCCATTATTCAAAAGGTTACAGGCCAAGAAGAACGATATTTTTTCTTGTCGCTCTCCGTTTTAAAAGACGGAGGAGTGCTGCGGGGAACAGAACCACAAAACCAGATCACACATTGTCTAATAGTAGCCTGACTAGTGACTGAAATCAGGCTTTAACTGAGTTCTATATTTAGAATTGCAAAATGTCATCCTCTCAACCTACACAAGCTCAACCGATCTTTATTGATAATTCCACAGCTGTGCGCGTGTGTGTGTGTATGTGTGTGTTTGTATGTGTGTGTTTGCAATGAAATGAGAACGGTATAAAAATGTTATTGTTGAGGAAACTTTGGTCTCATTTGTTTTATATGAAACTTTAGCCTCTTGTTTTTTATCGAACAGGAAGCATTGATTTTGTCTGTCAATTTCTTGCTAGCAGTAGATTCAAATATAAAAATGCACACTGCATTTGTCCTGCACAATAATAATAATACTGGGCCGAGGATGTGTGGTTGACAATACATACTACATAATGAATAGCCCATGTGAATTATTTTAATGTTTAAATGTGTTTTTGACTATTACAATCGTAAAAGATGTGCCGTGTAAAGTTTCCAATGAGGGATTTGCCATTTGATATCTCCATGGAGATTGCATTGCTTTGCATTGAATGTTCCATAGTATGGCATTTAACCATAGACTGTATAAAGAAGCAGACTAAGGGAGTGTGATGTCACCCAACCAAATGAAGCTCATCGAGGCTAGCGGTTTTAGGAGCAACATCGAGGAAAGAAGGTACCTGATTTGTCTGCTATTAATGTTCATATCTTGATTTACTGACAAAATAGCAAAATAAAAACATCATGTAGAGTGGGTTAATAGAAACACTTTAAGACCAAAATGACAAGCCTGACAGCAGCAGTTATGGAGAAAGGGGCGATGCATTTTCAATAGATAGTGACTATGGGACATTCCACACAAACCAATAACATGCATAATGCATCTTAAAGAGGCCCTGTGTTTAACTAGTGATTGTCCAAAGGTCTCACATAATTAGACAATTTATAATAACTACACTTTTGAAGAAAAACTTAATTCATAATGAACTAATAGTTTAGTAAGAATGAATAAGGCTTAGTAACTACTTAATACTCAGGCCCAAACCCCCTAATTACATAGTAACTGACCCCGAATGCTTTATTAAGGCTAATTAGGGTACAGTTATTATAAAGTCCAATGCCATGGTAGTAATATGATACAAGGAATATATCTGATTATTCAAATGGACTAACTCCACATCAGCCATCTCTTGTGTGTTCTTTGTACCTGCATGAAAGTCGACTCCCACGGCAAACAGAGTCCCTGTGATGGGCATGAGGGCCTCGCTGTGGTCATCTGGGTCTAGAGCTATCCCTCTGATTCCCTCATGGATCGAATACATCAAAAAGGAATCCACACCTGCGGAAGCCATTTTAAAACCATTTCAGTCTCAGATATTCAAATTGTGACTCCGACTGTTTATTAGCTGGAGGACCCCTACCTTCACAAGACATGCGGTCGCTGCGCAGGTTGTATCCCACAGTGCATGAGCAGCTTCGGCTGTTCTCTGAAGTGGGGAAGCATAGCTGTGAGCATCCACCATTGTTTACCTGGCATGGGTTCCTTCCTGAATTTTAAGAGAAGAAAAAAAGGAAGATTGAGTATCAGTAAGCTTTCATCTGTATGATTATGATAGTTGGTAGGGAAATTTGCTTGGAAAGCAAAGAACACCACACATACACAAGTTATTTTATGTTATATATGTTATATGATCATTTATAAAGTATTTTCTAGTCACTTTAAGTTGCTTTACAACCGGGTGCATTATTCATTCACCCCAGAGTTATTGCTGCAATTCTTCTCCCACAGCTTCCCTTTGCAAACATCATCAAACACTTGTACTTCAAAGTGCCAGTAGATTAAGTGTCTTGCCCAAAAGCACAGCAGCAAATGTGATATATATTTAATCAAGCTGAACCAATTGAGAGCTATGCCAAGTTGTAAGGCCTCCAGAAAGTTGTATAAGGCAATATGTTACACAGTGAATTATGCCGTTATGTACTGTATCCCTGGGCACATTTCACTAAACTTGCATGTGAGGTGTGACTGAGTCATTGGTGGGGGTTGGAGTAGCCCATGGCGTACATTTTCAGCCTCCTCGAGATCAAGCTACTCCAGGGCAGATGTGGCTACAGAAGAAGCTTACCAACAACCAGTGTAGGGAGTGAATGAATAATACGCTGTAAATTGCACTTTGAATCTTGATATATAAATTGTGTATTGTTACTATGTTTATACAACAAAGATTTAAATGAAAATTCTGCTTACAAACAGTTCTAAAAGACAATGATAAAACTGTGACAACTATTTACCACAGGTACTTTTCTTGCCTGGCATAACATAACAATCAGATTCAACTCAGATTAACAAGGGTTCAGAGATTTGCTTATAATTTTTTTTTTTCCTTTTTTTTTCCTCAAGCCATATTTGCTTTGATACGAACAGATCATGCATGTCCCTGATTAGCTAATCCACCTGTCAATCAAGCTCATCTGAACTTGAGAAGATTCAATGGTGACCAGACTCACATCTTCGTAAAGTATTAAAGACATGTGTATACTGGAACCCAGGCAAGTACTTTCCCACTAAATCAAGTAATAATTAGAAAACCTGTGTATGCACTCTCATTAAATCCCCTTCATTGAGTCACATGTGTTTAAGATAGCCGGATGCACTCACCCTTCTGTCCCTCTCGGTCGTATACTTTCATGTGCACCACTCCGCTGGTCTTATTGCGAAGGACCAACGCGTTTCGTCCGTCCCTCTTGGTCACTGTTCCCAGTTGAGCTGATTCATCGTCGGCCCACCACAGTTTTCCTCCTGCAAAATAAACACATATCACCAACACTGAGTCATATCAATTTTCTCATCTAAGAGACACTGAGAGTGTGAAGCACTGTTTACAAAGCTATAGGCTGTGTACACATGATGCCATAACTGCTTATTGCTGGGATTTAGATGACATCACAACATTCTAGGACAATCATATTCAAATGCAGCAAGTTCTTGGGTCTACTCAATAATATAAATGATCAGTTTCAACATTTACTCATTTGGATATTCCATGGTAAAGTCCAATGAAATCAGTGGGAATAACAGCCCCTCAGCCCCTATTGCTGGGTTTCAGATGACATCACAACATTCTATGGGCCAATAATATTTAATACAGATGGGGGGCAGCTAAAATGAATATTGTTAAAATGCAAATTTATGCTGTAATATAATGTGAGCTCTTGGGTTTAGTCACCAATACACATGATCAGGTTTAACATCTGTGAATTTACCTTTTGGATATTTCATGACAAAGTGCAATGGAATCAACAAGGAGCTGTCTGAGAGTATGACATTGTAGAATCTCAAAATATTAATAGTTTAAAATCAAGCTTGAGTAGACCTGAGAAATCTATGATAAGATTTGCATATATATATATATATATATATATATATATATATATATATATATATATATATATATATATATATATATATATATATATACACACACACACACACACACACACACACACACACACACACACACACGAAAACCTTTAGTACAAATGGCTTTCTCCAGCTTTGTCAGTGATCACAGATTGAAGCTACAAATCGGTAAACTTTTCAAATTAAAGTTCCTTAGTTCTATCAAAAAAAATTAATTTGAGCATTTCAAATGAGAAAACATTTGATTTTGGAGAATTAATTTCAACCCCACCAAGTTTTATGCCTGACAACAAAATAAAAATAAGTCAACTAATTTCCACTATGGATTTTAAACATTTTACTTTGACAAGTTCACCCCAACCACTGCACTTAATGCTGCCCTCATCTGGTCATTTTTCTTATGTAATGCACATAGTATATCTAAGCTGAAGCCAGACTTTGCACTTACCATTTATAGATAAAAGTGACCTTCCATGAACCCATTACTGAATATAAAAGCACTTTTAAAACTGGGGCGAAAGCTGTGACATACCCTTTATTATACATTACTTTTAGAGCATGTTGGAGCATTATGAACTTATTAATTCAAGTCTGCAAAAGTTCGAAAAAAAAAAATACATGTTGCAAATATTAAGAAGAACATGTTTGTGTATTTATTTGTCTAGCAGAAAACAATTTTGAAACATTGTCAGTCCTATTAGCCCATATATAAAGGCAAAACTAATTCCTTCATGCTGATTTAAGATTATTACCACTACTGATACAATCTTCAAAAAATGATCTAATCATTTATCAAAGACATTTGTAATGACTCAATTATGGCTTATTAAAGACTATCTCACAAATGATTGCAGAAATAGATAATGTGCAAGATTTGGTCATTTTAGTTGACCCTGACACTGGCCAGATAATAATAGGCATACTAATTTGTATATACTACCAACCACTACATACCAATACATTATATCAGTAGTATATCAGCTAAGGCCTCCCCATACTAGGGCTTAAATTGTGTAGTTATTACATAATTATTGTACCACATTTAAGGTAACAGGGACACTAACACTGCCAAAGAAACATTAACTTTTTTTCCTAGTTTTTATTCTTTTTTCTTTCTTTTTTATCTCCTAAAAGATCAAAAACTGTGAAATTTGAAATCTGTTTAGCTCAGTTTTCCACTACCTTTTGTACAGTACCAGAGCAGGAGAGTGGAGTGACCCCAGCCCACACCTGTTTTCTGCAGCACAGTTGTGCCTGCAAGATACTTTGTTTCGCATTGTGTCACTCATATGCATAATACACTAACCTTTAAATTCAGTGTTGTTATAAAGCAGTTAAAGCAAGACAGACAAAGCATAATATCACACTTTCCAACCAACAAGCCATGTTGAATTTGCATACCTTTTGGGGACATCGCATTGACATTTGACATTTGTTTCCTGCGGACAGACCCTAACCTTAACCATAATTACTACCAGCCTAAGCACAGCCTAAACTCTGACCTTCACCTAAAGAAATCAATAGCTTATACTGAAGGATTTACCTCTATGGGACCTAAATTTTTCTTATAAGCAAGACATATCCCCGCAATGTGCATACTGATTTCAATCCCCACAATGTAATACATACCCACCCTACAGTCCAGTTGCATTAGCATAAGTATATAGCCCATAACACATGGCCAAACATACAGTTTTATTTACATCCAAATGTAAACATTGTACTTTCAATATCATTTGAGTTAATGAATTGCACTAAAACAGATCTAACAAATCACTGAGACAGTTTTGAATGCAGATTAGACAAGATTGAATAAAAGGGATGAAAAAGTTGAAAGTAATTACTTTTTTCAAAAATACAACAAATTGCCAACAGCTAATTGAGGAATTAGACAAACTTAGTTTAAAAAATTATTTGTAAAATCAAAGTATCACTATTTCCATTGATAATTCTGTACTTAATTTATAATGCCACAAACATCAAAACAAATTTAATATGTAACAGGTCACTTGCTTCCAATGGATGTGGAGCTTATAATTTTGTTAGGATCAGAACTTGGGCTAAGTAAAGTAAAAAAAATGACCAGCTAACACAACTGAATTGTCTAAAGTGGAACTAGGCAAACCATTTGCAGACAAGATAAACGTGTTAATAAAAAAAAAAAAAAAAATATATATATATATATATATATATATATATATATATATATGCTGCCAAAAATGCACTCTTTTAAAAATTGTCTTTCTGTCATGATGCCCGTTTGTTCCTGTCCTCCTGTGCTCTCTCCCCCTCGCCGACCTGTCTGCCTGGAGCTGGGTGGAGTTCGTGACTCCCCCCGCATGCACCTGGAGCGCATCAGCGTAATCACCGTCACCTGCTGCTGAGCATATGAGGGCTCGGCAGACTACACTCGGAGCCAGACTGTCCGCGTGTAAACGTGAATGCTCCAGCTCAGTTTTTGTATCTCTTTGCTCGTCTGCATGCTCTCACTGGATTTTGTCATCTTCCAGATTCCTGTCCTCGCTCGTTCCTGCTCCTGCCTCTGTGCTCCGGCTCCGGTAAAGTCATCCCTCCGTCTTGCTACCTGTCCTGTCTTGGTCTCCGGCTTGCTGATTGCCTCCTGCCTTGGGTCCCGCTCTCTGGACTGCGCCGGCCCTGCCTGCCCCGGTCTCGTCCCGCTCTTGTCTTCACTCCGGTCCTGGCTTCCCCATCCCCGACCTGCACTCCACCCGCCTGGTCTGCCTCCCGCTCCCTGGTTCCTCGTGTGTGTTTGAATGAACTGATAAAGACTATTATTCACCATTTGTACAATAAACGCTGTAAACTTGCCCTGATCCCTTGGTCCTACCCGCACCGTTACGACACTTTCAAACTCTCATTTGAGTTTGAAAGGCAATTTTGAAAAGGGTTTGAGCTAAAATATTCAATTGATGGCACTATTGATTTGAGTCCAGGATTCTTGGTTCTGTCTCAGACCAATATGTGGCCTTTTCATGTCATCAGTTTCCATTTCCAAAGGTTGTTTTTGACTTATTCCTACATGCATGCTCCCAGACAGGACCAATTCCCACTTTCAGGAATAGCCTGGAGCGCTCTGTGTCACCCTTTAAGACAATGTAAAACTCATTTCCACAAAATCACACGCATTCCCCAGAGCCAAAATGACAGCAGAAATACTGTTTACAAAGGCTCTGATACTGGGGGGCATGCTAACCTAGATTACTTTAGCTCCCAGTATTAATGTGATGCCTAAGGAGAGCGAGCTAGCTAGCTAGATTAGTAGGCTAGCGCCACATCATATTCAATTTCCACTTGAACCACTTTGATTCAGCACAAGTCAAGCCTGATGGATCACCCACACCTCCTAAATAGAAGATTTCACCTTTTCCCGAAGCCAATCCAATTACTGCCACACCGCTGCGGGCCCCTAGCAGTGCCGTCATTACAGTTTTTTTTTTATTTTTTATTCCTTCAGACTACATAGTGATAATCTAAATGCTTCAACAAAGATTAAAAAAGGACAAAAGTGGACAAATTATTTCTTTTTTGTTCATCAAAGAAAAAGTAATTTCAGTCATTTCACTTTCCAAACCAATTGTGGGTGATTTGTGCTGTGCAGTGTTGAAAGCAGTTTTATGAAAAGCAACACAGATGTTCAATCAAATGTAAGTTTGAATGCCTCTTTTTCTAATTTCTCCTGAAGGTCAAAAAATTACACTCAATTTTCATCTAGATACAACCCATTCATCCAGACATTGCACACTTATTTCTCTATTGACTCAAACTCTGAATCAGAACTATAAACTAGGCTCTAGTGGGTATTTTAAAGGAGAAATCAATATTGTATGTGCTGTTAATTTAAAGTCTACTTTTATTACACTTTACAGCACAGTAATAGCAGTAACTAGAATAATACATTGTGCACCCCTGTTAAAGCCATAGACCAGGGGTGTCAAACTCAAATACACAGTGGGCCAAAATTTTAAATTGAACAAAGCCGTGGGCCAAGATTGAACAAATGAACCTTTTAATATGGAACCAAACAAGTTTTGATTTAACAATGAATATTGAACAAGCAAGGCTTATATAACTTTAAAGTGCAGGCATGCAAAATCGAGTTGCCAATAATACTACTAATAATAATAGTAGTAATAATAATAATAATAATAATAATAATAATAATAAAACATATAAATGGCATATTAAATAAGATTTAAATAAAAACTGAATCCTTTCTGTTATCAGCCTTCTGAGTTAAATGTGAAAATTAGCTTCTTACACAGACTAATAAATTTGAAAATAAAATAACATAACAACTATGAATAAATCAACCATTCAGGACTTGGAGTAGCAAGAAAAAGTGCATAGAAAATGTATTTACTGCTCATTTTGCGACATACTGATCTACTCTGATGTGCCCAAGCCAGATACCTGGCATCTTTTCTTGGATGCCAATTCATCAATGTCGGGGCTCAGGGTTTGAGCTGAAGAAACCTTCATTATTGAACAAAGGTGTTCGTCAGTTAGACGTATCCTGTGAGACGTTTTCGTCATCTTCATTGAGGAGAAAAGTTGCTCACATAGGTAAGTGCTACCAAACATGGAGAGCAATTGAGCAACTTTGGTGCGGAGCTGAGGCATCGTGTCAGGGATGAACTGTGGAAACTGTGCGGCCCCAACAGCATCAAACTTTGACTTCAGTGTTTCATCACACTGGAGTTCAATCAGCTCCATTTGGAGGTTGGTTTGCCTCTGTCCTAATTGACGCACCAAAACAACAGCAGAGCATTATGGGATTTGTAATATAAGCGGTGAATGCAGTGTTACAGCGCTGCCACCATATAATACTGGCAGGCCAGCTCTAATATTAATTTGAAATTGCCTTGCGGGCCAAATATAATTACACTGCAGGCCAATTTTGGCCCGCGGGCCAGAGTTTGACACCTATGCCATAGACTGTAGCAAACCCGCTAGCTGCTGCTGTCCAAATAGGAAGGGAGCATGGGCCCCATCAACTAATTTACTTTCCATTGAAAAGCAGCTGCTCCTCTCTCCATAACTGCAGCTGTCAGGCTCGTCCTTTTGGTCTTAAAATGCTTGTATTAACCTGCTCTACATGTTCCTGCTATTTTTATTTCGGTATTTTGTCCGTAAACAAAGATATGAACATTAATAACAGACACATCAGGCGCTTTCTTTCACCAAGGTCACGCTAGTGACAGGTTTGATTGACAGTGTTGCTAAGCGCCCGTTCCCTGCTAAACCAGCTGTGTGGGCAGAAGGTGCATTACCTTCAACAGCCTGGCTCCAGATTGGCTCTTTGGTTGCTCTGATACTCATGGTCATAATTCCAAATATAGAACTCAGCTCCAAATTTGCCACTATAACTGCTAGCCTGAGCTTCATTGGGCTGGAATTGAACGCTATGGGTTGCTCTCACTTAGTCTTGGTTAAACCCCCTACTTAAGGGGGTTTAAACCCTAAACAAAAACATAAATAAAGGTTAAAGGTCCTATGCCACACAAAACTGACTCTTGTGAGTTAGAATGCTGTTATCTCTTCGAAAACATACTTAGAGTTGAGTTTTGTTTCATTCACAAATGTTTGAGTAACACTTTATTATTAGGCTGTCTACATGTTCAAAGCTCAAAAAGCTCTCTTCCACCTTGTGATGTAATTAAGCTGTAGTTTTCAAGTTACCTTTTATCTTTTGGTCAGTAGTGATAATCAATTCCACAGCTGAAATCATCAAATTTTAGTTTAGCCGCGGAGCACTTTCTGTATTACCACATGACATCGCAATATGATGTTTTCTGTTTTTGAGAAAAATTCTGTCTAAATATGTAGAGTCTGTGCATTAAAAATGTGTGAAACAAAACACAACTCCAGGTATGTTGTTTGGATGAGGAAACAACATTATAACATAAGAAATAGAAAATCTGTAAATAAAGTAATATGAGCCCTTTAAGTAAAAAAAAAAAACAACAACAAGAAAACAAAAACTATGTTGCAGTCTAAATAATCAGAATCAGAATACTGGTAGTGCAGGGAGCGCTCACTTAATATCCTCTAACGCACTTCTCAGCTGTTTTGTGCATTAGTCAGGCTTACTTCTCTGAGTATAGCCCTGCACCCCTGCTGCGAGGAGTCTACAGATCCTGATGAAACTGAGGCTAGCCTAGTTTGTACCTAATCCCACTTTTCCTCTAACCTTCACCACTTCAAACACAACCAACAAATCGATACAGCTATCAGCACAGCACAAGACACTACATTGTTAGACAAATGCTCGCTCAGGCTGACTGCTTCAGATCGCACATAAAAGCCAGTACGTACTCTCCACTTTACCAACAAAGTCCATATACCACTGTGAGGATGCAAAGCTTTTAGGAGGATACAGTAGTAAGATATAAACTGTATTTCTATGAAAGGTTGTCGACATGTTTCACTATGGAAACAATACAGTTTTGAAATACAATGATATGCTATAATGGTTCCACAAAATAGGGTGCAATAGACATAAAATGGCAAAGGTTACTGCAAAATATTGTAATTATGGGTAATATGACGTGGAAATAGATCAATTATCTCACAATAATCAATTTAAAATCACGGTGTCAAACGGATGTAATTTACTTTATTTGGTACTTAGAAATGATTAACCATATTTCAAAGTAGTAACAGTAATAGCAGCAGTGTTTCAAGCTAATATAACCAGATCACAAATTTCCATCCAATTAATATGATGTAAGGTATTATAATACACAAATATAATAATTGATTAAACAAACAACCTGCCCAATCCACTGGGTCCTCTGTGAACCAGAATTGCATAGTTCCAAAAAGATCCTCGGCCTTTGCTCAGATGGCCCTTTCTTTTCAAACCATCAGACAGTCAATCAGCTCCAGACAGTCTGAAGTTGTCTGAAGATCTTAATAATTTAACTAGAAATTTGAAAAAGTCAATTTTAGATAATCAGGTGTGTCAACATCAGTCTAGTTCATTTGTGCTGCCTTATATTCACTATAAAAACTTGCACATAAGGATTTTTAATATGTGTATGGACTGTAGGAAACATAATGTATTTGAATGGAGATATTTTATTGTATTTAACTGCTAATGCGTTTGATGAAGTCTTATAATGTAATTGTAATGAAATGTGTATTTTTAATATGTGTTCACCTGCCCAGGGACAGCAGATGGAAAGTAGCTAAATCTGGTACAAATCACATTTTCTTTTGAGATTAATGGATTTGTACATGGTTCCTGACAATTAAAGAACAAAAAAGAATAAGCTTTGTAATTAAACTTGTATTTCAAGGGTAAATATAGAGTTAAGTTAAAACAACCGCATTTCTGTTTCTCCCAATTTTCAGCCACCATGGAAAATTGCTTCCATGGTGGCTGAAAATTCAACGTATATTTGTAGTTGCTTGAGCTGGGAATTTTCACGGTTGCTATCGGTGGCAAAAGAGTTTGACAAGTGTATATTTAGTGCCGTCTTATTTGGAAGATTGGAGGATTTGGAGGCTTTGTATTGTGGATGTTGTTCTTGGGTGTTTTAGATCAGATTTTGGACGCTTTTTATGAAGGAGAGATCCCATTTTGCCCCAGTATGTCATCTTTTTACCATCACTAAAATTCAGACAAATCTGTAGTTTTAGCTAAATAACTGCAAATTGTAATAACTGTGTATTGTGTAAAATGATGGCCTGTGAGGGAAAGAAGACCCCAGGGAGACGTGTGGACAAAGATGCACAGGAGGAGAGCCCTCATCCATAATGAGTACAAAGGTGCAGTATACAAACTCATCTTGTCAGTCTTATATATGTAGGCTATTTGATTTTTCCCAAGTATTTTTTACAGTTTGGCTTTGAACAAACTGTCTTTAATGTAATTATATTATGCTGTTTTGTTTATTACTTTTTATAATATACTTTTCTGTATATGCTTATAATTTATAATCTATATAAAGAACAATATATTCTATATGAAAAACAACATACTTTCTTTTTGCAAACATCATCACTTGAAGAACTTTATTGTCTAAATTATGTTTATATTTTCATATTCTTCTGAAAATCTTCTCTAGAAGCTGCAGAAGTACAGTTTGGGAGTTGGAGACAGGTTTGCTGATGCTGCTGCTAATGTCAACTCAACTGCCCTAGTCAGACCTCACCAACAACAACCACAACAACCCAGACTATCCCACAGTGGAACCACTGTGCACAGCCCTTCTTCTCAGTTACAGTTCCTTTTAGGACCTCACTTCATCAGATAACCCAAGACCCCACCCAGTCGATAGAACACTCTGTGCAAACAAAGGCCACCTTACATTGTGACAGGCCATGCCCTGTCAACAGATGGACAGAAAAGATGGACAATTGTTGATTGATATAAAATGGGTGAAATTAGATATTTGTAATCTCCAACTGTTGCTATGCATTTTGGATCTATATAAAAGAACATAAGAAAAAAATTGGCCTGATTTGGCCTGATCTCCCTGCCTGTTCATCCAGTCTGTTAGTGTTCCTATGAATATGGATTTACAAGTTAAGTAAGGACTTCCCCAAACTAAACTAGGCCTAGACCAGGACTGAACTGGGACCAACCAAACATCAGGACTTAAATGGCCTCAAACCAGGATCAAACCAGGAAAAGTGTGAACACATCATTTTATTTATGCTCTCAAATTGCTTTTTACCTCAGAAGAACTAAATGGTATAGAATGAAACTTTTAATGATGTGAAACTTTGGTTATTACTATGACTTTATCTTGGTCACAAACTCACTGTAGACATAGCACACTGAACCCTTGTTAAGGACCAGAGCTGCCTTTAGTTTCATATTGGAGAGATTAAATGTGTCCTCGTCTCTTTGCGTTCCTGTCTCAGTTTTAAGCCACTGGTGATGGTCAAAACTAACTTTCAATTAAAGTAACACTTTCAACATATTCCTATATCACTCTAGATGTATTTTGCATTTTTACATTAGGCCAGGCAAGTTTATTTGCATAGTACACAGTGATTTAAAGAATAAGAAAGACATTAAAATCACAATACAAACAAATCAAAACATAAATAATCATCCTAAAAATAACATTAAAACAGAAGAGTGCAGAATAAACACCTTTCAGTCATATGCACAGCTAAACATAACCGTTTTGAGCTTGGATTTAAACATTTTCAAAGTTGAGGCCTGTTTCACATCTTCAGGAAGACTGTTCCAGGTTTTAGCTGCATAAAACTGAAATGCTTATGTTGTAGTCTTGGAAAATACTAATATTCTAATATATTCTAATATTCTAATTCTAATATCAATGTGGCAAAGATTGAAATTCAGATGCCCTACCAAGTTAAACTTACCTAATCTTTGGAATAGCCAAATGGGTACACTAACATGATTTTAGAGCTATCAGTAGGTAATCAATAATTTTCCTGCTTTTTCTAAATTATTTATTTATCACTCATACGTAATATCCAACCTTGGTCAAGTACCTAAATCGAAAAGGTTCAACTGAATGTTTCTAATGATAATATTTTATTTTCTAGGAAGCAGCTAATATTAAAGAGTATATAGCACCTTTAATAATAGACACAGGCAATTTTACTGTGTTAGGAAATCCACCAATCAGCAGTCATTGTATAGATTACTATTAACATATTTACAGCAAGTTTTATAGTCACATTTTTATATAGCGCTTTTCCAACTTCAAGGCAATCAAACACTGTCCATCAAGGAACAATTCACTCAAACACAAACAACAGTGTATGCAGAAACTGGGGACGAAGTGGGTTAAGTGTCCTGCCCAAGGGCACAACAACTGTATTCATCTGTGGGAGCTGGAATCACACCATCAACCTGTGGGTCACTGGTTCTGACCACTCTGCCAATGATGTTTATGTGGAGAGCAGGATTCAAACTGCCAACCTACAAACCAATGGACAAACACTTGACCAACTGAGCTACTGTCATCCTGCACACTACTGTTGCACATTATGTACTTCTGATCAACTTGTATAATGTTTTTACTATTAGTGTTTCTGTCATTTATACTAATCATCCTTCTACTATTCATTCTAATACTTCTAAAACACTACTCCTACTCTACTCCTCAACGCCTACTACTACAGCTGCACTTTCATATTGCAAGCACACCATATAAATGTAGCAGTAAATATTTCTTACTATATATTGCATATAGCTCCTCATTTCATCATTCACCAATTTCCTGCACATAACCAAATGTCATTAATTGTGATTGATGGTATTGCTTGGAAACCATTTGACTGGTTTGCTGTACCTGCTGTTATTCAGAAAGCAGGCCATTATTCTGTGTCACACCGGCTTCCATCTCTCATTACTGAAATATAATAACAAAGTCTCTATCTCCACAAGGAACAAAGAGTATCACCCATAGTCAAATCTGCATCACGTGGCATGTTTATACAGTGAATACCAGTGGTGGAGTGTTAATGGGCTGGCAGGCTCTGCAGGCCGGTGTCGGGCTTGTTTCATGGGAGAGATGTGAGAGTGCGCCAGCCGAAGGAGCAGAGCAGCTGCGAAGTACCGCCAATTTGTGTGTTTATTCCCATTTAGCCCAAAATCTTGGAAAAGTTCCTCTAGAGCATACTGCTATGTCAATGCGCTGCAAACATCAACTAAACACTTCCTGTGGCCCTTTCAAAATACAATCTATGACAAACTGCAGAATGGACCTTATTTTGACAAGGTTTTAAAATGACAAAGCACTAACTGCGCAAAGCACAAAAAGCTGTCCTGTCCAACGCGACAGTGAGTTCAGTTTATTTTCATATGTAAATTATGCATTGAATTGAACATTTTGCTTAGAAATTTGTTTAACATGACAAGAATAGTACATGCTTATTGTAATAAGCCCATTACGATTGACAAAAAATAATAACTAAAATGCAGCAGAATACAGGAATTTATGTGATTTTAATTTCAATTTTTTGGCAAAATTATCTTTAAACAACCACACTGAAAAAGAGGGCTGGTAGGCTGGTGATGGGCCGCTGTATTGCAAACACTCCCAGTAGATTTCAGAGCCCCACTCCAACCCTGATGAATACAAACGTATGGGTTAAGAAGTTGCTACAATGGTAACAAAATATAACAACTCTTTATTTAAAATTATTGATCCAAGAACAAAAAGTGAAAAACAAAATAAGTAATAAATGCATCTGTTGATGATGGGTGCTTTATCTGCTTCCAAAAAAACAAAACGAATCATTGAATGCACAGTGGCTTTTCAAAATACGATGAAGATTTGATGATTAAATTCTATTAAAACAGGTTAAAAAGGTTGACTTTTGACAGGATATACCATTTATTTAAATAACAATGAATTCAATTTTGGCCCAAATAATTGTCAGACTGTATACAATATGTTTTTAAGATACATTTTCTTTTTAATCAAGTATCCCACTTGGGCATTCTAACCATGTAATTAAACCTCTCCACATTTCTCTCAAAACAAAAGGCTTGCACTGATTAATGATATGCTCGGGCAACCTTAAGTATCATCCTGATAAACAATTTCATCATTTTTTTTTTTTTTTTCCCCCAAATAAAAATTTAAATGACACTTTAGTTGAAACACACACATGCAGTGACAGCCTGAGCTGAAAGCCCCATGTTCATTATGTGTGGCGGTTTCTCATTAGTGCTTTTGGCTGAGGCACAATGCCATTTCCATAGCTCTCCGGGAACTGTCCCAATTGTCAGGACCAAAACAGTGTGGAATGAGACAATTGATAATTTCAGATCTGGAAAGAATTTAATTGATCTTTTGTCTGCGCATGTTGGTATCTTCAAAAGTCAAATAAAGTTAAAGGATTTAGCAAGGGAACTATAGAAAACCAAACAAGGAAATCAGTGTATGGCATTTATTACAACAATTTAGGTATACTATTTTTTTTAATAACCAGAAATACTCAATTTTGTTTCTTAAGTAAAAGTACAGATACCAGAGCAAAAAAACAAAAAAAACAAAAAAAAAAAAAACCTCAAGTAAAAGTAAAAGTATCACATGAAATATTTGGCACAGAATTTGAGGTATTATGTGGCTTAAAATGTATTAATTTTGATACAGATTTGTACAGAATTTTGTTCAACAGAAATTAAATTGGTTGTTTTTTTCCTACTTGTTTTATGTGTATAATTTTGTTGTCAAATTACAAATGTGTTAAAAATAAGCCCCTCAGACTTTTTGACAGGTCTCAGACAGTAATACCTCTCCACAGATCTGACCTGTAACTGGCGCTGGTGGCATCAGCTTCTGAGAGAAAGCGAAAAAGTGCACCAAGTTGCAATGACAGAAGTCTCCCACTGATTCACAAGTATTTATTTTTATTTTTTTTATTTAAAAAATCTAGGTAAAGCTAACAACAACTAAAATACTAGACCTCAAGAGCTGCTCATGCATTACAATTGTGCTGGGTCAAGGCAAACTTTGATCAAATACAAAAAATTGGGTACAGGCACAACTCAACAATAGTTTATCGCTGGAACTTGAGGTAATCCAAGTTCACATTTTTCTTTGGTCATGAATAAATGAAATTTACATTTAGACCAGTGTCAGTGTGACCTGTGTAATTTCCAACACAGAAGCACAATTTATCTGCTTCAGTAAAACCTCCTTCAAAATGAAATCTTAAATAGCTCCCCTGCTTGTGAGGCTCTGAGATTTCCAGGCACTTTCTGATGGGAATATTGACAGTGCTGCTTTTTGTCATAATACAATATTTTCTACTAGTCTATGCTAAGTGTGAATGTTAGCATCATGCTAGCTTCAGTTTTTGTGTTCTTGTGTGGAAAGCAGTTTTAAAGTTATATTGTAAAGTGATGATTTAAGGAAAAAACCTACTACATAGTATTGAGTCTTTGGCATTAGCGTAAAAAATATATATACGAGGGTCATTCAATAAATAAGGTGAATTTTTTGGTATAAGCACTTTTAATACAGATAGAAGCTTACTTTTTATTTTTTATTTTTTGTTTTTCACATGGATTTAATTTATTTTGTTATGGCGATTAACAAAGATGGCCGACCAAGAAGCATGCTCCAGGATTGAACAGCGGTCAGTTATCAAGTTTTTGGGTGCTGAAGGGTGCAAACCCGTTGAAATTCATAGGAGAATGTCAACTCTGTATGGTTCGATCACCTCAGGAGACCTCACTTCTGTAGGCCTCCTAGGCCTGCCTTCATCCTCAACACTGCTCCGTCCTTCTTTAAACAATTTAGCCCACTTGTAGACATTTTTTTGGCTGAAACATGTGGCACCATACACAGTATAAAGTAAAAAAAAAAAGAAAAAAAAAAAAAAAAGTAAGCTTCTATCTGTATTAAAAGTCCTTATACCAAAAAAAATCACCTTATTTATTGAATAACCCTCGTATTTTAATTTATACTGAGAAAAATTAAGATGTCTATTGTTCTTGTATTCTGACAATGGCAACATTAAATCAAATTTATCCAAACCATGTGCTAAGACGTATCCATTTAGCTGCTGTACATTCTACGCTACTGCTTGAGTCCTGACTATAGAATCAGGAAGTACCAGGTCTCTGCACTGGCTTCCTGTTGCTCAGAGAATAGACTTTACAGCAGCTCTGCTTGTGTATAAGTCTCTCCATGGCCTAGCACCAAAGAACATCTGTGACACGTTAATGCCATATAAACCACCTCGCACTCTGAGGACTTCAGGGACCAGCCTCCTGCTGGTGCCCAGAGTCAGGACTAAACATGGGGAATCAGTCTTTCAGTTTTATATAGCTAAAACCTAGAAAAGTCTTAATGAAGATGTGAGACAGGCCTCCAATTTGACAATGTTTAAATCCAGGGTCTGTTTAGCTGTGCGTATGACTAAAAGGCGTTTATTCTGCATTATTCTCTTTTAATGTTAATTTTGTGTTTTGATTTGTTTGTATTGTGATTTTAATACCATTCTTATTCTGTAAAGCACTTGGAATTACTTTGTGTATGAACTATGCTATACAAATACACTTCCCCTGCCTTGTCTATTTCTTAAAGATGCAAGTTTTTGGTTTTGTTTGTTTTTGTTGTTTTTTTTTTTTCAAATTACCATAATTTACAGTTACCTTAGCTTTATCTTCAAATATTGTATATCTATACATAGAACTCTACACTAAACTGAGCCAAACCTAAATAACTGTAGCTACATATCTGACCAATGACTGTTACATTGTTCATTTCTTACTTTTATTTAATTTAATGAACAAACTTTTTGAAGCCCTGAGAGACAACTGCTGCTTTGACCTTTGCTCTACAAAAATGAATCAAATTGGTCAGGGTACCTTTAACTACTGACTACTACAACCACTGTTACTGTACCCGGGGAAGTGAAAGTGAACCCTGTATCTTGTTGAGATTTCTTGGCGGCCCTATGTGACCCTACAGAATGATGGATGGTGTGACATATCAGATCCAGCAGTGATAGAGAAAAAAAATCAAGACTTAATGAACATCCCCCACCCTTTCCATTACAAACGTGTGGCAAAAATCAATCATCAGTCACCCCTGCCCTGTGTTTTAATTATCCAAGGCCCCTATGAGCACTTAACACAACACACTTTCTTTTTTTTCAAAATGACTAAATATGGCTCTATTCTCTAGGCCACTAAACTGGTTAAACCTATAATCCTGGTACACTTGTGGGCTAATCCGCTGAAGCAATCAGATGTACTTGTGACAAGCCTCTGCTCTCCATCAGCACTCAGCCATCACGGACACAGCACCACCACACCAATAAATTATACTGTTGAGAAACAAAGGCTGATCAAGGTGTTTGTCATCATTAGCTCAGTTGGTAGAGTGTTTGTCCACTGACCGGCAGTTGGCAAATACCGCTCTCAACATAAATATCATTGGTTGATCAGTCAGATCCACTTACCCACAGGTTGGCGGTACAATTCTAACTCCCCACAGATAAATGCTGTAGTCGTGTCCTTAGACAAGACACTTAACCCATCTTGTCCCCAGTGTCTGTGAACACTGGTGTATGAATGTGTGTGTGAATGAGTGATGTTAAATGCTTTGAGTGCCTTAAAGGTGGAAAAGCACTATATAAAATGAAAAGATGTTTAAATCTTAAATACTTCTCCAGGCCAACTAGCAAAACAAATGCAAGATTTGTGTTATTATTATTTTACACGAAGCATTGCTTCTGCTACATTATCGGAAAACAGCAACATCTACTAATGCTACTAGTTTCAGAATGATAAAAAACCAAGATCATTGTCATATCAACCAACAATTGAAAACAAAATGTTATATTTTTTGAGTACTGAAAAGTCCTCAAAATTATGTATCAGGATTGTGTCCTCATGTCTCCTGGAATTATAAGTCAACACTGAACTAATGGAGACTTTAAAATGCTAGATAGCATTCACACAGATGTAACGTGACACTAAAATATAATAAATGCATTTCCCAATACTGACCCAGCAACTAATAAGTGTATAGGGTTTTGGCTGATGCTTCTCTATGGATGTTTCTCACACTTTCAAAGATGGTGGACTTTATCAATTAATAACTTTCAATCTCTATAACAGGAAAGTGTAACACATACATAGGCTGAAACGTCTTCATTACAAAAACCAGATGACAAACACTGAAACCCTCTCTATACATCGTTACTATAACTACTGTTAGAACAGCAACATGTTACAGATATCCAATAAAGTCCAACAAACCCAAGCAAAAAGTGCAGGTTAGACAAAGCACTAAATATAGCTCTATTCTCTAGGCCACTTCACAGGCTAATTTTCCAACACTTGTGTGCTAATCCTCAACAGCATTCAGAACAAGCCCTCCTGACCAGCCCCTCCTCCACCTCTCATCCCTCACTCACCCATCACGGCCAGAGCGCTGCCACGAGCTAACTCCCTCTTCATGGACTCGAGCACTTCAAGGCCGCCTCCATCCAGATTGCATCTGTTGATAGTGCCATTGGCTGAGCTGATCCAGTACAGCTTGTTGGCAGCAAAGTCAATGGACAGACCTGAGAGGAGCAGAGCAAAGAAGAGAGGAGATAGAGAGGGACATAGGACCGAATTTTAGTTTAGATTGATTTGGGCTGAGAGGTAAACATTGGACACATTATCAACCATCAACTTTCAAAACAAAAGTGCTAATGTTAAAGTTGGTGAACGCAGTGCTGAAGTTTTTAGGTTTCTGCATTGTTTGGCACAGTCAAATTAAATTTATTTTCTTTCAATCATAGATTTATTTATTTTTTTTCAGCAGTTCAGGTATAATCATCAGTAGCATCACGCATTTCTAGCACCCTAATTATACACCAGGAATGACTTTGTAAGGGTGTTTCACAACTTTCAGAGGCTACAGAGGAGTTTGCACATCACACTGCTAAAAGCGCACCAGCGTTACTTCATGGTTTGCAGACAATAAAAATGCTTCAGATGCAGACAGCAGACCAAGGTGTTATTTTGACACTGTGGTTGACAAGTACTTTTCTCTACTATTGGATCCAAATTTCATATTTGTTGTATGTTTTCTCTTATTGAAAAATAGGATGTGTTGGCTAATTAGTTACATTGTTGTATACACCTTGATAATATGGCTATAATTTGAAGCCATTAAGTGAAAAATCTGACAAGAGTGCATCAGTGAGTGTGATCTACAGATGCTTTACATGGATGTGGCCAGTAATAATAATAATAATTAAAAACAGATAGGTGGACTTGCTAATGTTACCAAACAATGTCCTTTATTACAGCATGGACAGATTATATATTCATCTTTGTATAATAAATCTCTCTTACTAAAATATTAAAAAAAAAATATTGTTGAATCAAAGCTTCCAAGGTCCAACAGAAATCATTAGGCAAAGAAAAACAGCTTCTACATTGAAACTAAATGCTTATAAATTTCACCAACTGCACTGACTGACTCCCTACACGTAAAGCTGTAGTAGTCTGAATTTAAATGTAAACACAGCTCCAGTAATTTTAATGCCTTAGTGATGAAATGCATAAGAAAGAATCCAGACACTGTCATTTACCACTGTGTTACTGCTGACAACATATGTTTGCTTATGTATTTATTTCCTTAAATGTATATTTAAGAGCCACATCTGTACAGGACTCCAGCTGAAATAGAACAGGAATAAATGTCCACCCCCATGTGGAAAAGATCTGCTTTTCAAAGATTTCATTTCTAAAATTTTTGTCAATATTAAATAAAGTATTCCTTGTCTACATGCAAAAACATTCTGGCTACTATTACATAGGACACTATTTAGGGGTCACGCCATTTTCAGTAGTGTCAGAATGTCCAGTTGGTGAAAAAGTAGTGCACTCAAAATTTCCCACAATGCACCTTGAAATGTAGTGGGCATCTGTGGGCAAAAAAATTATTATAATCCAATCCATTTACGTGAGATGCAACTTGAGAAAAAAATGTTTTGTAAGTCATCTATGTTTTTTCAACTGAATTAGGATCATTTTGCACCACTGAATCCAAAAATGACATCCATTTTCCTCAATCAGGTCAGGTTTTTATGCAAATTGATTTAGAAAAATCTGATCTTCTGACTAAATTGATTACATTTTTGGAGACATTGTCAGTTGATTTTTGTTAATATTTCTCATCCAAAAGTAAATTGAACATTACGTCGTCATTGTACAAAATTCAGGGAATGAACTTTGGTTTCTTCAAACCCCTTGAATGCTTAGTAGCAGGGATGTCTCTCTTCAGAGTCCAACAGTAATCAGCCATCATGACTGCATCCCAGCTTTGTTGATGACATTCCTTGCTCTGCAAGACACCAATTCCTCCTGCACCGGCCAGTTATTCTTTGTGTAATGCTGAGCAGTGTCCCGACTATCCCTACTACTACTATCTTCTAGTCCAGGGGTCGGCAACCTGCGGCTCCGGAGCCACATGCGGCTCTTTCATCCTTATACTGCGGCTCTGCGTGGCTTGGGAAAATAAATTTTAAGTATTTAATTGAAGTGTATTTTATTTGTGTTAGTTCTTTTTTTTAATTGAAGAATATTGTAATCTTGAAATATTAAAATAAAATTATATTTACTTATTTTTCGTTGCGTAAAGACACAGCCCGGATTTTCAGATGCTGTGCGCATTGGGGTCAGGAGCAGGAGGATCTCCTCTGACGTAGAAGCGCGTCTAATAAGCTCGTCGGTAGATATATCATGAAAGTACTGATAGGAAATCGCCACAGAAATCTATTTGACATAATGACAAGTATATTAGATCTGCTCTTGTTATCACATCAGACACGTCGCCCAAAAGTAGAGCCACAAGCTAGTGAAAATGAGCCAAAACAAAAGTCTTTGGAGAGCTTTTTAACAAAGGGGAAAAGGCCAACTGAGGAGCCAGAAGAGGAGCCTACGACTTCCAAGAAAAAGGAAGCTAAATTTAACAGACAATACCAGGAGTCCTACTAAAAATATGGGTTTGTCGCTACGGGTGACTTTCACGCGCAGAGTCCGCTCTGTGTAATATGCGGGAAAAGCAAATGAGGCAATGAAACCTTCAAAACTACTTTGGCACATAGAGACTAAGCACCTGGGATTAAAAGCCTCTAAGCCTTTAGAGTTTTTTGAAAGGAACTGCAAAGCAGACTAGACATAATCACACTGCGGGTGTCATTGTCTCTCATCACTCCTCGATGAGACCACCTCATCGCAAAGAAACAAGCACAGGGCTCCCATTGATGCAGCGGTGTGGTGAGTTGTATTTTTTATGCACGTACCTTATTTTTGCCATATTTATCTGCCACGTGTAGAAGGCCTGTCTGTGAAAATAAAACCTACATTATTCCGGTCCATGGTGCAAAAAAGGTTGGAGACCCCTGTCACAAGCACACTATAGTTGTTTACAAGTCTAAAGGTAAAAAAAAACAAGCAAAAAATAAATAAATATATATATATATATATATATATATATATATATATATATACAGTGTTATCTTCATTTTAGATGTCAAAAAGTATTTGCGGCTCCCAGTGTTTTATTTTCCGTGGAACTGGGTCCAAATGGCTCTTTGTGTGTTAAAGGTTGCCGACCCCTGTTCTAGTCGAATACCATTTCATTCACTTGTAATATGAAAAAAACAAAGAAAAACAATTAGGCATAAGTTGGCACATGCAAAGTCTTCAGAAATCGTTTATTGCGAAAGATATAAAATAATTTTGCCTCATATGACATTAAAATACCCCTACACGTAAACAAAAACGTCAAAAAACAAATATGTAAGTTAGGTCAAAAAGTTGACCTGATTGAGCAAAACCAACATCATTTTTGGATTCAGCACATCAATTTTTTTTCTAAATCAGCTAAAAAAAACTTAACACTGGTCAACACAAAATGTATTGTTTATTTATTACAGATATCAAGTTTCAACAGAGTTAAGCATTTAGACTTTTTTTTCACCCAGACACTAGAGTCACATGACCTGGAAGTTGTGAGTGCCGCTCTGTGAAAGAGGGGACTATAGAGTCTGCTAAAGAGTGAGAGTGTATGTAGTGAATGAAGGGTTAGGGACTGGGGTAGACATTCGGACACAGCCACTATTTTGACTATTACCATAGAATAAATGTCTCAGACAAACACTAGGACAAAATTAGAACAACCCAGTTCTAAACCTGGAGAAAGAGGTGTCTAAATATCAGAAGTATCATTAAGACTTCATAATACACACAAAACCATCATTTAAAGGTTTTGCTTTTTAAAGTTCTCTGGTGGAGGGTTGACCAATTGATGTTGATTAATGGGCCATGTCTCTTTTCAAAATAAAATACATTTTATTGGTTACTTTGCATATTTTATAATAATAATGACTTACATTGTACAAAAGATATATTGCTGTTGGATTTTTGGATGGCTCATGATCTGTTCACATGTGCTGAATTTATGCCTGGCAGATTCACAGTCGAAGCGCGTCGTTAATTTACTCTTGTCCCCAGGTCTAACCCATAATCATAAATGAAGCCTTTGAATTATAGCCATGCTACGCTATCTGAATCGCTGACAGGAGGTCTGGGAAGAAAGGAAAGAATGGAAAACGGGTACAATAATGATGGTGTTTGTGTGAGTGTGACCTTGTGCATGTGTGAAAATGGCAGCAGAGGCAAAACGTGCATGGGTTTCGCTAAATCAGGCCGCAATGCCTCAATTAGGAGGGATTATTACGATATGGATGTCAATGTCACTGACAATCACACAAACTTTTGTCATTTCAACACGCAAAATTTGGTCAGTGTGTGCAGTGAATGTAAAGTAAAGCAGTGTTAGAATATATATTGTAGAAAGCTTTTGAATTGTATTGTAAACTGATCCAAGCAAGAAATTGTTATAAAAATAGAATGACACATACAAGGGGTATAGAAGTAGGTATGGGAGAGACTCATTCTTTTTGAAGACAAATGCTAAAGCTTATTAATATTTGTCAGGGAATGGGTACACTAATTACCATGATAATCTTATGACGTTAAATTTTCTTATTAAAAAATCAGATTACAATTATTTTAGTGATGTTAAAATAGCGCCACAATCTGTATGTGTATTTTCATAAAGTTGTTTTGCGTTCTATTTTGAGATTTAAATTAGGTTAGCAAGAGCTTTGAGACACAAATACCACTTATATAAACACACACTTTTCATCTGATTAAGTGCTTGTGTCACTGTAAAGGTCTTAACGTGCCGTCTGTAATCATTCATCTGTTACTTGCAGTTCGCTGTCTGATATTTAAATACTGATTGTAAGACTGCTAAGTCCTCATAGAGAATGAATGGTGCAAGAAGAGCAGTTCCACACTTTTTGAGAGAAGCATAACTAGTTGGGCGGCTCTGTGAAAAGGACCTGTTGAATAATGCCGTCTCGAGACGGCAAAAAAAAAAAAAATTCTAGCACATAAATCTGACCTTCCTCAAAGTAATTTTTAAACAACAGGCGTTCTAGATCGCTCTGATATCATGTGAATGTAACCTATGAAAATGAACCAATGCCACTTTGAATAATGTTTTGTGCAGGAGCGGCGTGAGAAATTTTTGGCTGGAGGGGGTAAGGTCTTCAATGTGGGTGCTCACATAACATGTTAATTTAGAGACTATTAACCACTTGGCGTTCCGACGGCCGGCGTGGGCCGTCGCCTTTACGTTACAACTTTACAGCAATGTACGTGTATTTCTGCGTCACCCACACAAACAATCTACACATCAAATGAAAGATACGGCATTCATCTTTCTGAATATATAAACCATTTACACCTGTAATCACCACAGTGCTGACAGGAAAGACGTTTTTACAGAGAAGTCAGAAATGTGGATTTGGACTTCATTTAACTTTGAGCGCTCTGGTTCTGTCAAACATCAACATATTCACACAAGGTTGGTCTCATTTGTTCCATAAAGGTCCAGAGAATATAATCCAGTCAAGAAATTATGTCCACAAAGGAAGTTAGATCCTCCATGTCCAATCTGCTGCAGGAAAGTGAAATCTGTTCCGTCACTTCTTTGCATTTCTTTTGTCGATTTCAAGCATAATAAACTTCTGACAGCGCCAACTTTGTTCCTCAGCGCAAAACAAACTTGTTAACTTGTGATTGACACCAAAGTTGGCCAATAAATTGGGGGTTGTGGGTTACTGGAGCCGCGGACAGTGAATGAGAGCTACAGATGACTGAAAGAGTACGCCCTACTCTCCCCCTTGTAGAATCAAGCAGTTACATTACACACGTTTAGTGATGTTTTCCCCTTAAAGCCCATGAACAACATGCTGATGCGTGAAATGCAGTGGTTTACTGTAAACAGACGGAGTTTTCTGCGCGCGTAAAAAGAGGAGACTGGATACAAAGATCTGCGCGTGATTGAGTAATTTTACGCAGCACTTTTGCGTTTTAAACATGACGAAACGGACAAAAAAAAGGAAGTACGTGACCGAGGACACTGTGGATGTTTGTACAAGTTAAACTAGAGGCATCTTGGACCCGGAGGGGTTCGTGGAACCGGGTGACGATCTCATGGTGGACTGAGGAGTATAGGACTGAGTGCTGTTCCTGATCGGTAAGCGTGGTTTATTGTGCTATTGACTTAATTGTCAATCTGCGCCCCCCAACCACCACCAATAATCACGCACACACTCACTTTGGACACAATGACAGAACTAAGGACACAATGACAATGGTGTCAACCAATGAATGGTCCGAACGGGAGTCGATCTTCCAACCTTCGGGTTGGGGGACCAAACCACAGTGGCTCTAACCACTGAGCCACTGTTGCAGAGTGTCACACAGTACAATCATGTACAGTGTGTTTTTAGTTTCCAGTGTGTGTTTGTTTACATTTTGAAATTTGTGTGTGTTTGTTCACTGTTTGCAGTGTGTGCTTTGTAAATATGTATTTATTATGACCTATACCACTTGTTTTGACTATATTTTATATACAAATATACATTTTATATTGTGTTTTGATATGATATATAAATGTACAGCAATAGAGCAGCTGGGTGTGCAAATACAGATTCCTCTCAGTGTGAGCTTTCAGTAGAGCCCTCATTGATGTCTGTGGGTTGAAACATTCTAAAGTTATTGCAGTTTTTCCAAACATTCTCCAAATGTCTTCATTTAGATAGGTTTGGAGAGGCCTGGACTTACTCATGATAAAATGATTGTAAAACTCTGATTTTTATAGGTATTGACCTCAAATTTGAAATGTAAGTGGTCAACAATCTTGTGTATTTTTGTCCCCAGCTCCCTACTGCAGCTTTCTACACCTTCATTTTCACAAAAAAATTTAGGCGAGGATGAGGAAATTATTTTTTTATGTGTGTTCCAAAGTGTATAAATGCTCAGCAGATATACTTACAGTAGGCAATTTCACCAAAATGACCCGTAATGCGAAGGGGTTTTAACAATGGAACATACTCCCGCTCCCTACCATGTCTGAATTGCAGTTTTAAACCAGTTTAAATGTAGTTTGCACCCTGTAGTGATTCATAAAACCTAATATGGATTTTTTTTTAAATTTTTTTTATTGTAGTTTAATTTTGAACAATTTAAAATATTTTCCTCAAGATTGGATGCGGGGCATAAAAATACATAAAAAACAAAACAAAAACATTGGTATGTTTGTTACTCTCCTAATCAGATCAAGCCACATTTTACATACAGTTCATATAAAGTTTATTTCTATATGGAATTTAAGAAGTTTGTACATGTTAAAATACAGGGTTCTTTTATTGTGATTTCTAACAAAGACTAGGAGCTTTGAAATTTATATTTTCTCTCGCTCTCAGCTTCTTTTGTCCTTCACAAATAGAGATGGTACTGAATGTTGTCAGAATTTGTGAGCTTTAAAAATAGCTTCTCAGAATATACCAACATACACAATGGCGGCATATGCATACATTTGACCGCATCATCCTTGTCCATTGTGTTATATGATAATCCAGCAGTAACAAAGGGAGAGATGATTGAGGGTTGGAACGAGGCTGTGCAGTTGTCGAGTTGTTCAAATGTGCTAATCAAGTGTTGTTGAGTGGACGAAGCCTGCAGCGTGGGGCAGATGGAGGTGGGAGACGGCTACAAAGATCAAACTGAGATTTTTCAATAACACCTTTTCTTGACAAGTGTTTAAATCTGTATCAAAGGGATATCTAGTAAATGACAGTGGGTACATTAACCAAATAATCAGATCTGATTTTTGGTGTGGGTTTACATTCACAAAATAATAATACATTTTATTTATAATGCACTCTTCATTCCATAGAATCTCAGAGTGCTACAATAAAATAAGGCAAGGCTAAAGACATATGATTATCGAAAAATACAAAATGATGTGTCAGATAAATAATAGATTAGGAACACTGAATTTTAAAATAACTGTTCCAATTCTATACCTATTATGCAAAATCGACTTTTCAGAGCTTTTAACCATGTTATAGTTGTTTCCCCTTCTTATTTACCCTCTCAAAGTTGTTTCTGGAGAGATTTGAGTATGTTTGAGCAATTTTTAATCTCTTATTTTCAAGACGCCATATTGCCGATCAATCCCAGTTTTCAGCGCCACCAGAATACGCCCACTGCTCTGTACTTACTTTGTTCTCCAATTGTATTTTCTTAATTGATGATATACGAAGGATTCAGCAATCTCATGTAGTCATTTTGGTACAAATGAAAAAGAAAAAAAAAAATCTGCTACTCACTAGAGTGATCTGCAGCTATCCATCCGAGATGGAGAAATCAGATTACTCCACTCTGACACTGAAACTGTTTACATGACATTTCAATAATCAGATAACTCCAGAAGTCAGATTATGATCAGCTTTTTGGTATTCATGTAAATAAAGCCACTGATTATTCTAATGTGTGTGATTGGCGGTGGTACAGATTCAGTTGGCTACAGAAGTTGCTAGCTAGAATGAATGATGGGTAAATCGGGTTATTTAAGCCTGATTATTCAGAGCAATAAAGATGTTAAAAGATGTTCTTTCTGTCTGAGTCTAGACTAAAGCACACAATCAAGTGTTTTTTTCTCACCTTTTGAAACTAGGACAATGTATCAAAGTGCTTTCTCAAGTCGTGACAGTGCTTTTAAAATAATAATAGCTGCAATAATTTAGTATATACAAAACAAATATTATCTTTATTTATGGTAGGCTATTATCCACATTAGTTGCTCTGTATTTCCTGAAGCACTAGAGCAGCTTTGCATGATTAATACTTTGAAATCTTCTTATTTATCATTTGCATTTGGCTTGAACCATTTTTAGAAGCAGCCTCTTAGCGAATGAAGAATCTGCTTTGATTGGCCAATTTAAAGATGCCTTAGACCTGGTTTAATCCTGGTTTTATCCTAGTTTAGAGTTAGTTTATTGATAATGTAGTCTTGGCTTAGTTTATATTTTAGTGGTGTACAATGTTTTGGCCAAATTTCAATTTCGTTCTGCTAAGTCCGACTTTACTCCTTGTGGTTTATTGTTTGTTTCCCTATGCATTATGCTATGCTTGTACTTTTATGTGAAGCACTTTCGTCAGCTGAAGTTAGTTCTGGCTTAGTCCTGGCTTAGTCCTGGTTTAGTCCTGGTTTAGTCGCAATCATAATTTAGTCCTATGTCCTCTGTGTTTTCAGTCCTGGTGTAATTCTAGCTTAGCCCTGGTTTAGTATCGGTTTAGTCCGGGTTTAGTACCGATTTAGTCCTGGTTTAATCCAGGTTTAGTCCTGGTTTAGTCCTGGTTTAGTCCTGGTGTAATCCTCATCATAATTTAGACCCAAGTACTTGTTTCAGTCATGTACAACTCTCTCGTCAAAATCCATCTTCAGTCCTGGTTTATTTTTGTTTCAGTCCTTGGTTTAATTCTAGTTTAGTCCCAGTTCACTTCCAGTTTACCCCCTCAGCTCTTGATGAATCCTTTGTTTTGATTGGTTGGGTTACAGAAGCTTTGCCAGAGCCCAGCACAGAGCCACTGTGAGCACATGGTTAGTGCTGGCCTCCTTTCATGGCTCTTGTGCCTCAGAAAGCCAAAAAGGAGCAGAACTCTTTCACTTTTGGTCCCTCTCTGTCCCCAGATGGGGCTCAAGACAGCCCCATTTAATGATTTGTTTAGTAAAGTGGTTGAGGTACTGTTGCCGAACCTCTTCTGCTGGTACTCATTGAGCAATTTAAATGTAGAACACAGTGTAGCCTTAGTTTTGTCCTGGTTTAGTTTTTTTAAGAAACTGTCTCATTCCAGCTTCATTCGTATATTAGTCTTCAGACCTAGTTTGTTTCCAGTTTCGATTTATTCCTGATTTAATCTCAGTTTTCACCTAAAATATTCCTTTGCTGAATCATTGTTTTGTTATGGTTAAAATCACTGACACTTCTGGTTTAAACTTGCGTATTCTTTACTTTTAAAAGATGTGTTTTTGTGGGGAAGAAATACGTATTTGTATATGTATTTACCCGTAATAGTTTTGTCACAAAATTCAAACTACGATTGCGATATTAAAGGGCCCATATTGCTCTATTTTCTGATGTTCTATTTTCTATTTTCTTTCTATGTTATAATGTAGTTTCCCACAAACATACCTGGAGTTGTCTTTTTTATTCACGCACAAACCCTGCATATTTAGGCTTCTTCTTAAGAGTTCTTCTCTCAAAGGGAAAACACTCTGATGTCATGTGGTAAAACAGGAAGTGCTCCCCTGTGTTTTTAAACTTCATTCACGTTCACTAGAATCATCTGGGTCTTTTAGCCTTGGGATTACCTAGTTTTACTGAACTAAATGTAAAAGGTAACTGTTAACTTAAAAACTACCACTACATGACATCACAAGATGGAACAGAGCATTCTGAGCTTTGGTGATGCAAACAGACTTATAATAAAAAAGGATTACTCACACATGCGTAAGTGAAACAAAACAGAACTCCAGGTATATTTTTGATGAGGTAACGACATTATAACATGGCTTAAAGCTCAAAAGAGTCTATTTTATGTAATATAGGGAAGGATCAATACTGATTTCAATACTAAAATGTTTACTCCTGTTTTATTTTGTATTTTTTCATATATAATATTGCCCTGACGTCTTACACTAGTAGTAGCATCTAGTTTTGAGCAGTTTCAGTTTTACAGCGCTGACCTGTGTAATTGGACTTGTTCTGGAGTAAAATGTGTAGCCATAATTTCTACTTCCTGTTAAGTACAGTGAGTTTAAGGTGTAAAAGCAGCACAGAGCATTGATACTGACCTACTGGCTCTCTCTGGTTCTGGTGGAGGACCTTGCTGTTGCTCCCATCCATGTTGGCCATGTTAATAGTGTTGCCATCTGTCCAATAGATTTTCCTGTGGGGAGAGGTGTGAGGTTAATGGTTAATGAACTAGCCACAACAAGACCACATTTCTACTCCAGCTGAACACCATCTAGAAGGCCAAACACATTGTGAATTACTAGTAACAATCCAGTCTAATCTAGCAATCTTGGCTCATTATGCAGAGCAGCAGAATGCCAATACATTTGTGACAACAACAAATATATGCAAATTACAGTAAAAATGCAACATGAAGTATAGCCTAGCTGTAGAGTACTTTTGCACTTTGTTACTTTTCATTGCTGTTAATAATGTAATAATTTCATTGTTTGTAAAAACAGATCAGGCATTCCATCATATACTTTCTACATACAGTTTAGCATCCTGTTTTTAGTGATATTTATTTATTTATTAGTTTATTTGAATAGGGACAATGCACATTAATCGACATTTCTGTAAATGCGCCAGTATTAGCTATACAGCTAGTTTCCAACTGCAGTCCCTATGGCAAGATGTAAAATGCCACCACACATAAAATACAAGATTATAAAAAGTTAGTTTGGTAATTAGTAAAATGTTTTAAAAGTTAGTACAGGTAAGTAGGCAATTAGTAAAACACTGTGATACAGACAGACAAAATCTACAGACAACACAGAACAAGACTTGGCTCTTGGCTCTTTTAATATTTATACGACAGAACCCAATGTGAGATTCTCATATTATCTACAAATTAATCGCAAAGAGAAGTGATCAATGCTCAGCTGTGTTAAAATGGTTGAAACTCAGACTGGGAATGTGTTTACTCTTTGAAAAGATGAAAATCTAAATAAAACGTTGCACGACAATCATAATAATAATTAAAAATGAACTGCTATTGCGATGCCAACTCAGTCTTGTCTTTGTGCACAAATCTCTCACTTGCGTTGCCTGCTCTGCTTTTCTGCTGATTTTTGTGTTAGTTCAGCTTATATTAGGATAAATAAAAATTTGAAATAAAAAGATTTGGTTCTTTAAAAAAAAAAAAAAGACATCCGATTTCAACCGTTCACACTAAGGAACCTTTCAAAAGAGCAGACTCATTCACAAACATCACATCACTGCCTGTTTTCAATTCACATTAAATTTGAGGACAACATGTTGCTCACAAAAAAAAAAAACAATCATTAAAAGGTAGCATAATGTAACAATCTATGTTGTTCAAGTACCATGTAGTTATAATGGGAAGCCAATTAGTGAATATATTTTCTTATAATGTTTTATACAATTTCTCCATCTATTTCTTCATTCATTTGATATTCTATGGTGGGATCAAATTTATGAGCACTGAAATGACTGTATATAAGATTACTGTAAAGCTCATTCACAAAACTCTGGGAACAGCCAGCCACTACATCCAATTCAGTGACTCTATTACTATTGCTATCTAAATCTTGGACATTAATTTGTTGTGGTTAAAACGCTTACAACCCATGCATTTCACGCAATGTTCCCCAACACGAGTCCATAATAAATAAATCTGTAGTCTCCTGTGCATTTGTTTTATGCTAGAGTTTGCCCCGGAGGTGAGGGGCTCTAATCTACTTACCCTTTGGCCGGGTGCACTACCAGGCACCTTGGCTTATCAATGCCATGGATGATGGAGGTCTTCAGGGATCCATCAAAGCGAGCCACATTGATTTGCGACTCGTCATTTTCGGAGCTGAGCCAATATAAGTTCCTAGAAAGCCAGTCTAAAGCCAGGCCACGGCAGTTCACTATGTCTGCAACAGAGAAAATCGGTAAACAATTATACTGTTGTGTAGTCCGGAGCAAAACAGAAACAGAAATGCATTTTATAGAAGAAAGGCTTGAAAATTGGAATAAGTATATAGAGGCATTTTAGGCTTAAGGCAAATTCTTTTTTTTTTTTTTTTTCTGTTACAGGTTACAAGTGACTGGTTCCTAGGCAGTTTTATCCATGGGTTTAAGGTGATGAAAAATTTTGATTCTTAGTGTTGCAATTCAAAACAAAATATTCTGTCTTTTCAGAAAGTCAAAAGTATAATGGCTGCCATAATGAAAAAGTAAATAATGGAATTAAAAGACATGAATAACACATTGCCAGTTTGAATTCCTTTCTCACTATTTCATACTGTTGTTGTTGGGTCCTTGTGCAAGAAACATCACTCATTTTGCCTGTATGAAATAAATAACTGTGGGTGTAGCTCAGTTGGTAGTGGAGTGTCAGATCCACTGATCCAAAGCCTGGCAGTTTGAATCCCTCTCTTAACATAAACATCATTAGTAGAGGAGTCAGATCCACTGACCCACAGGTTGGCAGTGCCATTCCAGTTCCCACAGATAAATGTTGAGTCCTTGGGCAAGACTGTTAAAAATCTTGCCCCTAATGTGTATGAAGTGAATGAACAAGTAACCCAATGTTGATAATTATTGGATATTTTGGTAACCCAACAGAAATGTGCTAAAATGTGTTTCAAATTAGTTAAGGCTTAGGAATAAAAAAAAAAATAAAAAAAAAAAATCAGATTTAAATTTTTTTTTATTTTTCAAATGTTGCATTTCAAATGTTGCATTTTGTTGTTTCAAAAGAGCATTCACAACATTATTAATATATTAACATATTGTTCACCTCTTTTTGAAAGTTACTACAGACAGTGGTGGGAAAAGTACAGATACGGGAGCAAAAAAAAAAAAAAAAAAAAGTTTAAGTAGCACATGAAGAAATCTACTTAAGTTAAAGTATTTAAGTACATGTTTAAAAGTACATGTTTAAAAATATACTTTAATATCTAATAAAGCAGACTTGTGTTGAATTTTGTTCAACAGAAACAACTGAATCGATTTTTTATTTTTTTCTAGCTGTTTTATTTGTATATTTTTGTTTGCTCAGATTGTGAGTGTGTTAAAAATAAACCCCTCAGCCTTTACAGCAGGTTTCAGGCAATAATAAAAAAAATACTTTTACTTTTCAGTCCTCTTCAAAAATGTAGTGGAGTAGAAAGTACAGATACCTGCTCTCATATGTTGTAAAATAAAAGTAAAAAGTATCCATTTTAAAATGTACTTAAGTAAAGTGCAGATACCTAAAATGTATACTTAAGTAGAGTACTTTCTACTTTTACATTGTTATGTTCAACCAATGCAAAATAAATGTGTGTATTGTCCTAAAATAGAGATACAGTAAAAACAAAAATAAAGATAGGGGCGGTGAAGAGAAACTGAGATAAATATTGGCAAAGTATTTACATTTTAACCTGGGAGAGATAGACAACTGTGTATTGTTTGTGAATGTTTTGGCACATTGTCCTGCACAGATGGGTTCTCCTACCTGCAGAAATGATGGTTTCTAGCTGTGTCCCGTTAATAAAAGCACGTTTGATCGTTTGGGTTTTGATGTCGGCCCAGTAAATCCTCTCCTCTAGGGCATCATAATCGACCACGGCCACATCGTCAATGTCCGGCACGGTCAGCGCGGTCATTACATTCATGTATGGGTTTTCGATGTCCACTCCCCGAATCTCTGAGCGTCGCACATACAGGAGAAACCTTTTCAGGGCTGATGGAGATACAAAACAGAGAGAAAAGTCTTTGACCTTTTTTGTCCAAACCATCTGTTATCTTATCATGCAAATGCACGTGTCAATCATATGCAGGAAAATGATGTGTGCAAAGAAAAACCAAAAGGCCAAGAGCTATTTTTATCACAAATGTTCTCGCTCTGTGCAGTTGGGAGATGGTAGTTTATCCAGAGGCTAAACGAATACAGAAAAGTTGGATTTACATGACTAGGAATGTAATCATAGACATTCCTGTATTACCATGTGACATCACAAGGCAGAACAGAGTGTTTTCCATTTAAGAAATGAACTCAGCCTACATATGCAGGGTTTGTGTGTTAAACTTGTGTGAATAAAACAAAATGCAAATATGTATGTCCAGGTATGTTAGTGATGAGGAAACAACATTAAAACATAGATTAAGAAATAGCATAATATGGGCCCTTTAAGTCCCAAAGAAAGTAGTCACAAGAGGCTCAGGGATAAATCTTTCATCTTTATGTATGGCCAAGTATCTGTTCAAATATACGGTAAATCATTCAATTACAGGCCTGTATAATTAGTAAGTGCTTTTACAAGGTGGTATAAAATTACAATGAAGATGAAACAAGTCATCAAGTCTGGAAAGCTTTCATGGGAAATGGCTATATTGGTGCTCATTATAAAAGTATTTGGCGTAGCAGTGACAGTAGTAAAGATAGGAGTGGTAGTAATAGGAGTAGTAGTAGTAGTAGAAGTAGTAGTAGTATTACACATAAGATTAGTCAATTGTAAAATTAATTAAGTCATAACATACATTATATAGGCCAATTGATTGTCTGGAAAACATTTTGGTGAAATAGCAGAAATAGTACCGGCTTGCTGAAGTAGAAGTAGTGGCTCTAGCATAGCATTTTGTAGTAGTAGTAGTAGTAGTAGTAGTAGTAGTAGTAGTAGTAGTAGTAGTAGTAGTAGTAGTAGTAGTAGAAGTAGTAGTAGTTGTAGTAGTAGTAGTGGAAGCACTGGCAAAATAGTTCACAGATTACATGACAACAACTTAAAATTGAGTTATTTCTACATCACAGTATTCCTAAAGTGGTAAAAGTCACACTTACCTTTAGCATTAGTCATATTTCCTCAGACATAATGACAGTATTTAAGTTTGTAATTTGTCATTACCCTGTGTGTCAGATATGTAGATTGAGATGAGATTAAGATGCATGTTTATGAGCTCACCAAAGCAGGACTGTTTGTTGGGAGAGAGTTTCATAAGGTGTGGACAGGTGCACGACGCGCTGCGGTTGTAACTGATGAGACACAGATGTGAACAGGGCCCACGTCCATCATTCTCCTCACATGGGTTAGGGGCTGAGAGAGAGAGAGAGGAAGGGAGGGAGAGATGGATAGAAGAAAGGTTAAATTTTTATATAGCACTTTTCCACATTAAAGGCACAGAAAAATAAACAAGGAGATGGAGATAGAAAGACTGAGGGGTGAGGAAGAGAGAAAGAGAGTGAGAGAAGAAGACAAGGAGATGAAGAGGGAGAGTGATGGTGGTAAGTTTGGAAGAGAGAGAGAAAAAAAAGATATATGGAAAGGGAGTGAGAGAGAGGAAGAGGGAGAGACCATTTAGAACAAACAGGAAACAATTACAAAAACGCTGGTGTAATGAGCGTACATCTGCACAAAATTACAGTGCTATAGACGTATCATTATATTAAGGTGATCAGGATGTTTGGATTTCTGCTTGGGGCTGTTTTTGATAATAAAATAGAGCAGTAAATGATATGTTCTCTTCCAGCAATCACAATATAGTGTACCCAAAGATAGATAGAAGAAATCAGACCTGATAGGACTTTGGCCCTTTCCACACAATGGTATGCAATACAAATATGGACACCTATGTGATTATTGGACAGCTGCATTGTAGTAAAATAGTAAAGTACTGTACTTAATTAAATAGTTTAGGTATATGTACTTTACTTAAGTCTAAAGGCCAAATGATTGTCTGGAAACCATTTTGGGGAAATAGTGGCAGTAGTACTGGCTGTAGTGTAGCATTTTTTGTAGTAGTAGCTGTTGTTGTAGTAGTAGTAGCTGTTGTTGTAGTAGTAGACAATATTAGTCTACATATTATTGCAAAATTACATAACTGAGTTGATTAGCATACATTATATAGGCCAGTTGATAGTAGTAGTAGCAGTAGTAGACCTGTTAGGACTTTGGACCTATCCCGCAATGATATACAATACAAATATGGGCACCTATTTAATTATTGGACAGCTTTTTCCATGTGCTTTTTTCATTTGACTTTTATTCAAGTCACAAAATTGAGTACCTCTTCCACAAAAAAGGATGCAAACTCTCATTAGGGCATTTACCCTTGCAATGCTTCGAATTATTTTAACCAAATAAATTTCCATTACAAGTGTGTACTCACCTCTGACTTTATTTAGACTTCTAAATATTTACATAGTTCTCCTGCAGTTCTTTTGTTAGCATATCAATCATGCATATAGTGTTGATTCAAACAATGCTCAACCATTCAACAACAAACAACAAGAGCCACTCAGAGACTCATCTGGCTGCTATTTCTACAGGCTTATACACTGTAGCATTTTCCATCCAAAATAATACATGCTTATGATGTGCTCCGACTCACCTCCCATCCCGTTAAGCCGCGGAAATGAACTTTGAATTGAGGTGCACGCGGAGGGGATCACTGGGAATTCATGCCGGAATCAAGGGGTTTGATACAGGAGATGGGATCAGGGCTTGGCGGTCAATAATTGAGACGTGGGTGACAGACGGAGCGGGAATAATCCGGAATAATACAATGCAGGGACATAAAAAACAACTTGTTCAAAAGCACATCGCTTATGAGGGCTCTGCTTGGTCATGTCTGTAAAATGTGATTTGCCTTCTTGTGCTTTTTTGTTGGTATCAGAGCAGAGGCTAGATCTAAATATATTGGCACGACGAGCAGGGATTATAAAAGCAGATTTTCAGTACCGTACTTGTTTACAAACCACTTTGAATGTACTTTGCATTGTGGCCTTGGTAAATTCAACTCCCACTGTATGTGAAAAATATTGTAATAGTGTGTTGTATTTGTGTCGTGTATTTACTTGCGTTACAAGCTATGGAAACTGTCAATGTATTCTAGGGACAACACAATCACATTTAATTTTGGTATACAACGTTTTTAAGAATCTTGCTCCACTTCCTCTAAAGGAGTTTGTGAAAAGAAAGGTGACTGCTCTGTGCCGTTTAGGAAAAGTGCTTTTGGACAACTCTCTTTTGCTCTCAACACTGGCAGTATTTTTGAAAACTTTAAAACAGTGGATGTTCAAGGGTCAAATATGTCACCATGTATAACTGAAGTCATTTTTATATTGAGAGTTTGTTGGTTTACCTTCTAACTTCAACTGAACTGTTCTATAAATGTATGTATAGTGAGTCTGTTGTATGTATAGCAGTGTTAGGAATAATGGCGTTTAAGCATAACAGTGTTACTAGCGTTATTTTTACTAGTAAGAATTAATCTAACTACTCTCTTTCTACTCTTTCCTCTACTGTAATGTCATTACAGTTACTGTCAGTGTAACGGGGCTGGTTATTTTACTGTGAGATGCTGTAGCAGTGACAGATCAGACTCAGCTCTTTCATCTCATTCAGAGTGGCTGCAAGGTTTTTCCTTTGTTTTGGGAAGTGAACAAGATCAAGATGAGAGATTAGAGACAGTGATTGGCTAAAACAAAGAATCACTGTAAAGGTGACCAACCAGAAGCAGCATTAGGTGACCATAAAGACTTAAAGGCATTTAATTTATTCAGCATTGACTAGCAAGCGGATACTCACTGTTTTCAACACAGATGAGGAAATATGCAGATTCTTGTACATTGTATGGATAAACATCATTATTTGGCAATGTTTGTGATGGGAGTAAAAACAGACAACAACAGCGGGAGTGACACGTGCGTCGGAGTTTACAGATCGCTAAAAAGACGTCAGCGATGCTCACGTGACTTAACCTAAGTGCAGCTAATATCTGTTTGGCAGTTCACCTCTGGTTTTACCTGCGTTTCAGTGCTGTCATGTGGCATGCACATGTTTGTAATATTCTGATATCTGTGCATTTGGTAAATGCTGTTTGGCCACAGTCTGCTGCATATAGAGGGCAGCTGTTTGCCCTGTATGGTTGTGACTGTACAGTTCTGAGTCCATGTTGGTGCTTGATCTCTGTGAAGCAGAATAGCCTATAACAATATAATGATGGCTCATTGGTGCATCTGTTGATTTGCAGGACAAATAAGGCTGAATATAGCTTGTTTTTATTTGAAAAAAGCAGCTGGAGTGAATTTGAGGATTTTTTTGTAATTTAAGTTACTTATCTGGTAAGTAGTAAATTTAATCACACAGTAACGCAATTACTTTGGGCGAGAAGTAATTACCCATTACTATGACAAATTTTTTGAAGGTTATTGCACAACATTGGTGTGTAGTGAGTGCGCTGGTGTGCTACATTTGCTTTTGTGTGATTGTTGCTGTTCTTTTCCATGTCCTGTAGACATTATAGACACAGACTGGCTATAATCTCTACATATTTACATTTTTATATTCTATGTGCTCTACCTCTTTTATCTTTTCAATTATTCAAAATTTTCTTTTCAACCACTGAAATAACATAAATGAGTTATGAATTTATAGAATGTGCCGTGTTATCCTTTTGATTTGTCAAAAATCCTCAAAATGGCGTCCGTAAGCAAGAAACTAAATGAGCCTCTGAGATAGCCCCATCTGAGTCAGTGTGCCAACAGTAAGATGTCTGAGTGGATACAGACTTGCTTAATGCCAAATCTCTCTCTCCCTCTCTCTCATCATTTCGCTGGCTCTCACCCTCCGTGCTCTCTCTCTCTTCCTCTCTCCCTCCCTCTCTTTCTGGAGGGATGATTGGCAACCGAAAAGCTAGACCTCCATCCACTACAGGGAAACGAACCTAGTCAAGGCCGGGCTGCTGCTGATGAATAGGTGCAAATGGGTTTCGGCTTAAAAATAAAGCAGCACTTGAATATTCATTATGAGAGCAATATGACTTGTACATGGTAAAATCGACACAGATGTCATCATTCAGAACCATGATAGGACCTTGCTCTTCAGTCTCAGCTTGTGTGCTGCAGCAAACAGGAAGTACTAATTAGCAGTTGTTAATGTATTAAATGAGACTTTATTAAAGAGTTTTTATGGTTGGTCTCGTAGTGCATTCTTGATATGTATAATCCAGTCATGTTTTGTGACATGTGTACGTAGCATAAAACACATTCTGAATAGATAATGTTTCTATCTCTGGATTAGAGAGATGGATCAAATATTGAATTGGATTGTTTAATCCAATAAAGGGTTTGCCACCTGTTTTTCTCGATGGGGTTATTATTTCATTACGGCATTAAACTTATCAAACTTGAATTTATGAAATTACAAGTGGTGATTCCGCACATCACCTCACTTTTCCACAGATCTGAACCGTAACTTGGTGTGTCCAAGTAGATAGAAGTTAAATGCCGTGGAATATGTGAAATATTCCAGTAACATTTCCATAGAGATTGATGTACCTTCCTACATTTTAGAATTCGAATTTTGTAAATGATGAGTCTAATTGATTGAAATATTTCCCATTGTGAAATTAATGCATCGTTTGTAACACGCCTATTCATGTGTTACAAGTTATGGTAACCATCTCCTGTTGTCACAGTAATTAAGCAAAATAAAATCAAAATATTATATCTTTTGAATGGGAAAAGTTCTTCTATAGCCTTGTTTCCATAGGGCAGGTATGTGGTATTATTTTTTTAGTATTTTTATGGCTGTCCTGTGCTGCAGGCCTTGGGCCTGGTGTGTCTTGCTAAACCTTTTCTCAGGTGTTTTACTCAGGTGTTCTGTTTCTGCTTTCACAGCAATAATTATACATCAAAATTTTCCTGTTTTCTTTTTAATTACCACAATTTTGAAATAAACTGATCCAATTATGAATTTAATGATGTCTGCGTATTGAAATCATCAGTAACTATCTCCTCTGTATTTCTCAGGTGAGCCTCACAACGCTGTAACTTTGGGACTGAACCAATCTGCAGCTAATGTGCAAATGCTTGTAATGTGATTCTTGTGATGAACAGTGACTGGTCTCTGTAATGACACATAATGTATTTACAGATGTTTGTGTGTCCCGCGGAGCTGCAGTCAGACACCTGCTGAGAGCCCACGAAGACCAGCTGTGTCTGTGCTCACGGCTCCTCTGCTACTGCCATGTTCAGTAACAGCTAATATAGTCTGGCTTCATTGCTTTCTATTCATTATTTTCACACATTGTTACTACCCTGTTCCATTTTAAGTTTAACTAGAATTTGTAGTGCCTTGTGCACAGTGGCAGAAAATAACAGAGCAAAAAATACTTGAGTTAAAGTTAAAGTATCACATGAAAAAATTCATTCAATTTCATTCAATTTATTTGTATATTTTTGTTTGCGCAAACTACAAACAGGTAAAAAAATAAACCCCTTAGACTTGCAGATGTACTGGAGGAGACAGTACTGATACTTGCTTTCAAATGTAGTGAAGTAAAAATAAACCACTTTAAAATAAACTTACCTATTTTTTTTTATATTTACTTAAGTACAGTACTTTACTATTTTTACTTTGTTACGTTCCACCACTGCTTGTGCAACATTTCACCTGATCTATAAAGTATTGTAGTTCCCATTCATCATGAAAGTCTAATATATATTTTTATACAATTTTAAAGAATTTTACTTTTACTTACTTTACTCATGTTTTATGATCATGTTATTTTCACACTGAGCAGCCATTCACACACATTCATACACTAGTGTAAACAGATACTGGGATTTGAACCACAGGATTCGAACTGTCAACCTTCGGATCAGTGGAAAAACACTCCCAATTGTGCTACTGTCGCCCCCTATATAACAAAATATGTGTCATCTAGTTTTGATATCTTTTTTAGCAATAGTCAGACAATGTAATTACTAACCCTTTTTGATTGGCACATTTATGTTATGCATCTTTCTATAATATACAGTACATACATTGCAATAATAGTGGTCATAGCAAGAAGTTGTTGCAACAGTAATTAGCAGTTGTAATAAAATTAAGTAGATAGTTGTTGAATAAACATGCAATACATGTATCTCAGTAAATACTTTGATTGATGTTTTGATTACTTAGATTTTTTTTTCTATTACATACTGGTAATAGTAGTAGTAGCGACATGTAATACTTGTGATATAGTACTGGTAGTACAAGGTGCAATGACAATTTTGTTGAGTACAACACATTATATAAATGATATTGCAGAGAGATTACTTCTCCAGCTGTGACTCCAGTCCAGATGTGCAAAGGCAAATATTGTGTGCAGATGCAGCCCCTATAGAGCCCTGGTTGTGGCTGGAGTGGATAAAAGCCCAGAGCCCCTGCTGAGCTCTCTCAAATAGGATTAGGTGCAGGTTCTTTGGGGAAAATCAGGCCGTCTGCATCACATTTATCTATAGTGAACAGTGACGCTAACACAGATACCGGAAGGAAACAAGCAAATTAACTTGACAGTGAAGAAGCAGTGGAATCACTAAATAGATGTAAAACCGATTAGCATCATAATAATGCCCCTTTTTATAAGATGGGGGCTTACACGCCATGGGGGCTTAGCTGGGCAAATTTGCAACTTGGCAGAAGTGAAAAATACTGGGCATTTGGTAAGGAGGTACAGTCTAGGGTCAAAGAATTTTATTTGTTAGAATTGAGAAAAAGGATGACTAGGCAATATAAACACACTGATGCATCTCTTTGCTACTTACTTGAAATAATGTTTAGCATTTACCAACGTTAGCTTAATGGCAACTAAGACATTACTTAATTTGATATTGTCAAATAACTAGTATCCGCAAGTTTATTTGAGTTTTTAGATGGCAGATGTGAAACATGTTCCCCTCAAAGCTGACACACTGTCAGACAGCAGTAATATAGAAAACATCTAGTGGTAATATGTGAGAATACTACAGGGGCGGGGTCGGCCAATCTAATTACAGATGGTAGCTTTAATCTTTTGCAGGCCCACATGAAAAATGGCAATTTCTAGAATACATTTACTCAAGCATATTAAAAGAATAATTAAAGAAAAGAAAAGAAAAAAAAATATGCTAATCCAATAAACCAATGCTAGTGAAAAGAGATATTTGGATTATATATTAGATATTTGGTCCAGATTAACAGGCTTCTTTTTATGTACTTGATAAAAGGGTGAGTCACAATAACTTGCCATTCTGCAGCTGCTTTGTTCCATTTTGTATTGTAATATAATAGTTTGTAGGCTATGAATAATAACACATGTGCTTTAAACACACAATCTGGTGGTGCCATTAACTCGCACAAACTCATTCTCTGCATGACTGCGTCCTCGCACATAATATGTGTCAAAATGATTGACGGGCTAAATGAAGGCCGACGTCAAAGCTGGCAGTAATTACTTTTTTTTTTTTTTACTTAGTTATATTGATGGTAATTGTGGTTTAAATCAGGCCTATATCCTTTTTATGCAATATGAGTTACTTAGCAAATCCCTTTTTTGAGTACATTATAGAAAGTACAAAGAAAGTACAAAGTAATAGTAAGTAACACTCCAGAAGCTAACTTCAGAAATAAGCGTTAAACATGCAAAATTGGAAAGGAGTTCTATTTCCTGGCTAACGCTTTTTACAATAAGAATGTAACAATAACCGTGATATTACAGGATCAAAAGACTTGAAAGGCCTCACAATTTCATCGACAAAAATATCACAGTACAAGCTCTTATGTCTAAATGGGAAAAAAAAATCCTTTAATCAATGCATCTCACAGGATGGAAATATATCATAGCACTTTGAGCTTGTTGTAAATAATTTGCATTTCTACCTCCTCACAATGTTATACAATGTTTATACAATACAATGTTTGTAAGATAATTTAGATAATTTATCATTTATCCTGTACTATCCTGTACTGTATTTTTCAGTTTACCTGATAATCTTGTATAACTGGGGCCTCACCAGCCTCCATAGTCTCCTTACACTGGCCATTTAAACCTTAATTATATATGGAATATTATACCAATTCCAAACCAAGTCTAAATACAACATCTTTTATTATAAGAGTAAGTGAGGCAAAAACTGTAAACCATGAAATAAGGCACTAACTGGGTCACAATCAAATTACCTAAGCTAAGACTAAAATAGATCCAAACTACAATAAAACAACATCCAAAACTGAATATAATTAATCATACTTGATTTTGGACACACACATTCTAAACTTTAAAATCACCTGAATGCAAAAATACCCCTTGAAAGAAGGGTCCTGCATACCACATGTATTATCACACAGTTTGAAAAGCACTAGCAATAGTCCACTAGACACTCACCTTGTGGCTGTCTGCTAGGGTGAAAAATCTGCAAATCAAAAGGCTGAGCACTGGTCTTCTGGATGACGGTGACATTTTGACCTGTCCACTTGTTCGCCCTGGCCAAAGTGTTAGTCCTCCAGTCGGTCCAGTATACATTACCCCCAAAAAGGGACACCGCAAATGGGTGAGAGAGGTACTCATGCCCCCTCAGGATCTCTATCACCCCACTGCCGTCATAGAGAGCAGAGAAAATGGCATCAGATCTGTGGAAAAGAGAAGAAAAAACACTGTTCACAGATATGTTTTGAAAGGAATGTTGCACATTATTACACATTAGTTAATTAGTAACCACCTACTTTGAGATTCTGGAAGCTAATTTGCCATTATTATTTACAGAATAAATAAAAAAAATCATATAAAATGGTAAAATCAAATATAGCGCTTTCCCACCTTCAAGGCATCCAAAGCACTTTACATCAAGGAACCACTCACCTATTCACATACCAGTGTACAGTGTACATAGAGTTTTGTCCAAGGACACAATGACAGCATTCATCTGGGGAAGCTGAAATCACACCACCAACCTGTGGATCAGTGGATCTGATGTTTATGTCAAGAGCGGGATTCAAACTGACAACCTTTGGATCTGTGGATAGACAATCTACCAACTGAGCTATCAAATCTTTGTTGATGCTTATCAGCTATGTGATATTTGATAACCACAAGACTTATCATTGTAGTCCAATTTCTGCTAAGTTATTAAAACATTTAGTAGAATTTCAAGTTTTAAATGTGTTTTTGGGCTGAAAACAACAGTGTTTAGGACAGCAGTTACTGTATACCTGGTTAGTCTCCTTTGTGCTCCTAATAGTAGACTTTTTTGATAAGTGTTATAGGAAAAATACATAGGAAATTTCTAGAACCTCTTTGGATTTTGAAGTGACTGTTGAGCTGTATTGAAGATGTTAAATTGTTCATACTTTCCTTATAACAGCAATAGCAACAGCAACAGCAATATGCTCAGATGTGTCTGTACAGTCCTTGGTTGAGGTTCAAGTATCTCACAAGTATAAACTGACTGCAAAATTATCTTAAATCCTTGCTTAGAAGATTAAGATGTTTTTTTTCGATCAATACAATTTCGATGTCATCTTGGAGAAACTATATGCTGCCAACATTTATATGCCCTGCTTGCAACCAAATATGGCCATTGTTTGTGAGATCTTGCTCTCGATACAAACATCATTGGTTGAGCAGTCAGATCCACAGGTTGATAGTGTGAGTCCAACTCCTGCTAATGAATGCTGTCATCATGTCATTTAGCAAGACAATTAACCCGCCTCGACCCCAGTGTCTGTGTACACTTGTGTATAAATGTGTGTGAATGGGTGCGTGGTTCCTTGAGGGCCTAAAAGGAGGAAACGCACTATATAAAGATGTGACCATTTACCATCTCTCCATGTTATATGCCATCAGTTATTTAACAGCATGAAAGAATGCAAATTCAAGTTTAATTTTGTCTCCTAAATCTACATCTTCTGCATGCATATTATTTTATACATAAGAGTATAAAAGAATAAAAGGTGTTAAAAAGGCACAATGCATAATGGGTCATGCTATACCGTGCATCTGTCCATACGATCCTCTTCTCCAGATGGTCCAGAGTGAGTCCGTTAGGCCAAGCTCCAATTTCCATGTCCTTAAAAACGATGTGTCTGCCCCCCCCACTCATTGATGCTGCCTCGATACGGGGAAAAGTGGCGTCCCAGTCCGTCCAGAACAGGATTCTTGAAGCAAAAAAAAAGGAAAATGATACCATTATTCTGAAGATAGATCTAGAACTGGGATTACTGTCATTTTTCTCGACATACCAAAAGAGCAATAACATAATATCTGATATTTTGTCTTTAGTTCAGAGTTGACGCCTTGTGTTGTTGTTTATGTGTTGTTGTTAATGTAACTGCTTTTGTATGTGACACTTGGTTGCTATGTCGACAAGCTGATGTGAAGGTTCTTTTGGTCATTTACTGGTCTGTTTTGGAGACTGGCTCTAGGGAGTTGAGACTGCTGTTGTTTTGCTCTTGTTTTGGCGTGGGTTATGGCCTACAGTAGCCTTTGTGTTCAGAAAATAAATAAACAGAAGAAATTTGGTGTATGTCCTTACAACAGAAAGCTACACTATGTTTCGCTGGTGTGCCCACATTATCTTAAATTAAGGCCAAAGCACATTAAAAAATACAATATAGTTTAGATAGCCATATAGATGTTTTTGTTAAAAGCAGACCTATTATGCAAAATCGACTTTTCAGAGCTTTCAACCATATTATAGTTGTTTCCCCTTATTCCCAATAAGGGGAAACAACTATATTCCCAATCAACCCCCATTTTCAGCGCCACCAGTATATGCCTACTGCTCTCTACTTATGCCATTCTCCAATTTTTATTTTCTTTATCTGTGATGCACGTAGGATTCAGGATCTTTGTTATGATGATACTTACGGTGGCTCTGCTCTCATTGGGCACAGCAGTTTTCTAGGTCAGCTGACTTGTTGTTTTTTTTGACTGAAGGAATGAAGTTATATGAATATTGCGATATAAAATGGGGAAATTATAACATAATGATCCACAGGTGTCATAGATTATAATTATATAACAGATACAAGCACAATAGGTCTGGTTTAATAAATAAAACAAAGGCCTCAATCAAGTGGCATACCTGTAACTAAGTACGTGCATGTGATTGCTATCAGGTATACTGAGAGGTTGCCATAGTAGGAGAATATTATTGGATGTACAGACAGACAGAGTCCAAGAGCAGCAGCAGTGATCCAGCACAGCCCTCTGCCTTTGTGACACGCCTGGAGATGGGAAGCCATCTGTTTTATTATGACTTTTCACAGCTCAATGAGGCCTGAAAACGAACACCGCCATTGATTCCAACATCCATGCAGTGTCCTGTGTCCTACAGCAAGGAAACAGAAAAACATGGACAACTCTATACTTGTTCTAACCTGCCCCTTTGCAAAGTCAACTTGAATGAAAAGACAAAATGGACGCTGAAGCTTGAAACACAACCTTTGTTATTTTTTGTTTTTGATTGTAATCAATTTTTGTATTATGAATAATTTTGTATTCTCATTGTTGCAACATACAAACCATCATTCAGAGAGTGCATAATAGGAAGCGTCAAGCACAAAAAGACAGCAATGAAAAAAGCTGACAAAATAAAATAAAGAGGGAGAAAATGTGTGGTTATACTGCTGAAAAACAATATCTGAAGTAATAACTCCATTTTGAAAACACACAGAACACAGATAATATGACAGCGTGCCCCATTGCCCTTAGAGGATGGGTCAAATGCAGAGGACACATTTCCCAACAGGGACAACTAAGTGTACCTTGACCTATAGTAAAAGAAAAGAACACTTTGTCCACTGGTCAAATGTTTTGTTTTGGGTTTTTTTTTATGTTTTTTGTTTGTTTGTTTTTTATCCGTACTTTACACTCAAGTAAATTTTACAGCGGATGCTTTTTACTTTTATTTCACCACATTTAAGAGCAAGCATCTGTACTTTCTACTCCATACATTTTTTTAACTGGACTTAAAAATAAAAAAGTACTTTTCATCTGATTTGAGGCGGTTATTTTTTACCATGTTTGTGGTAACATCCTGACTTAAGTTTTTGAGTTCAAGCTTTGGCTTTGAGCAAACAAAAATAAATACACAAAATATAAGAAAATTACATAAATTGATTTGTATCGCTACTGTTTACCAAAAGCTGTATCAGTTTTCATCAATATCACTACATTTAACACTTTAAGAGTAAAAAGTGTAGTTCACACAAGTGTTGTTAGTTTGTTAAAGTACATTTTTAAACATGAACTTAAATACTTGTACTTAAGCAGAGTTTTTCATATGATATTTTTTCTTTCTGTATCTGTACTTTTACTTAAGTAACAAAATTGAGATCTCCACACACCACTGAATATAATACACCCCAGTTGTTTACAGTAAGGCGTCCTGCATACCACTTCAATCTGTACTTCTGTACTCTTGTTCTGTCCTGAACCCTTTTCCAAAGTCAACGCGAACGAACAGAGAAAATGAACTCTGCAGCTTAAATCACACCCTGACGACGACAACAGCACGGCATGAGGAAGAAATATCCCTGTCTAGATCAATATCTTTGTTCACTTGATAAGGGCCTTCTGATCAATTACCCTCCTCCTTCAGTGGATTCAAGTAATTAGATTAGAATTATTGCCTTGGGATGGAGAATGGACCCTCGGGCAACAAACGTGCCCATTAATCCTACTTGGGCCAGACTTGAAATGCAGTCATCCTACCGAAAAAGTATAAGGCAAGATCAGAGAGGAGCCTCAAAGCTGATTACTCATTTCTTACGAGTGTTAAATTGATTTTTAGGAGCGTGTGGGTTTTGGCTAAAGAACTACACTGTAAAATCATTGGCTACATGGCTTAAATGCATCTATCCAAAGTAAGCAGCTAATATGAGATGCTAGCCACACACAGCGCATACAAGCAACACTTAGCCTCCATGTAATCTGAAGCGTCGTTATTCATGTAAAATATACTACTAAAATGCGGGCCATAAGCAGTGTCCAGACAGACACTAGCTTATAAATTACCCATTTAAGGGCTTGTGTTTGTAGCATGCTGTGAATGAATGGGAGTGTTAAGAGTTTATTTTAGATGTAAATGATGCTGGTGTTAAAGTTAAATTGCCACTAAGTTCCACTAAGAAAAAAACAATAACAGTAGATATGATTAACTCTTTTGTTTTGGTGCTATGTATGCCTCGGTGAATCTAACCTTAATTATATCAATGTTATCTAGTGTATAATAATCTGCCTGTAGCTCACTTTTACCAGCACCATAGCATAGAACTATGTGCATAGGCCTGTCATGATAAATAGCACATCGACTTATCATGACAGATGGAACAGATGGAGCAATAATATTTGGGGGTCAATATTTATCATAAAAATGGAAAATGTGGTATATTTTTCTGTACTAAAATGAGATTTGAGCTGTAAAAGTTTGAATCATGAACTTCCATGACTCATTATAGATACAAATTGACTTATTAAGTGTTGCATTGTTATTTATTTATTGCAGTTTATATTTTTAACAATATTGTAGATTTAGAGTAGTAATTCTGCCTTGTAGTCTATTTCAAACTTCAAAATTTGATATTGTGACAGGCCTATCTGCGCACTGTGTTATAACAGTGAATCTGAAGTCATGTGAACCCAATTTAAAACATTATGTATATGTATATATATATGTATATATACACATGTGTGATCCATAGTATGATGTTAAACTTATCTCCATTGCATTTATTCAATTACAGCTCTTTTTATTGCTCAAAACATACCTTCTTACTGTGAGCATGGTCATCTGGTAGAAAAGTTGCATAGTGCACCTTTAAACCTTTATAATGCCTCAAGGTCACGTTAACACACACATTTAACCAGCACTTTATAACTTTATGAAGATAAACCAGCCCTTCAAAAAGCTACTATATTTGGCACACTGGCTATTCATTTAATACATATTGCATTAACGTCTGAATCTAGAGTGAGCCGTTCCAAGTCATTTGTGTCTCATATGTTTTCCTCATTACTTGATGTCATTGCTCTATCAATTCTCTCTTCTCTACAGCAGCCAACAACATAAAACACAGGAAAAATATTTGAGTCAATAAACAGTTTTAAAGGCATAATAAAGTGATCAGATAGCTAGGCCCAGTATAGTGCAAGTAAAATCCCTTTAACCTTCACCTGAAATTAAATTTTAAAGTTCATATGCCCACTGAATAATTTATACTTTGTTACACCCAATGACTTCCACGTAACTCAATTTCATATAGTAAATACTGCCAGTGATGTTAAGTTTGTTAGTTAAATATGTACATAAATAGATAGCATTGGTTCTAACGGTGAGTGGGTACATATTAATCCAATCCACCTGTTTTAGCTAGCAGTACTTTGACAAATGCACTGAAGCCTTAACTGAAAGCCAATTCTCTGTGGGTAAAGAAAAGCCAAGCTATTCTTTCTTTTATGTTTGCTATGCTTTTGGCATTAGATTTATTTTTATTTTTTTTTTTCCAGCCCTATAGTAATAGTTGATGGTATAATAACATAAGCAACAAATATTTTTGGTTGAAGAAGCGAAAGAGCTGCTAAGATCTTCAATACCAATGCTCACTTGTTAATTTGTACCCTTTTAACAACATTTGCTACCATGCTTTGCTGTTTTAAACAGGTTTAAATGTACTCAGCCCCTGTAGTGACTTATAAAAGCTAATATGAAATTCTTTTACCGGAGTCTCATTTTGAACAACATTTTTAGTCAAGATATTGCTATGAAAATGGGGTAAAAATATTTAGGGGGGGGCACTCACCACCCCCTGAACAGAATGAATTTCCGGTCACAATGAGAAAGGAACATTGTGTAATCATCTTATAACACATATGGTTGGTAGATGACAAATTTCAACATAGTAAAATTAATTATATTAAAGACTTCTAAAAAAAAACCCCAAAAAAACCAAAAACTGTCAGGCTAATCACTTCCACTTGAAATGTTCAGAATGTTTCTGTTTTAGCTCCAACCTTTCACAGACATTGTTTTTTAAATATTTTCTAAAGATAAGAAGGTCAAGTACATCCCACCAGATAATAACTTCTTTTTTTTCCCCCTATGATTTCTTCTTTATTTCTTCCTCTAGGTCTCCATCTGGCATCTCCTCATTTACAAAACAGCTCCTCATCACAGTTTAACCTTCCATTTTTACTAAAAAACATTTTATTACTTATCACATTTCAGCCTGTTCCAAGCTATTAAGAATGAATACGTCTTTGTAAAAATCTGATACAGAGCCTTTAAAGATTTACAGTCTTAAAAACACAAAAAAACAGAACTAGCTCATTTTAAATGGTTTGCTGTAGTCCAAAGTTATTCCTCACTTATCTTATGCATTCCGAGCATCCTAATTATTCACTGTGAAGAGTTTTTCTCACAACTCTCAAGAGTGTGTGGAGCTTTGCCATGGAGTTTTGCCATGAATGTAGTCAACATCAACCAGCATGCTAACATGCACTTCCTGATTATCAGACAATAAAATGTTTTTTCTAATTAGATGCATACAGCACACAGCAGACTTCTTTTGACAACAAAAGCTGCTAATATAAAATATATCTATACTGGGCCAAGGCACATTTTAATCAGATACATAGGGGAAAAAAATCAGGTGCAGGACCTTTAATTTGCTGAAACATAATCACGACAATCTTTTTCATTTCTTCCAACAACATTGTATATTGCTTTTCATGATATGTAAAAAATAGCTGGGAAGAATTGCATTGGGACATATAAAGTGCATAGTTGAGAGGGCACTGTTTGCATCACTTGTCATTACAGGAACAGAGAGCCCTGATTAGCCTCGAGCCCTGATATTGATGTCTCCCATATCGGGCGCATTAATGGACCTTAGCACGGGTGACATCTTCATACATCAGGCAACATACAGTGACAAGTGACAAATACAAGGTGGCAATTCTCCTATATTCCAAAGATCTGAGGGTTCGGTGGATAGTGCAAGCATATACAGTACAGTTATTATGTCCTGAAAAATCACACAACACTATAAAAGATTTGTGTTGGAATTTGTGTTGGGATTAATATTAATATCTTAAAGTATTGCTGTATGCATATTTTTGAATCCCCACTTTTAGCACAGATCTCACTGTTGTAAATGAGTTGCATTTTACAGTATAGTAATAGGATGGAAATAGCATAGCATAATCCACTTTGGCCCTGTTTCCGAAAAGAAGTTAATTTAACTCTGGGTTTAAGAGTTAACTCAGAGTTAATCTCCCCTAAGACATAGCAAAAGACGAAGTTTAAATCTGTCAACTGGACAAATTGTTGTAGGAGTGAAGACGTTCCGCTGCTCATATAAGGATATAAGGCAGTGACCACCAGCATTCTGACCAGAACTGAAGAAGCGTCTTGGATGAGCAGCGAAACGTCTTCACTCCTACAACGATTTGTCCAGTTGACAAATCTAAACTTCGTCTTTTGCTATGGATCAGACCTGGACAACTGTGTTTTACACAGACCTCCCCTAAGACAGACAACTCAGAGTTTTCTGTTTCACTAAACAGGTTTTGGACAGAGTTAGAAAACTCAAAGACAATAAGCATTGAGATTAGCAGAAGACACAAGAATAGAGGATTCACCGTGGCAACTGTAAACCAGTGCAGGCTTCCATCTTAGAGGGACATAATTTTGCTGCAGTTTACTTAGATAAAACATTCACCTGTTATTAATATGTTTAAAATTACGATTTTAATATTTGATTTAAGATTTTTCATTTAATTAGCTAATTAGCCTTCAAAGTGTAAATGGATTAATTTGAATAAAGTGTGATCCATGAATCTAATGATATGCACTTACCAACACACTTTGGTGCAGAAGGGGATGAAAGATCTTCTTCAAGAGCAGTGACTGTCCAATCAGAGGAATAAAACCTGCTCTGGACCAGGTTAAGTTCAGAAAGTGAGTTATCATGGTGACTGACTCAGGTTTTAGATTTTGAGTTTTGACCTATTTTCAGGGTTAACAAAGTCTGAGTTTGGCCTAAAAGTACTTCTTGAAACAGGGCCCAAAGTTCTATAATATTCTCAAAAAAATCCCTAACTATGTTTCTTGGTAGTCTACAGTCTTGATAACTGGGTTAGGATTAATTTTATTAACATGAAATAAAATATAATGAGACGTGTGTCCTGCTTCTCTTTGCCGTGTAATTACTATCATATGACATTTACCTACTAAACTTTTCGTATGTCCATCCCATATAGTTGTGCTACATTACAATGTCTGATGGCTTCTACAATAACTAGACATAAAGAAGAGATTTTGTTTTATCTAGGTAGCCACTTAAAAATGTGCCTCCATAAATAAGTTCTTACTTTGTTATTTGTTTGAGCATGACTTGAATAAATGTAGTCTTAAAGGCTCTGTACCAGATTAAAAACTGAAAAACAAAACTATTAATTTTAAATGGTTTGCAGTGGTCCAGACTTATTTCTCACTTGCTAACACATTCCTAGCATTCCAATTATTCACTTTGATGAGTTTGTAAGCACTTTTCACAACTTTCAGAGAAAACCAGAGCATCATCACAGTAAATAAGAATAACTAGTATGTCAACAGCACGCTCCCTGATTATTGGACAAAATATATATATTTTATAATTAGATCCAGACAGCACATATAACAATATATAGAGTTGTCATGGACCTACCCTTGTCCTGGGTCTAGTGCGATGGCTCTTGGGTGCTCCATGCCTCCAGCGATGAGGGTGGTACGCATCTCTCCATTTAGAAGAGCCACTTCAATCTGGTCTAAGTTACTGTCGATCCAGTAGAGCTTCCCTGTGATCCAGTCGACTGCCAGGCCCTCAGGAGTGGCCAAACCATGCTGCACCACCACCTCAATCCCAGTCACACCTGGATATGGAAGGTAATGTTCAAGAGATATTGGAAGTCTGTACAAGTACTGCGAAAGAGAGTACACAATATAATTCTGTCGACCATGATCATTGTCTAAATTCATATTTACACTGCAAGTTTACTACTACTACTACTAAAAAGTCAAATGGTAAATGGTCACATTTGTATATAACATTTTTCCACCCTCAAGGCACTCAAAGCACTTCACATCAAGAAACCACTCATTCACACACACACACACACTCATTCACCAGTGTACGCAGACACTTGGTGCAAAGTGGGTTAAGTGTCTTAATCAAGGACACAATGACAGCATTCATTAGTGGGAGCGAGAATTGCACCGCCAACCTGTAGGTCAGTGGATCTGATCGCTCATCCAATGATGTTTACATCAAACCACCAACCTTCATGTCAAACACTCCCAACTGAGCTACTAATACTACTACTACTATCGTTACTGCTACTATTGTCACTACTACTGCTATGACCACCAATACATTATTAAAAGACTATACCTCAAGTTCAAAAGGATATGTAAAAAGAAGGCTATTAGAAATAAAAACTTACTTGCACATTTGACATAAAAAAAATAAAAAAATAAAAAGTTTTTGAGTAAAATGCTTTCTACCATCTCTGAACCACATTAAAAGAACTGACATAAGAGCTATACAGTGCTGTCCTATAGGCTACAGTGGCCCAGAGGAAAACCTTAGCAAAGAGCCACTTCCATGTAAAATTGCTTTGTACTGCAGGGTCTATTAGATATGGTAAATGCTCTTCCAGGTTTATGTATCACCACGCTATTTACAATAACCCTCAGATGCTTTTGCTTTTGTGTGGGCCTTACAAAGAAGTGAAATCGGTTCAGCTGCTCAAAAGGCTACAGATCCACGGTGCAAAATAAAAGAGCCCGGACCACAGTGAAAGCGCTGCCACCTGCGAAAAATACACTGCAGTAGCGCTTTAGTTTTGGGAGGTTTTGATAATGCACAACAGAAGGTGAAGACTTTTGTGCCAAGTGCAACTTACCTACATGTATTTTTAAAAGCAGACATATCAATGGGCTGGATCAAGATTGTGCATAGACAGTGGAATAAAATGGAGTATCAGCAAAAAAGTATTCCAATAACAACATGATGGGACTAGGTTTCATTGTATAAGATTGTAGGGGTGTAGACTAAACCAGGGCTTAACACATTTGAATGTGTTTGAATCCCGCTCTCTACATTGTTAGAGCAGTCAGAGCCACTGACTCACAGGTTGGCGGTGCAATTCCCACATATTACCATTGTGTCCTTGGGCAAGACACTTAACCTACCTCACCCCACAGTGTGTGTGTGTGTATACTGGTATATGGATGTGTCTGTGAATGGTGGTAAGTGGTTCATTGGTGTCAAGCACTTTGAGTACCTTGAAGGTGGAAAAGTGCTATATAAAAATGTGACCATTTTCCATTTAAAGTAAAAATAAATTGACTTCCGTGTTCCACCAGTTCTAAACCAAATCTAAAACAAGACTATTTTGGACTACACACTCGCTATATCAGTTATAAACAAAGACAATAGTATCCTGATTGATTCATTTACTCTACATTAATCAAATATCTGAACTGCAGAAAACTCAGTTTGAACAAGAACAAAAACAGTTCTTAAAATTAAAGTAAAGCCTATATCAGTTTTTGTACTTGAACCACATATTAACTGTACCAGCGACAATATTAACCATCAGGATTCCCATTTGATAGCATTAAAAACACCTTACAATAAAAATGACTGTATTATTAGTATATGCGGGTCCAGTTAAGGCCTCCACCATGGTAAAAGAAAGATTCAATTTTGTCAACTGGACAAAGGTTTTAGAGTGAAGACGTTTCGCTGTTCATCGAAGCAGCTTCTTCAGTTCTGGTCACATTGCTGGTGGACACAGTCTTATATCTATCTGAAGGTGTGTACTGTGTCTAAGTCTTATTTTGCATACTCATTCAGGCCCTGAATTAGCATATTGACAAGCATAGTAAAAGACAAAGTTTAAACCTGTCAACTGGACAAATCGTTGTAAGAGTGAAGACGTTTCACTGCTCATCCAAGCTGCTTCTTCCTTTCTGGTGAGATTACTGGTGGCCACTGCCTTATATCTATCTGAGGGGAGGGGCTAACCACACTGGAACAGTAAACATCTATTGTCTCCAGTTTCAGCTGAAACGACCCTATTCAGCCCTTAATGACCCTGCTATTGTTCGCATTGTTCTGGGTCTGAGGATGGTGTTATAGATGGGGGAGAGATTATGTCTCAGGCCCCCATTCCTGTTTAAGGAAGGATTCTCTTTCCTAACAAAATAGCTTCTTTATCTCCCCTCTCAAACTGTTTCTTTTCTTTGGCTAAGATCTGAACTTCACCATCTTCAAACAGTGGTTAGTGACTTTGAGATGGAGATGTACGGAGGACTGGGGTCCAGAGGAACTCTCACGCCAGTGTTGGTACAACCTCTTATGTAGTAGCTGTTTAGTCCACTAAACAACTTACTAAACAACTACTCAGGGACAAGGGGGCAGGGTCGAATAGGGTAGTTTCATCCGAAACTGGAGACAATAGATGTTTACAGTTCCAGTGTGGTTAGCCCCTCACCTCAGATAGATATAAGGCAGTGGCCACCAGTAATCTCACCAGAATTGAAGAAGTGGCTTGGATTAGCAGCAAAGTATCTTCACTCTTACAACAATCTCTCCAGCTGACAGATTTAAACTTCGTCTTTTGCTATGGGTCAGACCTGGACGACTGAGGTTTTACACAGACATACTGGATAGAAATAGTGTTTTCCTTGTTTTGATTTAGGTCTGAGGATGGAGTTATGAATAGGAGATAAATTATGTCTAAGCCCCCCATTCCTGTGGCTACAATTTATAAACCACAAATAAACTACAACTAAATCAAAGTCAAATTTGATCTTACTTAATCCTAAACGAGAGCTAAGCAAGATCTAAACCAGGACTACTCAAAACTGTCATGTTTGAAAAATTCTGGTTTTATAGACAGTAGAATAGCATTATTGTACCTACCACTACACACCTATGTCCCTTGCTTTAGTTCTGTCTATACATCAGTGTAGATACAAAGCTTGCATTTATCCTATACATGGCCGATTGTACGTTTTTGTGTACAGTACCTCCAGACTCGGATAGGCGTCCTCTGTAGATCTTATCCTCCACCACATCTGTCCAGTAAAGCAGGCTGTGGTTAAAGTGGAAGTCCAGAGCTATGGTGTTTCTAAGGCCAGGCACCAGCAGGCTGTAGTCGCGCTTGTGAAGATCTATTCGTCTTATCTCGTGGCGGATGGAGAAAATGATAAACGCCTCAAAGGGGTCTGGGAAAAAAGAAAGACAGAAAAACACATTTTATACCCTGTCAGTCAGTCATGGCTAAGGGGGAGTTTGAAGTAAATAGCATTGTATGAAATAGGTTACAGTTGCTAAAGGGCTACTCGGTGGTTAAGATAGGTTTGGATATTGGACTACTTTATCTATGTGGAAATGATCACTGTATGGTAGGTTACAGCAGCAATATAAAATACCTTAACTAAGGCTTGATAATAAAAATGCTACATCACATTTATGCTTTTCAAAGAAGTCTATAGTGATTGTTTAAATATATACCATCAAACAGAAAAACATGAACACTAGCAAGCATAGGAACTGCATGGCATAAGCTTAAGGTTGATATTTCTTCTACATTTTAAAGCAGTTCAGTTGTAGTAGCACAGAAGATCATAAATTATTCTTTGCTATGGGAGGTTGGTTGGACAGCTTTGTACACTTGTTTATGTGTGCATAAATGGGCAGGGATTAAGTGCAGTATTTTAAAGATTAGTACTTGGCTCTGTATGGTATATCTTAAACTTGTACTGTGTAAATCTAGGTTTTATGGTACACTAAAGAAGAAAGTTGTTAGATCTTTAGATTGTGTTCTGTAGCAGTTCTTACACTACCAGTAAAAGTTTGGACACACAATCCCATTCAATGTTTGTTTTTGTTTGTTTTTTTGTACTACTTTCTACATTTTAGATACATACTGAAGACATCAAATATATGATGTATGGAATTATGTAGGAAAGAAAAAAAGTTAATTAGTTACGGTTTTGTAATCATAAAAATCTAAGCTGGTATTATTGTTTGCTGTGTTCTTAAAAAAAAAAATAAGTCAGATTTAAATATGATTTTTGGAACGTTGCTAATTGGCCAAGAACACAAGTTTGAAAATACTGTAAATTGCTTGCTATTTTAACCTCCTGAGACCCGAGCTCTGGCATGATTAATAATTAATTTCTCTTTGTTATTTGGGCTGACTGGAACCAGATGAGTCTAAATGCAAAGAATTATCTTTTTACATTATGTAGTTTCTGAGAAAAAATTATACAAAACAAATGTCAGAAGCCCATCATGAAGAGAAATCCAACGAGGCCGTTTACGTCGCCCGGACTGGCGTTACCGGGGCCCCACCCTGGAGCCAGGCCTGGGGTGGGTGCTCGGCAGCGAGCGCCTGGTGGCCGGGCCTTTCCCCACGGGGCCCGGTCGGGCCCAGCCCGAAGAAACGACGTGGGGCCGTCCTCCCGTGGACCCACCACCTGCGGGAGGAGCCATGAGGGGCGGGTGCGGAGAGATCCGGGTAGCAGTCGAAGGCGGGGACCTCGACGACCGGATCTCCGGACATGGAGACTAGCTCTGGGGACATGGAATGTCACCTCGCTGGGGGGGAAGGAGCCTGAGCTTGTGCGGGAGGTTGAGCGTTACCGGCTAGATATAGTCGGCCTCACCTCCACACACAGCTTGGGCTCTGGAACCCATCTTCTTGAGAGGGGTTGGACTCTCCATTTCTCTGGCGTTGCCCGCGGGGAGCGGCGGCGAGCTGGTGTGGGCTTGCTCATTGCCCCACAGCTCAGCCGCTGCGTGTTGGGGTTCACTCCGGTGAACGAGAGGGTCGCGTCCCTGCGCCTTCGGGTCGGGGACAGGTCTCTCACTGTTGTGTCGGCCTACGGGCCAAACAGCAGTGCAGAGTACCCGGCCTTCTTGGAGTCCCTGGGAGGGGTACTAGACAGTGCACCAACCGGGGACTCCGTTGTTCTCCTGGGGGACTTCAACGCCCATGTGGGTAACGACAGTGACACTTGGAGGGGCGTGATTGGGAGGAACGGCCTCCCCGATCTGAACCCGAGCGGTGTTTTGTTATTGGACTTCTGTGCTAGTCACAGCTTGTCCATAACAAACACCATGTTCGAGCACAAGGGTGTCCATCGGTGCACGTGGCACCAGGACACTCTAGGTCGGAGGTCGATGATCGACTTTGTTGTCGTGTCATCTGACCTCCGACCGCGTGTCTTGGACACTCGGGTGAAGAGAGGGGCTGAGCTGTCAACTGATCACCACCTGGTGGTGAGTTGGATCCGCTGGCGGAGGAGGAAGCCGGACAGACCTGGCAGGCCCAAGCGTATTGTGAGGGTCTGCTGGGAACGTCTGGCGGAGCCCTCCGTCAGGGGGGTCTTCAACTCCCACCTCCGGGAGAGCTTCTCCCTGATCCCGGGGGAGGTCGGAGACATGGACTCCGAGTGGGCCATGTTCTCCACCTCTATTGTTGATGCGGCTGCTCGTAGCTGTAGTCGTAAGGTCTGTGGTGCTTGTCGCGGCGGCAATCCCCGAACCCGGTGGTGGACACCGGAAGTAAGGGATGCCGTCAAGCTGAAGAAGGAGTCCTATCGAGCCTTGTTGGCTCGTGGGACTCCTGAGGCAGCTGATGAGTACCGGCAGGCCAAGCGTGCCGCGGCTCGGGCAGTCACAGAGGCAAAAACTCGGGGTTGGGAGGAGTTAGGGGAGGCCATGGAGGAGGACTATCGGACGGCCTCAAAGAGATTCTGGCAAACCGTCCGACGCCTCAGGAGGGGAAAGCAGTGCTTCACCAACACTGTTTACAGTGCGGGTGGAGAGCTGCTGACCTCGACTGGGGATGTTGTCGGGCGGTGGAAGGAATACTTTGAGGATCTCCTCAATCCCACTGTCACGTCTTCCGAGGAGGAAGCAGAAACTGGGGACCCAGAGGCGGACTCGTCCATCACCCTGGCTGAAGTCACTGAGGTGGTTGGCAAGCTCCTCGGTGGCAAGGCTCCGGGGGTGGATGAGATCCGTCCTGAGTACCTCAAGTCTCTGGATGTTGTGGGACTGTCTTGGCTGACACGCCTCTGCAACATCGGCGTGGCGGTCGGGGACAGTACCTGTGGAATGGCAGATTGGGGTGGTGGTCCCTCTGTATAAGAAGGGGGACCGGAGGGTGTGTTCCAATTACAGGGGAATCACACTCCTCAGCCTTCCCGGTAAGGTCTATTCCAGGGTACTGGAGAGGAGAATCCGACCGATAGTCGAACCTCGGATTCAGGAGGAGCAGTGTGGTTTTCGTCCTGGTCGTGGAACACTGGACCAGCTCTATACTCTCCATCGGGTCCTCGAGGGCTCATGGGAGTATGCCCAACCAGTCCACATGTGTTTTGTGGATCTGGAGAAGGCATTCGACCGTGTCCCTCGTGGTGTCCTTTGGGGGGTGCTCTGGGAGTATGGGGTCCGGGGCTCTTTGCTAAGGGCTGTCCGGTCCCTGTATGACCGGAGCAGGAGCTGTGTTCGCATTGCTGGCAGTAAGTCAGACCTGTTCCCAGTGCATGTTGGACTCCGCCAGGGCTGCCCTTTGTCACCGGTTCTGTTCATTATATTTATGGACAGAATTTCTAGGCGCAGCCAGGGGCCGGAGGGGGCCTGGTTTGGGAACCACAGGATTTCATCTCTGCTGTTTGCAGATGATGTTGTCCTGATGGCTTCTTCAAGCCAGGACCTGCAGCGGGCACTGGGGCGGTTTGCAGCCGAGTGTGAAGCGGCTGGGATGAGAATCAGCTCCTCCAAATCCGAGGCCATGGTTCTCGACCGGAAAAAGGTGGTTTGCTCTCTCCGGGTGGGTGGTGAGTCTCTGCCCCAAGTGGAGGAGTTCAAGTATCTCGGGGTCTTGTTCACGAGTGAGGGAAGGATGGAGCGTGAGATTGACAGGCGGATCGGTGCAGCGTCTGCAGTGATGCGGTCGCTGTATCGGTCCGTTGTGGTAAAGAAGGAGCTGAGCCGGAAGGCGAAGCTCTCGATTTACCGGTCAATCTACGTTCCTACCCTCACCTATGGTCATGAGCTTTGGGTAATGACCGAAAGGACAAGATCGCGGATACAAGCGGCTGAAATGGGCTTCCTCCGCAGAGTGGCCGGGCGCACCCTTAGGGATAGGGTGAGGAGCTCGGTCACACGGGAGGAGCTCGGAGTAGAGCCGCTGCTCCTACACGTTGAGAGGAACCAGCTGAGGTGGCTCGGGCATCTGCTCAGGATGCCTCCTGGACGCCTCCCTAGGGAGGTGTTCTGGGCATGTCCCACCGGGAGGAGGCCCCGGGGAAGACCCAGGACACGCTGGAGGGACTATGTCTCTCGGCTGGCCTGGGAACGCCTTGGGGTCCCACCGGAGGAGCTGGAGGACGTGTCCGGGGTGAGGGAAGTCTGGGAGTCCCTGCTTAGACTGCTGCCCCCGCGACCCGGCCCCGGATAAGCGGAAGAAAATGGATGGATGGACAAATGTCCTCATATGTGACATTTTACTCATTTTGATAAAACATTTAAATAATGATTTGCAAAAACTATTTATTAAGACCCTGAAAACAGCAACATTTGTCCTGAATCTAAAAACAAAATGAGAAACAACAATTTTGCCTCTTGGAACAATGTGTCTCATGTGAAGATCTGCTGACAGGAGCAGGAAGAAAAACCAAAAAAATTTAAATAAAATATTCTAAAAATTCTAAACTGTTAAAAATGAATATATATATATATATATATATATATATATATATACAATATGTTTACATTGTTGCTGTTCTTGTTGCTGTTATTCTTCATCTAATAATTTGCACTGTGGCCTAGACAAGCCAAAAACGTGTTGTCCACATATGAGGACGCCAGGTCTCAGGAGGTTAAGTTGTAGAACATAAAATGTAAACAAAATGTGATTATTTGCTAGAGAATGTGAATATTTGCCGTGTTATGTTAAAAAAAATATATTGAAGCCGAATTGAAAAACTTATCTTGATTGAGCTGTGTAATCATAGACTGTATAAAGAAGTGGACTAAGAGAGTGTGAGGTCACCTTTAGCATTCCAGCTAATGGCTCCAGCCAAAAGAAGCTCATGGTGGTTAGCAGTTATAGGGGGGTATTTGGAGCCAAGTTTCATATTTGTTATTCCAACTGTGAGTGTCATAGCAACCAAAGACCCAATCCAGAGTGAGGTTGTTGAAGGTAATTCACCTTCCAAAGAAGTCACCTGGTTTGGCTGTTATTATTGTTCATATCTTGATTGATGGACGTTATGGACATTTACGGACAATCGCAAAATAAAAACACCAGGATCACGTAGAAGAGGTTAATGCAAACATTTTAAGACCAAAATGAACCTGAAGATGAATCTGACAGCAGCAGTTTACAGAGAGTGGGATGACAGTTTTTCAATTGTGGGTGTTTTGAAAATTCAAAATTCAATTCATACTCACAACTTAAATAAATCTGTGGAACCTTATTTCTGGACTCGGCTTCTTTTCGGGAGAAAGCAGCCACATAAATTTTGGCGTCACAAACAGGATTCGAACCTGTGCGGGGATACCCCATTGGATTTTCGTATTCAACACATCATTATGGGTGTCTCATTCAAGAGATTTCAGTATCCTTTCAATATTCTACAACGCAAAGTGCCAACATGATCTGCAACAGCTTACAGTCATTTGTACTCAGTTATTATTCCATTACTCATAATTCATTATCAGCATTCATTTATATGGTATACTTCTATTAAGGGGTAATGTCAGGACCCTTCATGCAACTGGGACGTTGGGACGATGGATGACATCTGGCAGTGACTGCTCAAAAATTGAGAGTCGTGGAGGAATTTTTCCCTGATTGACATTGGGTTTTTTCGCCTCCACTGCATGCAGGGTCTCTATGACAGTCAACAGTTTGATGTGTTCACTTTGATGATGTTGTGCACTGTACACTGTTTAAAGTGTCTTTTAGGTCAGGCAGAGAATGCCTGAAAGGGGGGTTATGTGGGTATTTTGAAATGTTTCATAACTCTTGGAAGTTCATACTGTTTCCCAGAAATGGACTTGGGACAAGGATGTTGGGAAATGTTTTGATAAATGAATGTCAAGGTGACCTTTGCGAGAGGAACCAGATGCCAGAGTGAGCTCAGATCCCATCTCACTCCCTTCTATGGTCAAAGTTAGGTCCGGTGTTAGAGTTGTACCAAATTACATCAGGTGGGCGGACGGTCCAAGGAAGGGGTGAAACCTCGATTCAAGTAGATCTAATAAAAGTGATAGTCACACCCAATTCTGGGGCTTTACTGGGGTTTCGGGGTATCTTGGGCATTTTAGATTCAGAGCCACTTGTTTCTCACTGAACTGGTCTGGGTTCTCTCAATTGGGTCTAGTGAATGAGACACCTAATCTGTAAACTCAAGTAATTTCTGTTCATACTCACAACTTAAATAAATCTGTGGAACCTTGTTTCTGGACTCGGCTTCTTTTCGGGAGAAAGCACCCACACAATAAAAATCAAAGCGCCAATGCTCACTTCACTATTTGGAATGCGGTGGCTAGCGGTTTAGCCATTTCTGTTTATATATATAGTTTAATTGTACAATGCATTTAATTTTGAGAGTACATATGATGCGTATTTTGCCTTGAAACTAAAACTGTAAATCAACTTGATCATCAGGTTCTTAGCTTAGCTTCCCCATGCTAACACAGCGCCTTAGTAATAAAGGGGGGAATAAATGTAATTAAAATATTGTCCTTGCTGCAGAGACAAGGCTGTGGTACTGCAAATGTTTGTTGTCAGATATTTTCTATTAGTAGTTCTATTGAGAGTGAAGTTAAGGAAGCTGTAAGCCAGATCCAATATTTCCTGACTAAATTGGGATGTTTGTGTGAAAATTTTGATTTACGATGAAGCTAAAAAAATTATGATGTGTTCTGAGGGAAAATAACTGTGCGACTCTTTTCTTGCTTAACGTAAGATTAGAGCTGCAACTGCTATCAATCTGTGAGCGAAAGAGAGGAGCCCGTAATGAAAAGGATGTTCATAAATCTGATTGTGACAGCAGCGTGTGTGTGAGTTACACAGAGACGACGGCTCAGTCTCATCAAAAGCATTTTTAGTGGCGAGAGCAGATCATTCAAACTGCAGCAAGAGGATTGGTATTTTAAATAATGGGATTCTGTTAGAAGTCAAAAGTAGTTATTCATGTAATTACATATGAAAGTTAAGTAAAATGTAATCAAAAGGGTAAAAAAACTGCCACAAACTGCGTCTATCTATCTGTCTATCTATCTATCTATCCATCCATCATCTATCCATCTATCTATTTATAGCTATATATACAACTTTATAAAATAATTTCATATTCATAAAATAGATAGAATATTAGCACACAAAGAAAAAAAAATGTTATCACAGTCTTCTGAAAGGAGTATATAGGTAATGATATAGCCATGGTTCGACAAACATTTGACAAACATTGAACTTTCTTGAACTTAATGTAAAGGGTACATGTAGAAGTACATGTAGAACTCATGTTGCAACAAAATCACTCCAAGTAGTACTGTTGCTGCACAACAAATCACAAAAGTATTCATATGCAATATTAGCTTAAACAAAAAAGACACACACACACGTATACATATATATATACATACATATATATATATATATATATATAAATAATTGACTTTTCATGTTTTACAAGTACTAGTAAATGAAGGTAGTACAGTTAAGTACAGTTAAAATGTATATTAAAAAAGACATATTGTGCTATATATAGTAATCTAGTTACCGTATTTTTTGGTCTATAAGTTGCACTTTTTTTCATAGTTTGGCCGGGGGTGCGACTTATACTCAGATGCGACTTATATGTGAAATTATTAAAATATATAATTTCACATATTCGCTATTGTAACACTGACAACTGTGCGAGGGCACTCTAAGATTGTTTACCAGTATGGTATCTACTTTGGAGTTGTTCAGAAGTGACACCGAGGATGAAGAATTCAATGGATTCAGTGATTTAGAGTGAGATTGAAAATAAACTTGCTTGTTTTTTTAATCTTTAGTTATCTGTTAATCTCTTACATTAACATACCAGACACATATTCAGTTTGCTGTCTATGCTTCATGTACTTGTTTACGTATGTGTTTGGTAACAGTCGATTATACATGTTACAGTTCACTTGTTTGGCCACTAGATGACACTGTTGTGTTTGTAATACCTGTAAGAAAATGTACTTGACTCATTTTCTGTTATACATTTCATATTTAATATCTCCTTCTTTATTTCCCGTTCATTTATATGACCATAAAAGCTATAGTTTTTTTTTTTTCATTTGGAACCAGCGGTGAAACTCAGTTTGGTCTAGGGGGGGACAATAAATCGATGGAATTTAGAACTATCCTTTGTGTGTGGACGCACTGAAGTTTCACTTTTGTTTTCTTTTTATGGCGATTAATAACAAAGGCAGCACTGCGGAGCACATGCTTTTGTTTGGATAACTTTAAGATTTCACTCTGCGGTTTTCCTGAGCACACACCACACTTACTTGGGAATTACATTTTTACCAGGACAGAGGAGGAGTTTTTTTGGTGGAATTTGGCTCATATTATTACAGCTTTGTTTTCAGCTTTACGCGCGGACGCTGCAGACTTATAATTTAACTATTATATTTTTCACATTTTAAATTGCAATATTAATTTAAAACGACTTAATAAATTAAACAAGTCTGACTATTTATGCATTAGAAAACTGTAAACTGTCGGCCTCTCTTATGGACAGCAGCACATCCCACTGATGTAGCAGTGAGTAGTGGATTTTTTTTCTTTTCATTTGATTTTGCAGGTCTAAGCATTGCAATTAGGGATGGGACGATATTAAAATTTAGACTCGCGATTATTGTGGCCACAATAATCGTGAGTCTAAATTTAATTAACGATAACGATTAACGATATTATCATAAAAAATTATTAACTCTACTTTACAACTCTACAGCAAGGTACATATACTTCTGCGTCAAACAATCTATACATTAAATGAAAGCTACAGTGCTGTCTTTCTAAATATGCTAACCATTTTCACCTCAGTGCTGACAGGAAAGCCGTATTTTTACAGAAAAGCTAAACATTTGGATTTGGAATTCACTTATCTTTGAGGGCTCTGGTTCTGTCAAACATTAACATATTCCCAAAAGTTGGCCTCATTTGTTCTGTACAGGTCCAGAGAATATGATCCAGTGAAGAAATTAAGAGAAGAAAGATCCTCCATGTCCAATATGCTGCAGGAAAGTATTCCAAACATGAAATCTGCTCCATCACTTTTTTGTATTTCTTTTGTCAATTTCAGGGATAATAAACTTCTGACAGCACCAACATTTTTCCCCTTCTGAATAACACCACTGTGTGCCAGTAAGGTCGGGGTTGTGGGTTACTGGAGCCCCAGACAGCGAATCAGTGGTACAGATGACTGAAAGTCAGGTTTTAGACCTCACTACAGCACTGAGACTGTTCTTATCAAGGTGACAAATGACATCTGCTTGAACACTGATGCGGGCAAAGTCTCTTGATCCTGTTAGATCTGAGTGCTGCCTTTGACACTGTGGATCATGGGATCCTCTTACAGAGACTAGAGGACTGGGTGGGCATCTCTGGTACGGCACTAAACTGGTTCAAGTCCTATCTAAAAAACAGGGAGTACTTTGTTGAAATCGGAAAATGTTTCTTAGATAAAATGTCCCTGACCTGTGGGGTGCCCCAGGGGTCAATCCTGGGACCCCTGTTGTTCAATCTCTACATGCTGCCGTTAGGTCAGTTAATACGCAGCAATAACATTATCCTACCACAACTATGTAGATGACACTCAGATCTATGTCTCACTGGCAGCAGGTGAAGTGGATTCACTCCGCCACTGCATCCAACAGATCAGTGTGTGGATGCAAAACAACTTTCTCCAGCTAAACTCAGACAAGACTGAAGTCATCATCTTTGGCCCACAGAAACATAGAGAAAGTGTCAGCAGTCACCTCCAGACTCTCTCTCTAAAACCTTCATATTAGGCTAGAAATCTAGGGGTAATAATGGAGTCAGACTTAACTTTAACAGCCACATCAAATAAGTAACATCTGCAGCTTTTTATCACCTAAAAAACATTGCAAAAATCAAAGGTATACTGTCAAAACCAGACTTAGAGAGACTTATCCATGCATTTGTCTCCAGTAGGTTAGACTACTGTAACAGCTTGCTCACTGGCTTCTCCAAACGAGTATTAAGACAGCTGCAGTACATCCAGAACGCTGCTGCTTTGGTCCTGACTAGAACCAGGAAGTTTGAGCACGTAAGTCCTGTGCTCAGGTCTCTGCACTGGTTTCTTGTAGCTCAAATAATAGACTTTAAAGCAGCTCCGCTTGTGTACAAGTCTCTCCATGGCCTAGCACCAAAGTACATCTCCGACATGTTAGTGCCATATGAACCATCTCGTACTCTGAGAACTTCGGGGACAGGCCTCCTGTTGGTGCCCAGAGTCAGGACTAAACATGGGGATTTAGCGTTTCAGTTTTATGCAGCTAAAACCTGGAACAGTCTTCCTGAAGATGTGAACAGACCTCTACCTTGACACTGTTTAAATCCAGACTCAAAACAGTTCTGTTTAGCTGTGCATTTGACTGAAAGGTTTTTATTCTGCACTCTTCTGTTTTAATGCTAATTTTATAATAATTATTTGTGATTATTTATGTTTTGATTTGTGTGCTTTTAATGTCTTTCTTATTCTGTAAAGCACTTTGAATTATTTTGTGTCCGTATTGTGCTATACAAATAAACTTGCCTTGCCTTGAAAGTTTACGCCCCACTCTCCCCCTTGTAGAATCAACCAATTATATTACACATATCTAGTGATGCTTTCTCCTTACAGCTAATGAGCAGCAGAACACGACAGTGTGTCATGGTTTTCCATAAACAGACGGAACATGACAAGTGTGCAAACAAAGGCCGTGTCCCAATTCGTCAAGTGCACCGATCAAAGTACTGTTCAAAGTACCCGGCCAAAGATGTGTACAGTGGTCCCTCATTTATTACGTTCCAAAAATAACCTGTGATAAACAAAATCCGCAAAGAAGAAAACTTGATTTTTTAAAATAATTATTATGTATATTTTAAAGGTGTAAAACCTCTCTCCACACACGTCATACACATTTCTCAGCCAGGCATTAACATTTTCTCACATTTCTCTCTTGTTTAAACACTCAAATTTCAAACCTTCATAGACTTAATAAGCACAGTATTATAGAACGAAACCAACACACTTTTCAGGCCTCTCCAGACACTCAAACAATCCTCCATTTGGACTTTATTTTGTTTACTCCCCTTCACTGCATTAATAACCCGAACTTGATGGTTATGCTTTTTGATGCTGCATAAACAGGAGAAGCATTAGCAATTTGCAAAGTACGTGCAGGAGAGCTACAGTAGTATGTGGGCTGGCAAGGATAGTAGCAAAATCAAGTTTGTTTTTGTTTTTTTTATTAAACTTTAAACTTTTGTTTTAACCTGCATTCATTTCAGAACCAATGTAGCAAAAATACATTAGTGTTAGATATATGTTTTTTACAAGGTATACACTGTAAACCCTATGAACAAATTTACTGGATATAGTAAGGCCTTTCCAATGATACAACTGCTGATATTTGAAATGTATTAGGATATGACTGGCTTTAGCCTAACACAAGTACAACAGTTCCAGTAGCTATAGACTGAATATATAAATAGAAATAGCTACTGGAACTGGCAGCCGCATTCTAGTCATTTTGGTCTGAAAATGTTCATATTAACCTGCTCTACAAGAATCTGGTGTTTTTATTTCAATATTTTCAAGATTAATAACAGACAAATCAGGTGCCTTCTTTCCTCAAGGTCACTCCTAATAGCGTTAGCAACAGGTTTGATTGACAGAGTTGCCTGTTCCTTAATAAACCAGCAGCATGGGCAGGAAGAGACATTACCTTCAACAGCCTCGCTCCAGATTGGCTCCCTGGTTACTATAATACTTGTGGTTGGAATTCCATATGTGGAACTCGGCTCCCAATGAGCTTCATTTGACTGGAGCCGAATGCTATGGGTGACGTCACACTCACTTCTTTATATAGACTATGGGGGTAGCCCAAGTTCTCTATTCCACTGTTTAATTATAAAGTCAACCAACATACCAAGAGAATAATATATTGTTTTAATATATATATAATTATAATATATAATTTTTAATATAATACTCTGAGTTATTATTATCATATAATCACATTTGGAAATTTGTTTTCAACCATTCATGGAAAATTACTCCTTCAATTTGGTTATAATTTTGTATTCATATATTATTTTTATTACACACACTCCCCAAAACTCAATAATTAAGAATACCCCTTGATCAGACTTGCTCAATCCAAATCCCCATGGTTTACCGTTACTGTGACAGCTGTCTCCGTCGGTGTCCAGGGTCCAGCCAGGGTAGCAGGAGCACTTGACACTGGTCTTGTACTGTTGGCACACCTGGCTGCACTTGAGGTGTTTGCTGCAGTAGTCCACCAGCTCACACGTCCTGTTAGAGGAGTCCAGGTGAAGCCCAGGGGGACAAGAGCACACCACGCCTTTCCCGGGGGCCACAGTGCACTGGTGACTGCAGCCGCCCCGAGCCACTAGGCACAGGTCTGCGATCAGAGAAGAGGGGGGGAGGGGGTTCAAGAGGGTTTATTAGCAGTGGTGGAAGAAGTACTCAATTTTGTTATTAAGTGTAAAAGTACATATACTGGAGCAAATAAATACTCAAGTAAAAGCAAAAGTTTCACATGAAAATCTACTAAAGTAAAAGTATTAAAGCACCTGTCTAAAAATGTATTTAAATGTAGTGATTTTGAAGAAGATATGTGCTGATATTTTTCATTAGAAACAATTGAAGCTTTTTTTTTTTCCTTGAGCTTATTATTTGTATTTTTTTGGTTTGTTCAAACTATAGATGTGTTAAAAATAAACGCCTCAAGTTTTACAGCAGGTCTCAAGCAATAATGAAAAAATACTTTTGCATTTCAGTTCAGTTCAAGTATCTAGTGGAGTAGAAAGTAGATACCTGCTCTAAAATCTAATGAAGGAAAAGTAAAAACTCGCTCCACTTTAAAATGCACTTAATTAAAGTACAGATACATCCTTAGCTATTTTTTTTCCAAAAAAGCTATTCTGAATAAGTTTTTACAAATACACAATGACTATAACAAAAAAGAAAGAAAACTAATTAAATAAATAAATGACTAAATATTTATAGTTTGGGTACATACTTGTTTTTAATGTCTCTTGCGCATGTTTTGCAATCTTTTAACTACAAATGCTGTAAATACTGTTCTGTGTTGTTGTTGTTTTTTGGGGGGGGATTTGGGATTTTGGGATTTTACACATTTATATTGATCGATTATGTAGTTGTGTATGTTTATTTGTTTGACACTCCATATGATATTTTGCACTGAATAACCTTAAAATACATATCACAAAAAAAATAAATAAAATAAAACATGTAATTGTAAAAGCCACATTAAACATTTCTGCATTTTCAAGTAATGCTTTCACCACAAGAATTGAGATTTGATTATTTTGTCAGTTCTTGGAATTTGCTTTTATCACTATTTAGAAAACCACATTATTTTCCACAATGAAAGAAGCTAACTAATATTCACCTCATTACCCTGAATAAAACACCATACACAAATCATTGCATTCACTTCTATAAAGTTTGCTCAAACGTCACATGGATCACAGCAGAACTCAGGGCTACTCACAGTAAAGCAGCTTGATCCTCATGTTTACATATAAATGAGAATTAATGACTAAAAATTAAGATCCTTCATACACAAGGCTGTCAAAGAGTGCGCCTGAAGAAAACAAATTACTTTTATTTACAGCTAAATACAATTATTTTAAACTCGGCCAGGCATGAGACGGGCATGAAATTGTGATAACTTTAAAATTATAATGTTTTCGAAAGAGGGTGTTTCATTGGTGGTTACGAATAAAATGAAAACTGAGAAACTAATTGTTACTGGTGATTTCAGCTATTTTCAGCTATGTTTGGCCACTGATCCGAAGGTTGGTGCATCAAATCCCGCAGTGTCTACGTACACAGGTGTATGGATGTGTTTGTGTGAATGGGTGTTTTCTTGATGTAAAGCACTTTGAGGGTCTTGAAGGTGTTAAACTTATCTCCATGGCCACAAGCTAATGACGCCACCAGTAACAATAGAAACGCAACAAAATCAGAATCTAGATGACATTAAATTACTGTTGCGAATGAAAATATTTTTGCCAATTGTGACCTTGTCTTGTCAGCTTATATTACAAAATGCCATTAGTGCTTTTGATTATCGTCTCATCTCCAAACCGCAATATACTTTAAAAGCATTTATAACCGCACGCCTAAATTCTGCCGACTTTTTATCTTGATTAAAACTGATCCCTTCTTCCTCCTTTATCACGCGGTTCCTCTCTGAAGCCGCTATCAAAGTTATCCCAGTGAAAATAACACTCGTCAGGCTCTTTCTTATCTTACAGTGTTGCAGGTTTCTCTTTCAAGGTGGTCAGGAAAAGCTCTGCCCTCTCACACCAGGAGGGGAGTGGAGTCTGCGGTTTTTAAAGTGGTGGGTGTGGACTACTCCGGGACCACTCATTCAGATAAATTTTCAATTTTCTCTTCAGGCACTGTAAAAATTACCTAACATGGAATTCTCAAAGATTTACCCTAAGATATATGGTAATTATTTTGATGAGCATAAAAGGTCTTTGTGTCACAAAGTAATTCAAAGTGTTTGTGTACAATTTGTGCTATACAAATAAACTTGCTTCGCCTTCCCTTGCCTAATGTTAGTGGTCCTTTTTGTGCAAGTGGCAGATGAACGAACCTACAAATCACAATGGAGTACATGGCTCCCAGTTGCGGGCCATCGGCCGGGCTTTATGCAAGCAGAGAAACATTTCACAACTATGGAGGCGCCCATGTAACATCACACAGTCATCATAGAATTATTACTTCTGTGTTTGAAATGAGCACGTCGAGTGCGAAAGCCGTTGGTCTTTCGACCAAAAAAATACACAACAAATACAAAGTGAAGACGCGCTCGGCCTCACTTTACCACACAGGATACACATACAGGCATCAAAATGAGACAAATAATAAAACTTGCCCCCTACATATAGAAATAATGTCACATGGAAATAATGTGCCTACATTTGATCGTGGTCAAGGGGGCATATGTTAAAGTAAATATGACTGTTTAACAGCATAGTGTTATGGCAGCAACACATAGCCTGGTCTTAATCTGACTCCACTGTTGTCGTGTGTGTCACTGCTGCCCACATCTGTTACCTCCTGAACCCAATACAATCCATGCCCTGGATGTCCACCAGCACAATCTGCTCTATAACACCACAAGCAGCGCCTAACACCTTTAAGCACGTCTGTGTCCAGCCCATGAATGCAAGTAGCGACAATAACTCAATCAGTTTTACTCACAGCGATGATGTCCTGCTCAGATGAAGCCAAAACCATCACTGTGAGACAAGAGACACATAGTTTTGTCTTTGGTCTTTTCGCACCATGTTAACAAGGGCAACAAGTCCCGATGCATTAGTTTTAAACAAACATGACCTGTACAACAAATCCAGACTGTAACTCTAGCAAAGTCCAAACTTTTAGGGATCGACGTTGACCAAAAGTCCTCCACAAAATACAAAGAGTCATCCGCTGCTGTCACTCAGTCACCGCTCAGAGCTCAAAAGTTAGCGCGCAGCACGTGAGCGCGTGGTAACTGTTCAGGTTTATTTACCCACAGCAAATAAACAAATATACAACAAAGGGCGGTGTCCACTATCACATCGCTGACGTCTTTTTAGCGATCTGTAAACCGCAAAACATCCAAACCACTCCTGCTTTTGTCATCTGTTTATTTTCCCATCAGACATAGACCAAACGTAGTCCTATATGTTAGACCTCAAAAAGGCCTTAAAGGGCCATATTATGCTATTTTCCGGTATATTATAATGTTGTTTCCTCATCACAGACATACCTGGACTTGCATTTTGTTTCATTCATACATGTTTAACACACAAATCCTGCATATTTATGCTAAGTTCTTCTCTCAAACAGGAAAACACTCTGTTCCACCTTGTGACGTCAGGTGATAATACAGGAAGTGCTCCACTGTGTTTTTAAACTCCATACACCATACATTGCCAATCTTGAAAACTACCACTTCATTACATTACAAGGTGTAACATTTTGAGCAGTGGGGATGCAGACAGCCTAGTAATCCAGGATTACTTAAACATGTGTGGATAAAACAAAACACAAATCCAGGTATGTTTTTTAAGGAGATAACAACATTTTAACATGACTTAAAGCTCACACGAGTCAATTTTGCATAATATAGAACACTTTTCGCTTGAACATCTCATGCATTATACATTCTTTAGGTGATGGTAAGCTCTTTTTGTGGCCATAAACTGTCAATCTGCTTCATAGGCACACTGCAGCTGAGCGTGTGTTAGCAGTGCACATGAGAGGTGGCGGGGATTGGAGCAAAGCATGGACTGATGCCGGTAAACAACAGTACACAAAGAACTACAAAGAGACGCAAGGAGGCGGTTGTAAAATTTCAGTAGAGTGGGAGTTTGTGGCAAGACTTCAGAGGCAACAGTTATCGGAGGTGAGCGCAGACTGATCTGCTGTTACGTACAATGGCTTGCAAAAGTATTCATCCCCCTGGACCTTTTTCACATATTGTCACGTCATAATCACATTTAATTACATTTTCTTAGCATTTTATGTGAATGAGCAACACAAAATGGCACACAAGTGTGAAGTGGAAGGGAATATTTTTAAAACTTAAATTAAATTTAAACTTAAATTTTTAAAACTTAAAAGTACAGCATACAAAAGTATTCAGCCCCCTTTTTCTTGAATGCAACCAATTGCTTTTAGTAGTTGCCTGATCATTTTGGAAAGACTGAATGTTGATCTAATGACTAAAAAAAGTCTACCTGTGTGCAATCCTGTCTCAGTATAAATGCAGCTGTGCTGTGAAGGGTGTTGGAGAGCAAACCACAAACTGAAGTCAAAGGAGCATATCAAACAGGTCAGAGAAAATGTTGTGGCAAAGTTTAAAGCGGGGCTTGGACCTAAAAAGATTTCCCAAGTGTTGAACATCTCAAGGAGCACTATTCAATCCATCATCCGGAAATGGAAAGTGTATGGCACAACTGCAAACCTACACAGGCATGGCGTCCACCAAAACTTACAGAATGAACAAGAAGAGCACTCATCAGAGATGCAGCCAGGATGCCCATGGTGACTCTGGAAGAGCTGCAGAGATCCACAGCTCAGGTGGGGGAATTTGTTCACAGGACAACTATTAGTTGTGCACTACAAAAATCTGGTCTTTACGGAAGAGTGGCAAGAAGAAAGCCCTTGCTGAAAACCATCCATAAGAAGTCTTGTTTACAGTTTGCTAGAAGTCATTTGGAGGACACAGCAAACATGTGGCAGAAGGTGCTCTGGTCTGATGAAACCAAAATCGAACTTTTTGGTTTAAAAGCAAAACGCTATATGTGGAGGAAAACTAACCCTGGACATCACTTTAAGCACACCATCCCCACAGTCAAACACGGTGGTGGCAGCATCATGCTGTGGGGGTGCTTTCTTCAGCTGCAACAGGGAAGCTCGTCAGAGTTGATGGGAAGATGGATGGAGCTAAATACAAGGCAATCTTGGATGAAAATCTGAAAGTCTGCAAAAGACGTGAGACTGGGGTGGAGGTTCACCTTCCAGCAGGACAACAATCCTAAACATAAACCCAAAGCAACAATATTTAAAGCAAAACATATTCATGTGTTAGAATGGCCCAGTCAAAGTCCGGACTAAATCTGTGGCAAGATCTGAAAATCTGTAGTTCACAAATGGTTTCCATCAAATCTGACAGAGCTTGAACTGTTTTGCCAGGAAGAGTGGGCAAAATTTCAGTCTGTAGGTGTGCAAAGCTGGTGGAGGTATCCCCAAAAGACTTGCAGCTGTAATTGCAGCAATAGGCGGTTCCACAAAGTATTGATTTAGGGGGGGTGGATACTTTTGCACGCTGCACTTTTCAGTTTCGTTTTTTGTTTTGTTTTAATCTGGAAATGATGCATAATTTTCTTTTTACTTCACACTTATGTACCATTTCGTGTTACTTATTCACATTAAATGCAAATTAAAAAAATATTTTAATTTGTGAGTTCATGAGAAAAAGTTCCAGGGGGATGAATACGTTTGCAAGCCACTGTATGTGAACAGTGAATGCCCTGCAGAGACAGTGTCCCCGGTATAAGCCCGGTAGACCATATAGAGACGGAAGGGGGATGTGCAATGTGGGGTCGCGGAGAATGTGATGTGTAGGGCCTAACCAGGGTGAACCGATCAGGTAAAACAGAGTCCTTCACATTCAAACTCTATGTCAAACTATTCTGGGATTTAATTAGGCTACTAATTTAAAATCTGAATATGATTATGTACAAATAGCATCATGGTGCACTGTGTGTGGGGGGGCTACAAAGGCACATGAAGCAACATACCGACTTTACACTTTCACAACATGTTTAATACAAATGTGAATGTAATTGTTCAGGTAGTTCTTACTGAGCACTAAAGACCGGGTCACATTCCACCACTGTGGCTGAGCTGAAATAACATCTTCACTCTTTCATTTAATTAGTTTTAAGATCTGGTGATAGAGAGTTAAACTGTTTGGCATTAGAATAGCACAGAATATTGTTACCATCTTTGATTCATTTGTGTTTGTGATAGCAGATGTTTCATGAGGCGAACACGTCAGCGCCCAACTACACATGTAGAAGAAGCCTAAAGGACTTCAGTGCAGCTCACAGAAGCTGAATGATCCTCAAACTGTTTATGGACTTTGTACACCAACTCATGTACAATTGGAAATCAGGTACAGTGACTTTATCTTTCTTAAAAAAAAATAACCCAACAAAAAACTATAAAGTTATCCAGCTTTTACCTGTAAATATGTTTTACAATAATTTTCTGACATATTACAATAATTATGTAGCAACAAAATGCCATGTGTAAAATTTACAGGAAATTTCAAAGTTTACTTTATCACATTATTGTTCTTTAACTATAACAGGCATGACTAAACAAGTGGTCTAACTGGGTAATAAAACTACACCTAAAACTCACTTAAGACCAAAAGATTCCTTCTAAAAACCACTAACTAGTCATTAGAACATCTTGCAAAGCACTAATCCATGATATGATTAATCAGAAGAGCCACTTCTCTGCATGGATAACACAAAGCACTGGAGTCTTATAGTGGCCCCGGAGAATGGGTCAGAGGCACGGAGAAAATGAACCTCCATGTTTACACTGCCTCACTTTCGGAGATTAGATGTCGGGATATAGTCACATGAGATGCTTTAGCCATGCCTCTGCGGGCCACTGGACAAATACACTCATGTTTACCTTAATCACAAACCATTTCTTTATGCTCCCGTCTGTCTCCTCTGCCTCTGAGAAAACACAGAGCTGGCTCCATGCTGCTGAATGTGAATGAAAGCTTAAAATAAAGACTCCCTATGGAGAGCTTATATCATCAGCGGGTTTCAAGAGAAAAAGATGAAAAATCTAAAAAAAAACCACCCAAAAACTTATACTTGCCCTTGTGCTCTGTAAGGGGCGCTGGTGATATGCAGTAATTTGCTTTGCCAGCACTAAGAAAAGAGATATCAAAACATGTTTTATTATTATATTAGAGTGTATGCATGGCTTTCATTTTGGTTGTTCCTGGGTTGCGACGGATACCTATCTCCTGTCGTGCAATGATTTTGTTTTGGACTTCTTGAACCATGTCTTCATTTATTTATCATGATTTTAGAGTGACAAAAAAGGACAATGAATGTTTTTTTTTTTTTTTTTTTTTTGTCAGTGCACTAAACACAACCAAATTGAAAAAGTATAGTTTTATTTTGGTCTATTTTTAGCTAAAATGTAAAATATTGTGACTTTAATGGGGGACTAAACACCTTAACTCACATTTCAACCACATGTTAAATAGAGCCGCTAAACTGAGCAGCACTTTGAGGACTAAAGGGGAGAGTGTGGGGGGAGAAAGGGTGGGGTCAGGAGGTATAGGAATAGTGAGATTGGGCTAACATTTCAAACACCACCCCTATGGCCAGGGGTTTGTAATCACTTTGTTATAATCAGGGCAGTCTTGTGTGATATCACATTGTAGTTGAAATTGCAGTGGCCACTGAAGGCAGCACATACTCTAGCTTGAGGTAAAATTGCCACATGAGAACAGTAGACAGCACCATTAACAGTAGAGAGTACTATTAACACCATATACAATTTAGTTTAGTGTTTAGTTCCACTTTAAAGGGCCCATATTACAGAATCTTCTGATCTATGTTATAATTGATGTTTCTTCATCCAAAATGTGTTTGTTGTTTTATTTACACATGCTTAACACACAAACCCTGCATATTTAGGCTGAGTTCTTCTCCCAAACAGGCAACACTCTGTTCCACCTCATCATGTCATGTAATACAGGAAGTGCTCCACGGAACAAACACCAAAAGGCAGCTGTTAACTTAAAAACTACAGCTTTATGACGTCATAACGTGGAACAAAGTATTTTGAGCTTTGGAGATGTAAACAGACTAATAATAAAAGATTACTCAAACATTTGTGAATGAAACAAAACACAACTCCAGGAATGTTTTTGATAAGGCAATGTTATACTAACATAGCTAAAGCTCATAAGAGTCAATTTTGCATAATATAGGGCCTTTAAATATGAAAAAAAAAAAAAAGGTTAGTACTTAAAACTCAAAAAATAACGTTGTTTGAATTAAGAAACATTTTATCACACAGTGCTTTTTGCAGTGTTATCAAAGTACAGACATGAAAATGTTGAACCTTGGTAAAAGTGTCACATAGTGTGCGATATGTTGCTTTTATAATGCGTTTTCACTGCTGTTGAGTATTATCTGTGGCGCGAAAGCACAACATTGAAAATAATGAAATGTCATGTAATTAAGGGCAATCAGACAGACATCATTATGGATGGTTGGAACATGCTATACTGTATACGGTTAATGTCATTTGAATCCACTGTAGAGTAACACACTCATGTTGCCTTTTGAGCCTCACCCAAAGAGCTCATTATATATTGTACAATTAACTGTCAGTGCAATATTATGGTTATCAAAGCGATAAAAACATTGGTATAATTATGTGAAAAGCTTTAAGAAAAAAATATATTTTTAAGTGTCTAACCATTACAAGTCTGGTTAGATAGCAAACTGTTCCAGTAGGCTGGCTCACTTGTGTAAAAAAAAAAAAAATTATAAAATCTCTATTAAAAAGAATTGTAGAGAGGGTTTCAACAGTGGTCATCTGGACACGTTTATTTTTTTTATTTTTATTTTTTACATAAAGGGTGATTTATTCTACTCTGAGTTAAAGGGCCCATATTACAATGTTGTAATGTTGTTTCCACATCAAAAACATACCTGGAACTTTGTTTTGTTTCATTAACACATGCCTAACACACAAACCCTGCATATTTAGGTTGAGTTCTTCTCTCAAACTGAAAAAAACTCCTTGCAATGTCATGTGGTAATACAGGAAGTGCTCCACTGTGTTTTTAAACTCAATACACCTTCACTAGAATCATTTGGATGATTTCAGTGTGGAATGCCAGTCTCTACTGAACAAAGGGTAAAAGGTAGTTGTTAAGGTGGAAGATACCATTTTGAGCTTTGGGGAGGTAGACAGACTAATAATAACATTACTCAATCATGTGAGCAAAAAACATACTTGTAATTGAGATTTGATTAATTGTAGAGCCTTTCCAGTTTCCAGTTTGATCTTTTGTTTCTTCCTAAAGTAAAGTGAGTCTTGGCTGCCCGTCCCCTTGGAAATCAGCCAAACTCAAACTCAGTCAGAGCCTTTCCGAGGCCCAAACAGTACATGGATCTCATTATTTTTGACAAGTTTTTCTTTTCTGTTCTGCTTTAAAGTGCTTCGTCACCCAAAAATATATCTTTGGAGAATCAAACACTCAACCCCCCGTAGGTTTGAGGTAGCTATAAAAAGTTTGTACTCAGAAGAGCGACTATGGTCAACTTGAATGTTGTTAGTAGCAATAAATTCCCATGTTGGCACGTTTTTGCATGATGCACTATCAAAGAAAATCAAGTCAACTTCTCAAAGTTGTCAAAACCTTTTTATCTGTGCTTCTTAGGACTGAGCACTACTGTCAGAGGGATTATATTTAGATCAATATTAGCAAATCATGTTTTTTGGTACATAAGGCACCACAGATGTTGTGTTGTGACAAGGCTGACATTGTGACTTGTGCAGTAAACCTGGAAAAATCACAGTAGGAAGAAGTTGTAATTGGCTATACATAGCTCTGGCTTATCACCCCGTTAGAAATTTAAACAAACAAGCTATCAGTTGATATCATTTGGCACTCCAAATCATGGTTTATGTTTAGAATTTTTGGCTGCCTCGGACCACAAACTTTTTTCCCCAATTACCTACTAAAAATTTTTGGAAATTATAAGAGCATGTGGAGAACGTTGGATTTTCATCTTACTAATAAGCTATAAAAAGGATTGTATTAATATGAAAGTTGGTAAATGTGTAATTAGCAGCAAAAAACAATTATGCAGAACATCAAATTAACCAATTACATTCATGAAAATTAAAAGCTTGTTAGAAATTAATAGGTGTAATAAGGAAATCTGCTATAATCTACTATAATTATCATTATTCATAATAATAATATTTACTGTCTATGAGCATATTGAATGTAAGACTTAAAGAAAACGGTACCTCCAATAGGTAGCTGCACATCACGCTAACAAGCAATGTATTTTTTTTTTTCATTTGTACCAAAATGACTACACGAAGCTGCCATATCCTGCGTGTATCACTGATTAAGAAATAAAATTGGAGAATGAAGTAAATATGTGACAGTGGGCATATGCCAATGGAGGTGAAAATGGGGATTGATCAATAATATGGCGTCTTGAATATATAAGCCATTATATTTGCTCCAACATGCATGGATCACTCCAAATACAGGTTCGGGTGAGTAAATGATGAGGGGAAACAACTATAACATGGCGAAAATCTCTGAAAAGTTCATTTTGCAGAATAGGTCTGTTTTAAAATGACATGAAAACAAATACTGGCAAACTGTCCGACGCCTCAGGAGGGGGAAGCAGTGCTTCACCAACACTGTTTACAGTGCGGGTGGAGAGCTGCTGACCTCGACTGGGGATGTTGTCGGGCGGTGGAAGGAATATTTGAGGATCTCCTCAATCCCCCCGGTCATGTCTTCCGAGGAGGAAGCAGAGACTGGGGACCCGGAGGCGGACTCGTCCATCACCCTGGCTGAAGTCACCGAGGTGGTTAGCAAGCTCCTCGGTGGCAAGGCTCCGGGGGTGGACGAGATCCGTCCCGAGTACCTCAAGTCTCTGGATGTTGTGGGACTGTCTTGGCTGACACGTCTCTGCAGCATCGCGTGGCGGTCGGGGACAGTACCACTGGAATGGCAGACCGGGGTGGTGGTCCCTCTGTATAAGAAGGGGGACCGGAGGGTGTGTTCCAATTACAGGGGAATCACACTCCTCAGCCTTCCTGGTAAGGTCTATTCCAGGGTACTGGAGAGGAGAATCCGACCGATAGTCAAACCTCGGATTCAGGAGGAGCAGTGTGGTTTTCGTCCTGGTCGTGGAACACTGGACCAGCTCTATACTCTGCATCGAGTCCTCGAGGGTTCATGGGAGTTTGCCCAACTAGTCCACATGTGTTTTGTGGATCTGGAGAAGGCATTCGACCGTGTCCGTCGTGGTGTCCTTTGGGGGGTGCTCCGGAAGTATGGCGTCCGGGGCCCTTTGCTAAGGAGCTGTGTTCGCATTGCCGGCAGTAAGTCGGACCTGTTCCCGGTGCATGTTGGACTCCGTCAGGGCTGCCCTTTGTCACCGGTTCTGTTCATTATATTTATGGACAGAATTTCTGCTATTTGCGGATGATGTTGTCCTGATGGCTTTATCGAGCCAGGACCTGCAGCAGGCACTGGGGCGGTTTGCAGCCGAGTGTGAAGCGGCTGGGATGAGAATCAGCTCCTCCAAATCCGAGGCCATGGTTCTCGACCGGAAAAAGGTGGTTTGCCCTCTCCGGGTGGGTGGTGAGTCTCTGCCCCAAGTGGAGGAGTTCAAGTATCTTGTGGTCTTGTTCACGAGTGAGGGAAGGATGGAGTGTGAGATTGACAGACGGATCGGTGCAGCGTCTGCAGTGATGCGGTCCGTTGTGGTGAAGAAGGAGCTGAGCCGGAAGGCGAAGCTCTTGATTTACCCGGTCAATCTACGTTCCTACCCTCACCTATGGTCATGAGCTCTGGGTAATGACCGAAAGGACAAGATCGCGGATACAAGCAGCCGAAATGGGTTTCCTCCGCAGAGTGGCTGGGCGCACCCTTAGGGATAGGGTGAGGAGCTCAGTCACATGGGAGGAGCTCGGAGTAGAGCCGCTGCTCCTACACGTTGAGAGGAACCAGTTGAGGTGACTCGGGCATCTGCTCAGGATGCCTCCTGGACGCCTCCCTAGGGAGGTGTTCTGGGCATGTCCCACCGGGAGGAGGCCCCGGGGAAGACCCAGGACACGCTGGAGGGACTATGTCTCTCAGCTGGCCTGGGAACGCCTTGGGATCCCACCGGAGGAGCTGGAGGACGTGTCTGGGGTGAGGGAAGTTTGGGAGTCCCTGCTTAGACTGCTGCCCCTGCGACCCGGCCCCGGATAAGCGGAAGAAAATGGATGGATGGATGGATGATAACAAATAGCATTGACTGGAATGACATTGTTTACAATCATTAAATGACAAACGTACAAAATGTAGAGCTTCTAAACCAATTCAACAAGTCTTCAAATAAAAAGGTTTGTAATTTGTTAAGAATTGGCCAGCCCTTCAAATTTTAATTCTTCACATTAATTTTCATGGACAGATAAATTGTGTGATAAAGCCAGTAACTTTTCTAAATTGCCTGAGTAGATGAGCAAGTGCATTATCTTACCACATATAGGGCCCTCGTCTGACCGGTCTGGACAGTCCACTTTGCCGTTGCAGATCTTGTCTGGGGTGAGGCAGATGGCGGTGTCGTTAGCACAGGGATATTTAGGCGGTTTACACACGGCTGATTCACATGACTCCTCATCAGAGCGGTCCTCGCAGTCTATGTCTCCATCACACACCCAGCTCTTTGTGATGCATTTACCTATGAAGATACACACAGGGTTCTCCCTTTAGACAAAAATGTAAAGTTATGGCTAAGGTAGACTTAGTAGGGCAATATGGCTTACAGTTTTTATCACAATATAAAAGAGAAAACATGATAGAAATGTATAATTTATTCAGATACGAGACTTTAGATATGACTGCTTAATGATGACTTTGGTAAACTGTCACATTTTTATAAAGCACTTTTCCACCTTCAAGGCACTCCATTGTTTTCCATCAAGGAACCACTCACCCATTCACACACACATTCATACACCAGTGTACACAGACACTGGAGGGTGAGGAGGGTTAAGTGTCTTGCCCAAGGACTCAACAACAGTGTGGAATCACACCAACGACCTGTGGGTCAGTGGATCTGACTGCTCTACCAATGATGTTTATGTGGAGAGCGGGATACAAGCATAACAGTGGACTAAAACTCTACCAACTGAGATACTGTCACTCTTTGTACATGTTTCAGGCTACCTTATAAGTTCTGCTTCCACTCCTCTTGTCAGATTCAGGGCCTCTGCAGAGCCTCTATAGTGGCTCTGTTAAAAGTGCATATGACAGGTTAGACTACTCCTTTATTATTATTGTTATTATTATTATTATTATTATTATTATTATTTTTTTTTTTTTTTTTTTTTTAGTGAAGTTTATAATGAAGTTTTTAGTTTTACTTCTTGGTTGGACACAGGCAACAGATATAACATATTTAGAGGTAATTTCTTAACTGTTACCTATAGGAACCATAATATTAACAATAGCCAGAGCCTGTCTAAATTGCCTTTATTTTATTTATTTATTTATTTTTTAAATTAAGGTTTAAACTGCCTGAAAAATGTGTCATCTATTGTCCCTGTATTTTTAAATAGATTTTTTTAAGAGCGAAGGGCAGCTGCAGTAGAGTACCTGGGACCCATCTCCAGACCATCCCCAGACCCTTGAACTAGACATGGACAGTTTTTTTTTTCCTATTGTGCATAAGGTGGTTTTATGGGACATTGAATTAAAAACACACTAAATATATATATATATATATATATATATATATATATATATATATATATATATATATATATATATATATAGGGTATATGAACATGCACTGTGTAGTAATATAACTAATATTACCAAGTCCTATAGTCCTTCAAACAAGAGGAACTGTTTTAATTCAGTCATGAGTCCCTCATCATTATTGTAAGAGGCACTTAAGTTGTACAAGCAATAGCAAAACATCTTATCACGCAAGAACATCTGGGTTTTTGTTTAATTATTATGTATTTAATCAGATGAAACTAGGCTTAAAAATTAAAAGTTTATCAAATCAAATCAAATCAAACTTTATTTATATAGCACTTTTCATACAAAAAAAAAGTAACACAAAGTGCTTTACAAAGCATTAAAATCAGTCCCACCCACCAAACCCACCCAGCCACCCGACAGCCCAACAACCCAACCCCAACACATCAATAAACATAACCAAACAACCCCCCACCCCAACACACACTCCCACCCCCCACCTCAACACATGTTAAAATACCTCTGTTTCATTTAAAATATGTTTAAGTGGAACAGGCTGGATAAAGATGAACCAGATGAGAGAGCGCCATCAGAGGAACCATCTGCACCAGGAACAGGGTCACCCGCAGCCACAGGACACCAGCCCAGGGCCCAGAGAAGAGATGAGGTCAAGACCAAACCTCCAGGGCCCACGAGCCAGGGCCCAGCAGCCACAGCCAACCACAGCTCCCGGTGCAGAGGGCTCCTCAGAGGAAACACTGGCAAATCTAAAATGATTAAAAATAATAAAATAAGTCAAAACTAATAAATAAGTCAATAAATAATAAAATAAATAATAAAATAATCAATAAATAATAAAATAAGTCAAAACTAAACAAGTAAGTAAAACAAACACATTAGCCAGCCTAAATAAGACTAAATAAATAGAGAAGTAAACTAAAATGATAAATACTAATCAAAAGCTATGCTAAAAAGATGGGTCTTGAGCCTGCTTTTAAAAACCTGAATGTTCTCTGCGGCCCTGAGGTCCTCCGGCAGGCTGTTCCATAGACTGGGGCCATAAAACTGGAAAGAGGCCTCTCCGTGCGTGTGTGTCCTGACTTTGGGAATAACTAGGAGCCTGCTGCCGGAGGAGCGCAGGGGCCGCGAGGGTTCATAGGATAAAAGCAGTTCTGTAAGATAAGAAGGCCCAAGACCATTAAGACATTTAAAAACCAGTAAAAGAACTTTAAAATCGATCCTGAAACACACAGGGAGCCAATGCAGGGATTCTAAAACCGGTGTAATGTGGTCCCGCCCCCTGGTCTTAGTCAGGACACGTGCTGCTGAATTTTGTAATAATTGTAGACCTGAAATCGCCTTTTTGAGAAGACCAGAGAGCAGGGCATTACAGTAGTCTATACGACTGGTGATAAAAGCATGCATCAGTGTCTCTGTGTTGGCCCGAGAGAGAATGGGACGGACTCTGGCTATGTTTTTCAAATGGTAAAAAACAATTTTTGTGATGTTTTTAATGTGTGGAATAAAAGTCAGCTCAGAGTCAAAAATAACGCCCAGGTTTCTTACTTGTGATGATGGATTAAAAGACTGTGATTGTAATTTGGGTAAAAGTTTCTCTCTCTGGGCCTCAGGACCGATGATTAAAACCTCAGTTTTGTCCTGGTTAAGCTGGAGGAAGTTTTCTGCCATCCAGGATTTGATGTCTAAAATACAGTTAAAAAGAGCATCCACTGGGCTGGTGTCATCAGGAGACATGGAGATGTAAAGCTGTGTATCATCTGCATAGCTGTGGAAGCTGATTCCATGTCTCCTGATGACATCACCAAGAGGGAGCATGTACAGGTTAAAAAGTATAGGACCTAAAATGGAACCCTGGGGCACACCACATGTGATTTTATGAACCTGAGAGGAGTAGGTGTCTAAACTTACCATAAATGTTCTGTCTGTGAGGTAGGAAGTAAACCATTTGTGTACAGTACCAGAGAGGCCGACCAGGTGTTTGAGTCTGTTTAAAAGAATAGTGTGGTCTACTGTATCAAAGGCAGCGCTTAGATCCAGTAGAACCAACACTGTCACCTGTTTAGAATCATAATTTAGTCTAAAATCATTTAAAATCTTTGTCAAGGCTGTCTCTGTACTGTGGTTTACTCTAAAACCAGACTGACATTCTTCAAGAATGTTCTGTGTGTTTAAAAAATAATTAAGCTGGGTAAAAACAAGTTTTTCTAAAATTTTGCTTAAAAATGGTAAGTTAGACACTGGTCTGTAGTTGTTGAAGTCATTAAAATCTAAATTGCTCTTCTTCAGCAAGGGCCTCACCACTGCAGCTTTAAAGGCAGTGGGAAAGACCCCTGTCTGAAGAGAGTAGTTCATCATGTTTAAAAGCTCGTCTCTAAAAGATTCATAAAATGACTTGAAGAACCGTAAAGTATGTAGTAAATAATATGAACCATCAAAGCAATTTATATTAAAAAAAGTAAAATAAAATTGAATAAATAAAAATACAAATGTAAGAACTATCCTCATAACATTATAAAGTATAGCCCAAATTACAGTCATAGCTTAAGAAAGTCCTCCATTGCCAGATATTTTAGCTTTTTTTTTGTTACCAATCACTCCCCAAGTAAATGATTTCTTCACAAAGTCATTATCAACAGCAGACTCTTCCATACAGCTGTGATAATGTCCTTACGTCTTAATGAAAGTCCGCAGAAGATCAATATTTCCTCAGATGATCTTGTAATACTTCCTGTACTAAACTTGTTTAAAAGTGGAGATTTGAAGTGGTGTTGTGCAGTTGTTCAGATTTTCTACAGTGTGCTATGTTTCAATCAAAGGCCATTGGGGTTGTTCATATCACTCTGTCGTAACGGCTAGTGCGGGTGCGGACCAAGGAGTGCAGACTCGGGGCAAGTTGACAGTGTTTATTTAGAAAATGGTGAATTTCAGTTTTAATGGTTCATTTAACACACACGGAAAGCCAGGAAGCAGGAAGCAGACCAGACGGGCGTAGTGCAGAGCGGGGACGGGAAAACCGGGACCAGAGCGAGGACAGGATCGGGACGAGACCGGGGCAGGCCGGGCCGGCGTAGTCCAGAGAGCGGGAGCCAGGGCAGGAGGCGAGAAGCAAGCCGGAGACCAAGACGGAACAGGAGGCAAGACAGAGGGGTGACTGTACCGGAGCTGGAGCGCAGAGGCAGGAGCAGGAACGAGCGAGAGCAGGAATGTTGACATGCGGACGGTCTCGCCCGAGACGGTCCTGGAAACAGGGTGAAGACGAGCAGGAATACGTGGACGGTCTGGCCCCGAGTGTCTTCTGCCGAGCCCTCATATACTCCACAGCAGGTGGTGATGATTGCGCTAATGTGCTCCAGGTGTGCACGGGAGGAGAAGGAACTCCGCCCAGCTCCAGGCTCAGACAGGTGAGGGAGGGGAAAGCACACAGGGAGACAGATACTACAGGCATCATGACACACTCAGAGGCAATATGTGAAAGAAAGCATTAAAAACTACTCGGATCTCAGAGGGCATAGAAGTTCATCCTCGCAAATAAGCCATGCACTTTGCACATCTTCATACAGTAATGAATTAATTATATATTGCTATGCATTTGCACTGTAAAGATAAATAAATAAACTTAGCAAAAGGTCACAGTCACATTTTTATATAGCACTTTTCCTCTTTCAAGGCACTCAAAGCCCTTTACTTCAATGAACCACTCACTCATTCACACACACTATGTCTAAGGACACAATGACACAACCTGTGGGTCAATGGCCCTGACTGCTCAGCTGATATTTATGTTGAGAGTGGGATTTGAACTGTCAACCTTGGGATCAGTGGACAAACACCTTACCATGGGAGCTATTGTCATGGTAGAGATATGATTGCTTTATGTTGAATGTCTCACAATGGAGACAATGGAGACAAGTTACAGATCAGATCTGTGTAACTCCACTCTCCCCTCACTAAGAATATGTGATATTAAATACATTTTGAGCAAAAAAAAAAAAAAAAACATATGTAAGATGATAGAACATTCTATGTAAAGCAATGACCTCTACATGGAGACAATCAGGTGTGGACCCTCGAGAAATAGATGCAACAGTTAAAACAATAGAACAAGAGGTGTCTGTTGGTTTTAAAATGATGCATCTATTTTGAAAGTAAAAGTAGTGTTTTGACAAGGTGTCCAAGTTATGCAACAACATAACACTCAAAACCAATCCGATTAGACAGTTGGTTAATCTCAAAAAGCTACAAGCATATTGCTACACACAAAACACACAAAATACCATTTGGGGGACATATACAAAATTGGTTAAGGTACAAGGGGTACATAAAGGTCTAAATAAAGATGTTGCAGGTGGAAGGGTGTCTGGCATAACGCCCAAGCTATGTGCGAAAAATTAAACCTAATAAACAGGGTTTAATATTGTCTCAGCTTGTCAGCAGTTAAACATGTTTGCACACTAGATGTTTTCTTTTATTTCTGTCTCAAGTCAAAAATCTTCACCATCTGTCATTTTTGGGTGCCTATTCTGTTTTTATTATCTCTCTTCAATGGTTTTAAAATATGAATCAAAAGGCACAACTTTGATTTAATGTTGGAAATTTTGAAAACTGACTCTCATTTGGAAAACCTTTTCATGATGCTGGTCTCCAAAAGCAAACTCCTAATAGATAACTTGAGCTGATTTTGGTTCATAATTTTGATTTAACAATAATACAAAATAATATTTTATTCAAGATGTAGGCTTAAATTGGTTATCATGAAGTTATTGTTGGCTATAAGACTCAAAATATATGGTTTATTGTGCTAAGAATTGCACTAAAAAGAACTAGGTAATTTTAGTGCAGTGGCCCAAGTTATTCCTCACTGTATGCATTCTGAATATTCTGATTATTCACCACAATGAGTTTCTACGCGCTTTTCACAACTTTCTGAGACCAGAGCTGAGTTTTGCTATCATAGTAAAACTAAAAACTAGCATGTTAATGCTCACTTCCAGAATATCAGAAAATAAAGCATCTTTTTATTAGATCCAGACAGTATACAATATATCTCCACAGGAGCAACACATATTTTGCATAAATGCATTAGAAAAAAAATCAGGTACTGGCCCTTTAAGGTCCAAAGTATCTCAGTTGGCAGAGTGTTTGTCCACTAATCCAAAGGTGGCTAGTCTGAATCCCACTCTTGTCATAAACATCACTGGCAGAGGCCGGCGGTACAATTCCAGCTCCAACAGGTAAATACTGCCATTGTTTCCTTGGGCAAAACACTCAGCCCATCTCACCCACAATCTCCCTACACTGGTGTATGAATGTCACTGGTGTATGAATGTGTGTGTAAATGGGTGAGTGGTTTGATGTAAAGTGCTTAACGTGCCTTGAAGTTGGAGTGTTGTATAAAAATGTGACCATTTACCATTTTAAGGTCAACTAAAGCAATAGTATGAAAAAATATGATCATATTTTTTAAGTGATGACTTGACAGCATTGTGAGTCATTGTGAGACATGCTTAGTAGTCTGAAATGTTTGCAGCACCAAAGGTAATGCAAGGTCAAACCAGTGTGTAGTAAGATGTGCAAAACACTATGAAATCTTAACAACTTGCTGTTCTGGCCGTTTTTAAAACAGCCTTTTAATAGACCTTCTAAGCATAACTGACTAAACTATGAAAATGTATCAAATAGGCCCTCTTCTTGTGGCACAGCACTGGCTTCCTTGTTTCTAAGCATTGATTTTGGACTTCTTTTAACTCATAAAGTTTTAAACAACCTTACCCCTCTCTGCATTTGGGACCATCTTCTCTTTTATGTTGCCGTGGGAGTGCTGGGGTCCTCCACGGATTTTCTTTTAAAACTTCAATAAAAACCCATTCAGTTTGTTCCCTGTTTTTATGCCCCCAAATAACCAAATGCAATAGCTCTTCATATTTGAATGCCCGCTCAAGCAATGTGAGTAGAAATGCATGCACAATCTTTATTTTGAGATTAAAGGCCTTGTTCTTCTGCCCCAGTACAGATATATTGTATAAGCAGGTCTTGAGGTAAAAGTGTGTTGCCTTTTTATTGTCCGAGAATCAGGAGGTGCAGGTTAGCATGCAAGTTATTGTTGGCTTCATTGTCAGGATGCTCGGAATGCATAAGTTACATGAGGAATAACCTTGGACCACTGCAAAGTGTTTAGAATGAGCTAGTTCTGGTACAGTGTCTTAAATATGTGTCTATTTTGACTGTCTATAACATGGCTTTGTAGCTTGAGCAGTTACCCCCTGACTAAACAGTTACCACTTTGACTACTCTGAATTCTTTCCATTGCCAGACAGTATTTGTACAATTTGCAATGCATAAATAAAACTCATGATGTAATACTTGGACTATGTTATGTTTGAACCTGAAATTTTGAGAATGTATACTTACTGACAAAGTTGCAAATAAAGAGACTATTTAACAAAACATGACTTTAAATTGTGTACTTAGCCCTGAACTAAATAGTTTTATCACTCTAAATTATTTAATAATGTGATACAAACAAATTTATTCAACAATGAAATATACATATAAAAAACCCCATTGAGTTTACTTTATATAAGGCAATATTTTACAGTTAGTGGTACATATTGTCAATTTTGTAGTAGAGATTTTTTTTTTTTTCTTCATACAAGCATTTTTAAGTGACTTTTTGTACATCATAATCGCAAATGGTTGTCTTACTGTACTTGGGATTTGAACTAATAAACCACTTTATATTTACATTGTAATGTGTTGGAGTGGGTTATTCTTTGTCCTTGTAAGAAAAGATAGCACAGCCTTGAAGCAGATTAACAGCTTGACCACTCCTCACTGCAGTTGAGTGCTTCTGCATTTTTCATGTATGTGATTTGCAGCGTAACACAAACAAAGACCAAACTAACTCCAAGTCTATTTGTGCAACTGCGGTCTGCTGGGAACACTTAATCTTCTCCAGTTCAGGAAACATCCCCAAACCAGCCAATCATGTTTGAGAGCCAGAACGCTTGAGCCGATTATAAAGTTGCATTAGTCACTTGTTTTTTTAAGCAGTCTTTCAAAATGTACCCTGCTTTTAAATGCATTGCAAGGCCACGCCGAGCACAGGCACAAATAGAAGACCAATTAAAAAGTGCATTCTTCATGAAGTCTTAAAAAGGAGATGCTGAAGTTTAAAGCACATCTTTTTATGGTTTTAATGTTGTCTGAAAAGATTTTTATTTTATGTTTTTTATTACTTTCAGTGTGTTTCAAAATCCACAGAATTCTATCCATTCAATGGCGACAGTAGCATTTGTCCACTGATACGAAGGTTAGCAGTTCGAATCCACCTCTTGACATAAACATCATTGGTAGAGCAAGCAGATCCACTGACCTATTGGTTAGTGGTGCGATTCCAGCTCCCACAAATGAATATTGTCTGTGTGTCCTTAGGCAAGGCACTTAACCCACCTTGCCCCCAGTGTCTGTGTACACTGGTATGTGAATGTGTGTGTGAATGAGTGGTCTCTTGATGTAAAGCACTAAGTGCCAAGAAGGTGGAAAAGCGTTATATAAAAATGTGACTATTTACTAAGTACTTCATAAAGTACTTATGTACTTCTTGCTTGGGTGGTGTTCTTACATAAATGTTTTTAAGCTTCTGACTGCGCCACAATTGCCCCTTTTTATTCATAGTTGGAATAGCTCTGCAATCAGATACTCAGTTATGTTCTAAATGTGTTTTCAAATACTGATTATGCTCACATGCACATCAAAATTCGGATCCTTATCTCATTTCTGGAGTTATCAGATTATTGAAATGTCACACAACTGTAACTTAAATTTTGATTGTTCACACCTATGCAGGTTTTAAAGATGACCTTTTGTGCTTGTGTCTGCTATATGGTTATATCTCTAACTGTGGAACATTGTGTTATAATTTTCACATTTTAAATTGCAACATTCAACAAAAACAACTTAATAAATGAAGTCCAGTGAGTTCCGTGTTAGAAAACTGGGGTGAAAATGGGTGTGGATCATCTCCAGAATATGTAGTTGAAAGTGCTGTACCAGATTTTTACTGTCTTAAAACTGTGAAAAATAGAACCATCAAAAAATAGAATAGAAGCCCATTTCTTATTTTTTAAAGCTAACAACTGCCATGCTAATCCGCTTTTCCTGATCATCAGACAATACAACACCTTATAATTAGATGGAGACAGCACACACAGTAGACAGATTTTGACCGCAAGAGCAACTTATATAATATTTCTGTACTGAGGCAAGACAAATTTTGCTCAAATGCGTGGAAAAACAGGTACAGGATCTGGAGTAGTGAAAATGCAGTACTTTGCAGATCACACTATTCTAGTTTTTCTCTTGGATTAAACCTGCTCTGACGGGTTGTCATGACGCAGGTGATGAAAAATCACTCTTTCAGGGTGAGCTCTTTATTTACAATTCCCTTCATTGTTTTGTTTTATCTCTCAGTTCACCCAAATTGCCTCCATTTCCAACTGTTTTGTGCTCAAGTTTGCCTTAGGATATAATGGCAACAACAGCTCAACAATATTCTCATAGTACAAAGTGGGTGGAGGGCTTCAATGTGTTACTTTCAAACACAAAGAATATCAGGCCTTTTTTGACTTTAACATCATTTATAAAGACTTCTGATCCTAAATTTCTACAGCAGAGAATGTTCTGTTCTTTGAAGCAGGGCAGAACAAGTCGCTCCAGAGCCCGAGGGTGTGACATGGAGGAATTACTTTGAATAATAATTGTACAGACCAGGCGACCTCAACCACAGAGCAGGCGCTGTTCTCAATCACACAGTTGAAAATCATACTTAGAGAGGAGCTTTGACCCTATCACGTCCATTGTGGTCAGATCTCATGTGTGATTCAAATAGCACACAGATTGAACAGGAAAAGGTGTATGTAGTTAGCTGGACAATTATAACACAACAAACCTTGAGAGGTTAAGGTAGACTTTACTATCCTATATGGACCCACTGAAATGCACCCACTGTCAACAGCAGTGGGTGCCACAGTGCATTTGCCGGGTACTCATTTCCAGATCTTGAGCTAGGCTTGTCAATATTCCTCAGCTGGATTTCTTGGGTTAATCTGGGAAAAGACACAGAAATCTCGCTTTTCATTAGAATGAATCCCCATGTGTCAGCAAAGTGCATTCTATATAATACTCCTTTTGATAGTTCTATTTATATTACTAAGCTACACCCACCCTTAAGTATTTACCAAGGTTTGTGCATAACAGGGTCACGGATCATGGTTCTGAATCATACTGATGAAATGGAAGTAACATGAGTGGGTTCATATGGCACAATAAACAAGTAAACAAACAATTAAGATAGATAAATAAAAACAAACAAAATTAAAACTGCAAGCAGTGATAAAGGCCCTCGCCACCCCTTGCGACCGCGGGGTACAGGCCACAGTGAAGATCCTGCCTTTCGTTCCCGCTTACATCGCCCCTCCCCCCAAAATCAGCGACTGAGTAATACTACACCGTTCATTCCAATGGGACCATTTATGACAATGTCACGCCTTCACGGTTGGAAATAGAGGTATGTCTTCATTGGCTTTTTTTTTTCAGTATAATGAGAGGAATATGTGTACCAAATATCAATGCTCTATGACACAATAATTATTTTTTATCCTATTTGATCAAAACCCATGTATTTCAATGAGAAATGTCAGACGTTGCCATGGCAACACCTTTAAAAATAGTGGTATGGTGTCTGACTTTTTAGTTCAGTATTGGGATAGGGATGTCCATGCCAAATTTCAAATGTTTGGGACAAAGTAATTTTTTTTGCATACCATTTAAAATTTCAAGGGGGCGCTGTGGAGCAATGTAATATTTGACATAAATTGCATATCTATGCACTCAAAATAAGATTTTAAACAAAACATATATTAATGCCGGAAAATAGGAAACTGCATGTTTGAGTTACGGGCCATTTAAAACTTTAAAAAACTTTTTTTTTCTTTGCAGGCTGGCCACACCCACATTTTATAACTTAGAAAATTCCAAAAGAGTTCCCTATAATTCCACATGGGTCTAGTAAATTGTGACCATTTTGCAAGTTTCTTAAATGAAAATCCACGGCATAAAAAATCCAAATGTTAGAGTTAAAATTTTGAAAAAATGGGGTTCCGCCCACAATGGACGACTTCCTGTAGGGTTTAGGGTGGGGTCATAATATAATTTTTTACTTGTCTTGACATGTTCTATGTTTGTACCAAATTTCATTTGTCTACGATGAAAAATGTCTCTCATTGCCGTAATGTATTTTGATTTTTGAGGTGGTGCTATTGAGTCATTTTAACAACAACATTAATTTTTTTGCACATGAAAATACAACATTTTTTGGCAATCTTGAATTTTAGGCCATAGTTTGATGAGTGTAGAGGATCTATTTAGTCTACAACAAAGTCCAGTACTCTGAACCCCATTCATTTCAATGACACATTTACTTTACATTTACTTTACATTTGACTTTTTTGATCAACATGAGAAGAAGGATATATGTACCAAATTTCAATTGTCTATGAGAAACTTTGTAAAATAAAATGAATTGGAGTTGTTAGGGGGCGCTACCAAGTAATTTTTCAATATTTTTCAGTAGGAATTTCAAAAAACTAAATTTTTCGCCAATCTTGAATTTTGGATCCGATAAAATTGAGTTTTCGTTGACGTTCAGGGGGTCAAAAATGACTTTAATCCGGCACGTATAATAATAATAATAATGGAATTTTTTTCACAAGTCCACGACAAATCAATTGTTTTAAGAGGGCGCTAGAGAGTCATTTTGTGAGAGAGTGTCTTTATTTGCATATCATTGCGTTCAGCTCACAAATGTGCATAAACGATGTATTAGCATTTTCCCAACAAAAAATGTGTGAAAGAGAAATATTTTTTTTAAATATTCATAAATTTGCGATTTTGTTGAAAATTCACCCTGACCACACCCAAAGTCATAATCAAAATGTAATTAATAATCTTTAATCACACATGGGTTTAATGGGATTTGGCCAAATTTGAAGTGTTTTTGATGAAAACTTTGCGAGGAGATGTCATGAATGCGAGGGCGTGCACTTTTGTCGTTCCCGGGTTTGATCCAATATGGCCAACTTCCTGTACATTTTAGGGTGGGGCCATAATATCATTTTTGTCATGTCCTGACACGTTCTATTTTTTAATGTGAGTTTCAGATTTTTACGTTGACTTTTTTCCGAGTCGGGCTCCCATTGGCCCCATGAAAATCAAAGTTTGAGGTGGCGCTATCGAGTCGTCTTTCGTTATTGTTTCTCGGGGTCTTTTGTGACAATTAGAGCTCGTCGAGTTCTAATTTTTGACACCACTCACTGCCATGTCGGGGCGTGTTTACTACTTAATTTTTGCCATTTTCCATGCTCCGGACGCGGTTTTAATGAGTCCCTCGCCGGGACGGAGTCCCAGGCTCGGGCCTAATAATGGACATTTTTGTCCACCCATTATTTTTCTCCTAAACCATAACATCTACAGTCATGTGACTTTCTCACATTGTGCCCCATCACAAATAAGGCCCCTGTGAATTTTTTCACACGTCCACAACAAATCAATTGTCTTCTATGAATTTCTGAAAATGAAATTTGAAGAGGGCGCTAGAGAGCCATTTTGTGAGAGAGTGCCTTGATTTGCATATCATTGTGTTCAGCTCACAAATGTGCATAAACGCTGTATTAGCGTTTTCCCAGCAAAAAATGTGTGAAAGAGAAATATTTTATTGAACTTTTTCCAAAAATTGTGATTTTGTTGAAAATTCACCCTGACCACACCCAAAGTCATAATTAAAATGTAATTGATAATCTTTAATCACACATGGGTTTAGTGGGATTTGGCCAAATTTGACGTGTTTCTGATGAAAACCGTGCGAGAAAATGTCCTGAATGCGAGGGTGTGCACTTTTGTCGTTCACGGGTTTGATCCAATATGGCCGACTTCCTGTACATTTTAGGGCGGGGCCATAATATCATTTTTGTCATGTCCTGACATGTTCTATTTTTTGATGGGAGTTTCAGATTTTTATGTTGACTTTTTTACGAGTCGGGCTCCCATTGGCCCCATGAAAATCAAAGTTTGAGGTGGCGCTATCGAGTCGTCTTTCGTTATTTTTTCTTGGGGTCTTTTGTGACAATTAGAGCTCGTCGAGTTCTAATTTTTGACACCACTCACTGCCATGTCGGGGCGTGTTTACTACTTGATTTTTGCCATTTTCCATGCTCCGGACGCGGTTTTAATGAGTCCCTCGCCGGGACGGAGTCCCAGGCTCGGGCCTAATAATGGAAATTTTTTTTCCACCCATTATTTTTCTCCTAAACCATAACATCTACAGTCATGTGACTTTCTCACATTGTGCCCCATCACAAATAAGGCCCCTGTGAATTTTTTCACACGTCCACAACAAATCAATTGTCTTCTATGAATTTTTGAAAATGAAATTTGAAGAGGGCGCTAGAGAGCCATTTTGTGAGAGAGTGCCTTGATTTGCATATCATTGTGTTCAGCTCACAAATGTGCATAAACGCTGTATTAGCGTTTTCCCAACAAAAAATGTGTGAAAGAGAAATATTTTATTGAAATTTTCCAAAAATTGTGATTTTGTTGAAAATTCACCCTGACCACACCCAAAGTCATAATCAAAATGTAATTGATAATCTTTAATCACACATGGGTTTAGTGGGATTTGGCCAAATTTGACGTGTTTCTGATGAAAACCGTGCGAGAAAATGTCCTGAATGCGAGGGTGTGCACTTTTGTCGTTCACAGGTTTGATCCAATATGGCCGACTTCCTGTACATTTTAGGGCGGGGCCATAATATAATTTTTGTCATGTCCTGACATGTTCTATTTTTTGATGGGAGTTTCAGATTTTTATGTTGACTTTTTTCCGAGTCGGGCTCCCATTGGCCCCATGAAAATCAAAGTTTGAGGGGGCGCTGTGGAGCAATATGAAGTCTGACCTGTGTAAATTGTATATCTATGTGTTCAGATCAACATTTTGAATAAAAAAGTATATTCATGCCGGGACGTAGGACACTAACTGTGTGAGTTACATGCAATTAAAAACTTTTAAAAATTGCTTTTTTTCTTTGCAGGCTGGCCACACCCACATTTTATTACTTAGAAAATTCCAAAAGAGTTGCTTATAATCCCACATGGGTCTAGTTCATTTTGACCAATTTGCACATTTTTTGAATGAAAATCTGAGGCGCAAAAAATTCAAATGTGAGAGGTAAAATTTTGAAAAAATGGGGTTCCGCCCACAATGGCCGACTTCCTGTAGGGTTTAGGGTGGGGTCATAATATAATTTTTTACTTGTCTTGACGTGTCCTACGTTTGTACCAAATTTCATTTGTCTACGATGAAAAAGGTCTCTCATTGCCGCAATGTATTTCAAATTTTGAGGTGGCGCTATTGAGTCATTTTCGTACATGAATTTTTTTGAACATTAAAATACAAAATTTTTCACCAATCTTGAATTTTGGGTCCAATAAAATTGACTTTTCGTTAATGTTCAGGGGGTCAAAAGTGGATTCAAAGTCGCGACCAAAATAAGAATAATAATGGAAACACATTTTCCACCTATTATTTTTCTCCTAAACCATAACAGATACAGTCATGTGACTTTCTCACATTGTGCCCCATCACAAATAAGGCCCCTGTGAATTTTTTCACACGTCCACGACAAATCGATTGTCTTCTACGAATTTTTGAAAATGAAATTTGAAGAGGGCGCTAGAGAGCCATTTTGTGAGAGAGTGCCTTGATTTGCATATCATTGCGTTCAGCTCACAAATGTGCATAAACGCTGTATTAGCGTTTTCCCAACAAAAAATGTGTGAAAGATAAATATTTTATTGAAATATTGCAAAAATTGCGATTTTGTTGAAAATTCACCCTAACCACACCCAAAGTCATAATCAAAATGTAATTGTTAATCTTTAATCACACATGGGTTTAGAGGGATTTGACCAAATTTGACGTGTTTCTGATGAAAACTGTGCGAGAAAATGTCCTGAATGCGAGGCTGTGCACTTTTGTCGTTCCCAGGTTTGATCCAATATGGCCGGCGTCCTGTACATTTTAGGGCGGGGCCATAATATCATTTTTGTCATGTCCCGACATGTACTATTTTTTGATGTGAGTTTCGGATTTTTACGTCGACTTTTTTCCGAGTCGGGCTCCCATTGGCCCCATGAAAATCAAAGTTTGAGGTGGCGCTACTGAGTCGTCTTTCGTTATTTTTTCTCGGGGTCTTTTGTGACAATTAGAGCTCGTCGAGTTCTAATTTTTGACACCACTCACTGCCATGTCGGGGCGTGTTTACTACTTGATTTTTGCCATTTTCCGGGTTTCAGACGCGGTTTTAATGAGTCCCTCGCCGGGACGGAGTCCCAGGCTCGGGCCTAATAATAAATCAAAGGCACAGGAGCAGGGACTGTATAAAGAAGTGGATGAAGGAGTGTGGCGTTAGTGTTCAGTTTCAGTAAAATGAAGCTCATTGAGGCTAGCAGTTATAGGGGGCAAATTTGGAGTGGAATTACAACCGTGGCTATCATAGAGTCTATCTGGAGTGAGACTGTTGCAGGTAAGGGTTAGGGTGTCAATCAAACATGTTGCTAAAGGGAGCAACCTCTGGGAAAGAAGGCATCTGATTTGTCTAATGTTAATGGTCATATCTTTATTTATGGATAAAATGTCAAAATAAAAATACCAGGATTATGTAGAGGGGGTTAATACGAACATTTTAAGACCAAAATGACAAGCGTGACAGCAGCCTTTATGTAGTGAGCAGCTTCTCAATAGAAAGTGAATTAGAGCCAAGGTCAATGGAACTGGAATCTAACATGCTAACTTCCTATTTGGAATGCGGCGAATAGCAGGTTAGCTATGCCCATTTATAAATACAGTGTATGCACTGGAGTTGGCACGTCCCCTGTATGATTCCATGGAGTCCGGTTTGTGGAGATGTAAGTGTGCTTAGAATAAATACGCAATAAACATTGTGGCTTTAAGTAAATTAATTCCTAAGTAGAATAAGATCAGACTGTGACTCTCATATTCCACCCTTCAATACTTTTAAGTGGATAGAGAGGTGCTGCCTGGACTGAACAGACATTTGGCAGTGAAATTTTAAGCATCAAACATTACGAATCGACTGAGTGACTCTCTAAAGATCAGCACAACAGACGGATGAAATCATCTTTCATTTGTTCCTGGAAGAGTTCACTTTCACGTTGGCTTTGACTGTGAATAATAATGACACAAACTGCTAAAGCGCTTTCAAAAGAGGAAGTTTGTCATTTGGTGCGGACAGAAAATGTACAGTATAAGCCATCTGATTTCAGGGAGAATGCCAACATAAACTTAACACAATTATAAACACGCTTGTATATTGTAAATGTTAATTATAGGCAGTTATTCTAAAAATCACATTCAAATTCACTTAACTTCAGTTACCATGGCAGCTGACAGTTGGATGTTTTTGAAAAAATCGAAACAAAAACGCATAATTTAAACATCTGTCCGGGGAGTACAAATGAATAACAGCCCGCAGGCCAACTCCGACGCTTCCACAAAATGTTTATTAATATGCAGTGTCCCTGGCAAATAAACCATAAATTAAATTTAATAGGGCTCACTGTTCTTTTATTGCTGTCTTGTTGTTTTTGCTCTCTGACATGAGGAAAAAACTACTACAGATTTGTACATTATTTTGTTCAAAATTAGCAGGAAAGCCATATGCAGGCCATCAGATTTATTTATTTATTTATTTTTTTATTTTTTTTTTTTTATGAACTGCACAATATTTATATTTGGTAACACTGTTATTAGTTAATATCTTCAGACCATACCTAGACAATCTTTTAAAACACTTGGATTTGTGAGTTGTGATTACGATACAAACATGTCGGGTAAACAAATTATTTCTGAACTTTTCATTTTGTCATTAAATTAACAGCTCAGAGTGATGATGCAAGTGAAGAAAAGCATCCTGATTTCTGCTGTCTTAAAATTGTGTAAATCAGAACAGAAACAGAAGTTAATTTCAGTTTTTTTCTGTGACGATACAGCTAACAACAACTTGCATGTTAGTCTGCATTTCCTGATTGTCGGACATAATTAGATGTAGACAGCATGAGCTGCTAATACATTTCCATACATGTTGCTCAACTGTATGGAGAAGAAAAAAAAAAAAATCAGGTACAGACTACTTTACTTTACTTACTTTACAAGTGAAAAAAATAAAAAAAATAAATGTTCAGATGTTTTTATGTTGAACCACAAACTGTATCACGACTTGCTTTAGATGATCTAAATGTAGTAACACCATTATTAGTTAGTTTGTATCTTCAGGTCATACTTATATAATCTTTTTAAACACTCAGATTGACTCTGATGAGGATCCGAATATGTTGGGTAAACATTATTCCTGAACTTTTAATTTTGTCTTTAAATGAACAACTCAGACTGATGACGCAAGTGAAGAGGAAGCACTGATCTATGTCAAAATATTAAAATCCAAGCATTTTTATCTAATTAAATATGCAAATGTTGTAGCTCTGCCACAGCCCCCACACTGTAAGAATGATGCAAAACTCAGTGAAATAAGCACCTCAGATTTCATGACTGACTCTGAGTTAACTTTTTTTTTACTGTACAGAAGTTAACTCAGTAATTATCTACTCCACCTTATCTTTATGAACATGTATTCCCTTTGGATATTGATAAAGGCAACTACAGTGGTGAAATAACAAAAAGTAAAAGTAGTATTATAAAATATATATATATATATATATATATATATATATATATATATATATATATATATATATATATATATATATATATATATATTTATTTATTTATTTATTTATTTATTTATTTATTTATTTATTTATTTATTTATTTATTTATTATTAAAGAAATAAAAAAAATAGTATCTGTACTTTATTTGGGTACTTTTTGCTTCACTCCATTTGAGAGCAGTCATATGTACTTTCTATTCCACTATATTTTTGAACTGGACTGAACTAATAAAAGTAAAAGTACTTTTATTACTGTATTAGAGCTGGTAAAAAGGCTGAGGGGAATTATAATTAGCATGGTTGTAGTTAGATCAAAATAATTTAACTGTTTACTCTTTAAGGACAAGTTTAAACAGGTACTTTAATACTTTTACTTAAAATATTTTTTTCATGTGATACTTTTACTTGAATCTGTTTTTGTTTTTGCTCTTTTTTGCTCTGGTATCTATACTTTTACTTAAGCAACAACACTGAGTACATTTTCCCCCACTGGACAAGAACCATGGGCGACAGCCAAATACTTTCACACATTCATATACTATAAGCAATACATTTAAAACACTACAAAAATCACATAATACATAAATGTCCTTGATTTGGAAATTTCATAGCAAGGCACTCACACCTTAAAACAGTTTTGCTGAGAATTAAAATCTGTGTCTAAATATAATACAGAACAGAGTAAATTGTACTAGGACCTAACCACTATGACACCATATGCCATATTCTATAGTCTATAAATTAATAATGCAACCTTTTATACTCCAAGGTACCTCACAGAAATATCACTACCAATAAAATCACCATCAGTCTGCAATCAGGCTTTCACTTTCAACAGGCAAGGAAGGTGTCTTGCCCAATGAACACAATGACTACTGTATATGAACATGGGGATTGAACCATCAACTTTTATCTTATAGGACAAACACATTTCACCACTGCCTCCCACAAGTAGACTATATATATATTTTTCCTTTTCATATCATGATTATTGCACTGCATGGTCTACCTGTGTCTTTGCAGGTGAACTTGGCTTTGGGGTCACACATCCTCTTTGTCCCCTCACAGTCTTTCTCATCCCCTCCGTCCTCACAGTCCTTGTCCCCATCACACCGCCAACGCTCCGGGATGCACGTCCCATCAGTGACGCAGAAGAACTCCTCCTCACTGCAGTCGATCAAAGATGGCAGCACTAGAAAACAACAAATGAGTTAGATTAGATATTTATTTTCATTGTCATATTCAAAGGTTGTAACTTCCTCTTTAAAAGTAACATTTTAAGGGCATTTCACCACTCAAAAGATTATAATTATATATATATATATATATATATATATATATATATATATATATATATAGTGTTAAAATGTTAAAAGCAACTGTGCTTATTTTTCATCACTTTGAAACCCATGAATTGTCACGCCAAATAATATATAATTGCAGAAGTTAATTTTGCAATGCAGGTGAACACAGTACAGGTAATAGCTTATTCTTGATTCACCTATAATTGTTCACTCCTTTAAGGTCCTGTGTTACACAAAACTACTACTCTTGTGACCTTTAAGCCATTTTATAATGTTGTTACCTCCTCAAAAACATACCTGGAGTTGTGTTTTGTTTCACTCGCACATGTTTAATTAATCCTTTATTATTAGTCTGTCTACATCTTCAAAGCTCAAAATGCTCTGTTCCACCGTGTGATGTCATGACACAGTAGTTTTCAAATTAATACCTACGTTTTGCCTTTTGTTCAGGTGAGATGGGCAATGCCAGGGCTGAAATCATCCAAATGATCCTACTGAAGATGTATGGAGTTTAAAAACATAGTGGAGCACTTTCTGTATTAACACATGGCACATGGCAACAGAGTATTTTCTGTTTGACAGAAGAACTCAGCCTAAATATGAAGGTTTTTTCTTTGTTAAACATGTGTGAATGATTCAAAACACAACTCCAGTTATGTTTTTGATGAGGAAGCAACTTTAAACTTAGATTAGAAAATAGTGTAATATGAGCCCTTTAACCAATGGCCATATCTATATTTTTAAACCAGTTTATTTATATATACAGTCTATGGGTAGTTATCTAGACATAACTAACCTGCCTCATTCCAAATAGGAAGTGGGCAGGGGGCTTCTGAGTTCCATCGACTCTGGTTACAACTCACTTCACATTGAAAAACTGTTGACCTTCTCTCTGTAACTGCTGCAGTTCGGCTCGTCATTTTGTCTGGAGCTGGAGTGACATTACACTCCCTTAGTCCACTTCTTTATACAGTCAATGTCGCTACCTTGTATGTTTCCTGACTTTTCAATTTTACAACTCACTAACTAATGCACCATTACCAGATGCTTTACCACCATGCATTATTCATCATTTAATTCATATCAAGCTCTCACCCATGTCCTTATTAACAGGGCATATACAATTTTGCAAGAGCTTTCTACACCTACTTATATGGCTCACTAGTGTTACTAGTGTAATTGGAAAATTAGGTGCTTTCAGATGATAGGTTAAAGAAAATCTGGAAGAGGAGTGCAAGAAACACAAATATTCAAATCATTTACAATTGACAACATAATGCTTTTGTTACTTGTACAGTTCCTCATAGTAGGTAGAGTAACCGAAAATTTGTACTTGTGTAAGAGTACTGTTATACAGCAAAACTTATGTCTAATTGAAAGTATGGTGTCTGCATACTACTCACAGTAGTACAATTTTAGTTGAGTTACTCAAGCAATTGTAACCAAGCACTCCACATCTCTACTAAGCTGTTACTTATGGTAACAGCTGAGCCCCATCTTAGAGGCTCGGTCTCCTGAGGAGTGGACAGAATTTGCCGACTCAAGGGAGAGGGGATGGTGGGAGTCCTAGAGTTTCCATTGGGCCTCTGTTTGATGAATAGTCCAGCTGTCCCAGTGACAGGCCAGTCAGCCATGAGGTTCCTTTAAAGCTAGCGTGAGGTTTCTACAGTAATTAGATAAAATGATTTGTCGAACCAGTGCTAAAGTCTACCCGCTACTGCCCCGGATAAAATTTGTTACACCTGACTGTGAAAACGTATTTGACTGAAGATGATTAATTGTTAAACTCAGTAATTACAAGGCCAATATGTGTTCCCTGATTTCACTTGCAAATTAATTAATTACAACCTAATGAAAAATAGTATTAAGATGCAATGTTTAAATAAGTAATAACAGTTTTAACTCCCACTGAAAGTGTAATAAATGTACAGCAGATGGCTTTAGTTCCGACATGACAAACGGCCAGCAGCCCACTATACCAAAGGGACAGTTCATTAATATTAGTATATTTCAGCTGTGGTTGTAAAGCTGTGGAACTGATCCCAAGAGTGGCACACAGTGTTTCTAGTGCTACACAAGTCTCTCTGTGATATTTTAAGATTGTGGGCTAAAGATGCATTTAGCAATTTTAGCAATGTTTTCTTGACAATGATGTATTAATATATTTGCTCTTCAGCATTTTTTTAATTATCCATCCATTTTCTTCCGCTTATCCGGTGCCGGATCGAGGGGGCAGCAGTCTAAACAGAGACTCACAGACTTCTCTCACCCCAGACACATCCTCCAGCTCCTGCGGTGGGACCCCAAGGATTCCTAGACCAGCCGAGAGACATAGTTCCTCCAGCTTGTCCTGGGTTTTCTCTGGGGCCTCCTTCTGGTGAGACATGCCCGGAACACCTCCCTAGGGAGGTCCAGGAGAAATCCTGAGCAGATGCCTGAGCCACCTCAGCTGGGCTCCTCTCAATGTGTAGGAGCAGCGGCTCTACTCCAAGCCCCTCCCATGTCACTGAGCTCCTCACCCTATTTCTAGGGGAACATCCAGCCACCCTGCGGAGGAAGCCCATTTCGGCTGCTTGTATCCTGTATTGTAGATTGACCGGTAAATCAAGATCTTTGCCTTTTGACTGAGCTCCTCCTTTACCACGACGGTCCGATACAGAGACCGCATCACTGTGGGCGCTGGACTGATCCGCCTGTCAATCTCGCGCTCCATTTGTCCCTCACTCATGAACAAGACCCCGAGATACTTGAACTCCTCCACTTGAGGCAGAGACTCCCCACCCACCCGAAGAGGACGAGTCACCTTTTTCCGGTCGAGAACCATGGCCTCAGATTTGGAAGAGCTGATTCTCATCCCAGCCGCTTCACACTCGGCTGTAAACCACCCCAGTGCCTGCTGCAGGTCCTGGCTGGACGAAACCATCAGGATAACATCATCCACAAACAGCAGTGATGAGATCCTGTGGTTCCTGAACCAGACCCCCTCCGACCCCAGACTGTGCCTATAAATTCTGTCCATAAATACATTGAACAGAACTGGTGACAAAGGGCAACCCTGGCGGAGTCCAACATGCACTGGAAACAGGTCTGACTCACTGCTGGCAATGCGAACACAGCTCCTGCTCCAGTCATATAGGGACTGGACAGCCATTAGCAAAGAGCCCCGGACCCCATATTCCTGGAGCACCTCCCAAAGGACACCACGAGCAACACAGTCAAATGCCTTCTCCAGATTTACAAAGCACATGTGGACTGGTTGGGCAAACTCCCATGAACCCTCGAGCACCCGATGGAGAATATAGAGTCGGTCCAGTGTTCCGCGACCAGAATGAAAACCGCACTGCTCCTCCTGAATCCGAGGTTTGATTATCGGATGGATTCTCCTCTCCAGTACCCTGGAACAGACCTTACCGGGAAGGCTGAGGAGTGTAATTCCCCTGTAATTAGAATGCACCTTCTGGTCCCCCTTCTTATACAAAGGGACCACCACCCCCATCTGCCAGTCTAAAGGTACCGTCCTGACCACCACGCGATGTTGCAGAGACGTGTCAGCCAAGACAGCCCCACAACATCCAGAGACTTAAGGTACTTGTGATGGATCTCATTGACCCCCGGAGCCTTGCCACTGAGGAGCTTGCCAAACACCTCAGTGACTTCAGCTAGGGTGATGGACGAGTCTGCCTCCGGGTCCCCAGTCTCTGCTTTCTCATCGGAAGACATGATGGTGGGATTGAGGAGATCCTCAAAGTATTCATTCCACCGTCCCACAACATCCCCCTGTAAACAGTGTTGGTGAAGCACTGTATGCCCCTCCTGTGACGTCAGACGGTTTGCCAGAATTTCTTTGAGGCCATCCGATAGACCTCCTGCATGGCCTCCCTGAACTCCTCCCAACCCCAAGTTTTTGCCACCGCGACAGCACAAGTCGCAGCACGCTTGGCCCGCCGGTACTCGTCAGCTGCCTCAGGAGTCCCACAAGCCAACAAGGCTTGATAGGACACCTCCCAGTCCGATGACATCCCTTACTTCCTGTGTCCAACACCGGGTTCGGGGATTGCCGCCGCGACAAGCACCGCAGACCTTACGACCACAGCTATGAGCAGCCGCATCGACAATAGAGGTGGAGAACATGGCCCACTCAGAGTCCATGTCCCCAGCCTCCCCCGGGATCAGGGAGAAGCTCTCCCGGAGGTGTGAGTTGAAGACCCCTCTGACAGAGGGCTCCGGCAGACGTTCCCAGCAGACCCTCACGATGCGCTTGGGCCTGCCAGGTCTGTCTGGCTTCCTGCCCCGCCAGAGGATCCAACTCACCACCAGGTGGTTACCAGTTGACAGCTCTGCCCCTGACAAATTATTGATTGATGATTTAGTTTTATGATATGTATAGGTCTTAAGTTTCTTTTTGTTGTTTGTATTTGTCCGTTATGTTTTGTCTGTGTTCCCAAGTCTTCTTTTTCCCCATAAACCTGGCTGCTGGATCCCTGGGCCGTGATTGGAGGACAGTCTTTCAGCCTCGTCCACCTTCAGCTGCCTCCCTCCCCATTTCAGAAGAATGGGGACACCTGCTCGGGGCTGCTGTCCTGGAGTGGCCAGTATGCCATTTTGTGTGTCTCTCCTTTGGTCTAGTCGCTACAGGGATAGTGGCTATTTGTTTTGAGACACTTGTCAGCACCGACTCGGTTTGTTTGTAAGACTTATTGTGAAATGTGTTTTAGTTACTTTACCTTTGTTTTTTTATTTAAATCCTTGCAAGGGACCTTTTATTTATCTAAGTTTAGTCCATTTTTGTTTACTTTACCTTTACAGTCCTGTTAATTAAATTACCTCTTATTTAACCTTTTCTCCATCTTGGTTTTCTTTTTGTTACTTCCCTTCCCCACACGAGCTGGGTCGTAAAAATGTATAACGGCAATATCTCATTTATGATCTTAAAACTAACAACTAGGGTCAGGGAATCACCTTTTACTCCATCAAATACTGTGGAGTGCAATTTGTGAAGAAAACAAAAACAAGGGACTAAGTGGGCGGAGCTAACAGTTAATTACTAAAAATTCCTCTTTCATTCAAAACAATAACACAGTTTTCTTGGAGCATGATTACTACTTTGATTTGATCATTGTCATGATCCCTGTTCTGCTCTCCCTGCACCCTCGTCTCCCTCCTCCCTCACCTGTCTGTCTCCGGAGCTGGGCGGAATCCTGACTCCTCCCGCGCGCACCTGCCTTCCAACAACGCAATGAACTCCACCTGCCGCGGATAAGAGGGGTCTGGACGAGTCACTCGGCGCCGGAACGTCCGCGTACTCACGAATCCGCCGGGAACCAGCTCCGGACCTCCCCTGCCCCTGCACCTCAGCCCTGGTATGGTCCTGTCTCGTCTTGCTCACCGTGCACCTCTGTCCCTCCACGTCCACGATTCCGCACCAGCACTCCCCAGCTTCTATGGATTTTGAGTCATGACTTGTTAAAGATTTCGAACTATACTTTTAACTATTACCTTTGTTGTCACGAGTTTGTGAATAAAGACATTGTTAAACCTTCGCGAGTCTGCAACCTTGGTCCTTACGCCGCTGGTTACGACAATCATGCTTTGTGTAAAGGTTTGCATCGTTATCTTGGAGAGGTAACTTAAGTTATATGCTTATTTTGAGAGTTCACATTTCATTACAATTGGTTAAATCCACCTGTCACTCACTCAGCATATTGTGAGGTTGATTTCAATAGGACTTCAATAAGAGGAGTGAGTGGGAAAAAGTGTTTTTGCTTGAGCATAGAGCTGCATTCAGGAGGAAATCACTATATGGCGAATAAAATATTGTCACATAAATGAGATACGATTGTTATAATATTGTCCTGCCCAAACCACAGTATTTGAGACATGAGTCTTCCTTACATGCTGATCCCCCTCTACAGGCAGCCCCCTCATCACTGAAGTCCCCACAGTCATTATCCCCATCACAGGCCCAGTGGTCCGGGATGCAGCGCCCACTGTTGCACTGGAACTGGTTATTAGAACAGGACTGGACACATCCTGCTTCATCGCTGTTATCTCCACAGTCATTCTCTGCATGGAGTTACACACACATTTAACAAACATAAAGTACAGTAAATAGTATACAAAAGTATTTCAAAAGTAAAAAAGAAATGCCTCACCAGCATCACAGTGCCACTGGATGTTGATACAGCGTCCGTTGGAACAGCTGAATTGAGTGAGGGGATCACAGGTGGGATAGGCTAGAAAACAAAACGATGTACAAAGCTATTATTACATTAGTGGTAAACACTGCGGTACATATGTGTATTTGTTCAGTTTTGTTCAGTCTTATTTACAAAACATTTTCATATTGTGAAGTTACATTGAATTTGAAACAAGCTGAAGGATATAATTTAACTTTGCCCAAACAATGGCAACTGATGCTACTATGCCTAAAGCAAAAAAAAAAAAAAAAAAAAAACAGTAAATATTTTTCATATGTTCTCAAGGAAATAACCTGTTTGTCAGCTTCCTGTACAAGCAATATTTTGAGGACTTTTCACAATTCAAAAGATGGGTTAATTGTTTTGAATTGTTAATTGCTATGGAAACAGTCCTAAATGTCATGAAGCCCATAGATATATGATAACAATGCCAGCTTGATGATGTCTAAACATTTTTTAGTTTAAAGGATTTTTGGAAAGCACCTTGAAATGGACCAGATTTATAGCTAATATTCAAAATATGTTTGTGTATCATCATAGCGACAGTCTTAAAAAATAATAAGCAAATATAATAAAACATTTGCAAAGGTAAGAAAGAAGAAACATCTCTAGTCTTTCTGTGCCTTGCAACCTCCTCTCACCTCTGAACACATTTTTTTTTTTCATTACAAACACTACTAGTCCTTCTGCTTCCTATTCTGTTGTCAGAGTTGGGTCAGAAAGTGCACAGACACTATACAGTCAATTCAATTTGACGTAGCCACATTATTTGGGGCTATATACTGTATTTAAACTGGACAATGGCAACAAAGGAAAACAAATTACCACCTGTGCAGTCAGCCAATATCTGATGCAGCCAATAAGGCTTCAGTCAGGCCGACTTCATAAGCTAAATTGGTCTATTTTAAAGCATCAATACTCCTTATCAGAGCCACAGTCAGTGAGGAACACAGATGCTTTCCGTCGATACCATGTCAAGATGTTATGCTATAAAATACTAGATGTGGCGATTTTATTGATTTAACAATATTGGTGCTATGTACAGTTACACCGAATGCAAAACTGCCATAGCTAGGTAAGAAAGGATTAAACCACGAAGAGCAGTGTGTTTAAAAAGTGTAACACACTGCTCTGAGTTGTTTAATCCACTCATGCCATGGTCCCACCAACTGAAAATAGTTGACTTTTAAATCTGACAACTTTTAGGCTGTCCATGAATTTTTAAGGCATTAGTGTTTTCTGTTTTAGTTGAAGCTAGTCCCTGCTGACAGTATTTTATTTGTTTACTCATTGCTGTAGTGATGCTCCCAGCGTTGTGATCAGAGACTGTATATATAAATGGACATAGCTAACACACTAGCACCCGCTTTCCAAATAGGAAGTGATCATGGGTGCACTTCTGGCTCCATCGGTTCCAGTTAACTTTACATTGGAAAACAGTTGCATCTCTCTCTGTATCTGCTGCTGTAAGGCTCATCATTTTGGTCTTAAAATGTTTATATTGACTCCCTCTACATGATCCTGGTGTTTTTCTCTATGGTGTCTGTAAATCAATGAATGGACATTAATAACAAATCAGGTGCCTTCTTTCCCCAAGGTCTCTCTCACTAGCATTAGCAACAGGTTTGGTTGACTACGTTGCCAAGTGCCCGCTCTTTGCTAAACCATCGGTAAGGGGCATTACCTTTCAGCGGTCTCACTCTGGGTTGGCTCTTTGGTTGCTCTGATACTCACAGTTGAGATTCCTAACTTGCAACTGCAAATTCACCTATATAACTGCTAGCCTTGATGAGCTTAATTTGACTGTAGCCCAATGTTATGTGACACTCACTTAGTCCACTTCTTTGTACAGTCTAAGGTTGTGATATAGGACAGCAGTTAACTGTTGATGGACTACCTGTGCAGCTATAGCATAGCAGGGGCAAATTTGGAATTGCGCCTGCAAGAATGCCTAAAAATCATAAGGACTGCTATTATAAACAAGGAGCATGAATAAATGTACGTGATTTTTAGCAATATACAAAAGACAATTCCTATGTATGAATTTAGTGTGTGAATGATTGGTGGTTGTCCGGTGACTCATTTTAGCAGGCTTGCTTTTATCAGTCTATCCAGGGGCAGATGTGACTACAAGCAGTTTATCACCACCAGTATGGAGCGAAAAAATAAAAAATAAGCAATCTGTGAATTATTTATGATTGCTCATAAGACTATCTTTCACATTTATATCAAGAATAGAAAGGTTGAAAGTGTTTCCATATCAGTACACTTTATAGTAAGTCCACTATATTGTAAATCACTGTGTTCATTCATACTTGTTCTGGTTTGGTCCTGGTTTGGTCCTGGTTGGTCCCGGTTGGTCCCAGGCTGCTTATGTGAGTGCAGCTTCTCTGTTCATCTGAGTGTCTCTTGGCCGCCTCAGTACAAACAGGCAGTAGTGTAAGCACTGATTAAAGTTCATGCTCGGTTTCATTCAATCATAATCATGCTGTGTAGCAAAAACACAGCCTCCTCTGGCTTTGTCCTGTCGTCTGCGCCACCTCTCACAACTCCCAGTATCTACATGGTTTTAAATGACTTGAAAGCAAGATGTTTTTTTTTTTTTTTTTTTTTTTTTTCAATATTAGTATTATATAGATTTTTGGAATTACTTATGAATTAATTTTTAAGACTTGTTGACATGTTAGTTGATTCAAACGTTGATTCAAACGTCCACTGTGTGAATCTGCTTTTGGAGGGTATACCATCTGCTTGTTACCATGGAAATGTTATTACTTTATTCCACAGTAGGGTATTAAACTTATCTGTCTCCATGGAGACATGCAGGTGGTGACACCAGACCAAGTTATAAGGCTGTACTGACCATCTGGAGCACCGGGAGTTTTCCCAGTGGATCGAGGCACTTTTTGGGTAACACTTAAGTGGCCCGCTCTTATTCAACTTTCCCTGGCTGTATACACTTTACCATGAGTTCACTGTAGGCTCATGCTCATGTGGCCCCATGCAGATGTAGTCCTGATCCATTCCTTTATCACCCAGGCCAAAGCTGTGACAGGAGGCTGATGCAGAATTATCTACCCCTGGCTCTAGTGACAGCATGCTCAGAGCCTGTTCATTTGAAATCACTGTTTTTTCTCTGAATCGCCGCAATCAGGGGTGCACGACCAAAATGTCCAGGGCAGATTTCTTCTCCCGGTTCAGCCCTATATTCACTGTAAGAATGCAGGTCTTTACAAGTAATTTTTAGCAATTGAGCAATAAAACGCATGTATACCCTACTCCGGTACATTCCAGACAAAGTAATAAAATCGTCATGGGAGACAAGCATATAACCAGAAAAGTTAAAACTGTGCAAATTTAATAAGTGCGCTTTTTTTAAAACCACTAACAGAAAATTTAAGGTTGTCAACCAACTAACTCTAAACAAGATGTCCTTAATGTTTTACAGTTGATATTATTCTTGCCGTCCTGTGTGCAACACAAAAAGAAAGAAATGCACAATGTAACTTTTCAGGCAGAGGGTCTGTCAACTACTTGTCTCCATGGAGATACTGGGTTTATTGCTGGGTTTCAGATGACATCACAACATTCTATATGCTATCTATATATAGTCTATATTTAATGCAGATGAGGGAAGATTAAATCAAGATAGTTACAATGAAGATATAGTTTGTAATACAGTGAGTTCTTGGGTCCAGTCACTGAAAGAAATCATTAGGTTCAACATTGGTGAATTTACCTTTGAGATATTTAATTTCAAAGTACAATGTAATGAATAGGACAAATTGGCTCTAGAATTTGAAAACCACCCATTTTTGTCTAGAAGTTTGTGCACTATGGCATTAAGCTTATCTATTGTGCTTTTTATTGCTATTTAAAAAAAAAAAAAAAAAAATCACATTGTGTGGGTGCAACTGTGGCAGCTCACTTATCTTGCTCTAGAGCTACAGAGGGCTTTCTAACACCTGAAACTCAGTGGTGGTGGTCTCTAGACTGATGCTAATTTGAATAGAATTTGTCAGTAGTTTAATAGTTGTCACATGTTTTTTTCAGACTTCTCACTCTGAGATGGGATTATTTATGGATGACTGTGTTTCATTTATAGCCGGGTCTACTGTTTACTTGAAACCATCATTATTTATGCATGTTACTCCTTCATATTTAATAGCCGCTAAACTTCCCATCCTGCCATCGCTCTGACAGCTCCATGTAACACTTTGAGGAAAATATGGCGACTACATTTACAGTACGTCTTTCCTGACACAGCCGCAGGTATTCCAGGCAGCAGATGCCCAACAAATCAATTTAGATGTAGACTTGCATTTCATGGCATAGTCAATAAAGCTTCAGGCAGCTCCAGGAACAGATTTTGAAAATATATAAAGAGCTCCAAATCGGAAACGAGAATGATATTAGTCAGATGTCACCGCTGACATTCTATCAGCTCAGCATCTGTGATCCTGCCATATATACCTACTGTAACTGCTACGGATCAATTTTGTTAACATTTAGTAAAAAAAAAAAAAAAAAAAAAAAAAAGAAAGAAAGAAAGAAAGAAAGAAAACAAAATGCACAAAGTAACTTTTCAGGTAGAGGGTCTGTCAACTAGTTTAGTTTAGTTTTATTAGTTTATTTGATAGGGACAATGTGCAAAAACATTAAAGATGCTTTGCACCAGATTATAAGTTAGAAACTAAGTTAGTTTCCATCTGTAGTCCCTGAACTTATCTATTGTGCATTTTATTGCTATTAAAAACAATTTAAAAATCACATTGTGTGGGTTGGGTCACCTCTTCCCACATCTGACCATTAACTGCTAGATGGCATGGATAAGTTTAACACCATACTTTGGAACCTTCTTGACAAAATAATGTAGACTATGGCAGACAGTGTACCGTCCAGTTGAAAAGTTACATAGTGCATTGCATAGAAATGTTAGCCAAATGACTGTGAGCGGATTCCTCAAAAGTATTTTTAAGACCTGAATATAGGATCTTTAGGTATAGCTAATACATGATTTAATGCAATTAGTGAAATTTTCAAACATTCTCACAGCTTTCTTTATTATCATTTTTTTTTTTTCATCTATACTGCGCAACAATACACACAAACATCTAAACACCTCCAAAATGATCTTTACCCTTCTATAAAAACACCAAACACCACTTCAAAGACTGCAGCGATCACAGCGGGCTATATATCCAAAACATAAATGAGCAAGATAAAACTGAGAATTAAGACAGAACTGACAATGCCTTTCACTCATAGAAGCTGACACATTGTATAATACCACAGGGTTGGAATAGGATAGAGCCTTCAATTTATTTGGCACCACTCCCCTCCACGTTGTTCCATCACCAGTGAAAGCATGTAGAGAATACAACATCAATCATTCATTTCCTTAGTTTAGTGTAATAATGTAAAAAAAAACAAAAACAAAAAACAAACAAACGACTAGACAGGATGCTACAGAATTGGGTTATTACTGTGAGGTTTCTGTTCAAATGTAATGGGGCGTGAACTAATGTAACTAGAGATTGTCAAGTCTCAAATACCATCTCAGGGTAGGCAGTATTGACAAAAAAGAATATTTAGCTTTTTTGTTGTTTATTTTGTTGTTATATTACAGTAATCTATCAAAAATATTCTGTCTTGGTTTAGGTTCAAATTGCAGCCTATTTTGGTTAGTTTTTTACTGTATTACAGACCAAATATTCAATAGTATAATTTTCATATCTCCAAAACAATTATTATTCATCTTTCGAAGTACCTACTACCTCTAATACCACTCCAGAAAATGTTGGGTTTTCAGACACAACACAGCCAAAAATGTTAAATGGGAATGGGTACTCATTCCAAAGGGAAAACCAGAATAATTTAACATATGTTAACGTTTCTATGACTTACTGCTGCACTATGACCATAGGCTGTATAAGTCTCTGGTCATAGGACTAAGTGACTGTGAGGTCACCCACAGCGTTCGGCTCCAGTCAAATGAAGCTCATCGAGGGGCTAGCAGGGGTGAATTTGGAGCTGAACCTATTGCTAGCGCTAGCAGGAGAAACCTTGGGGAAAGAAGGCACCCAATTTGTCTGTTATTACTGTCGGACAAAGTAGCAAAATAAAAATACCAGGATCATTTTTAATTTGGGTTAATACGAACATTTTAAGACCAAAATGACGAGGCTCAATGCCGCAATTACAGAGGGAGACGTCACAATTTTGTGAATTGGAGCCAGATTCGATGGAACTGGAAATGCACTCCTGATCACCTCCTATTTGGATTTGGAATGTAGTGGCTAGCATGCTAGCTATGTCCAGTATGTACAGTATATGACTATAATAGAAAAAAAACAAAACAAAAACAAACATACCACGTGCTACTTAAGACACTGCACTGTAGTCATGTCAAAACAATCTTGGTCTTTTATAATGTGAACAACACCAATTTCCAACGTTTCTTTGTTCAAGCAAAAACAGTGGAGTTATAGCTGCGTGAATCACTGCAATATTAATTTGAGATTTGACAAGAATACAAAATTAGGGAAAGTTCCTGCTGCGTCTTTTGACGCTACAGCTCAGTGCAAACTTCACAAACATAAGTCCAAACTGTAGAACCACAGGGGGGCTATGTAAAGGTGAAACTTCTACTGGCATTTTAATTCATGCACAACAAGGACTTACCAATTAGTAGTGATATCTAGCCAGCCTGTGGAACTGCATTAGTTAGTTGCCAGATGGGAGGCTGTCAGGAAATAGTAAATTGGCCCATGCTCATAAACATCTAAGAACTCAAGACAGTTTCGCTGAGGTCTTTATTTCTCAGAGTTTATAAAATATTGCAAATCTTTTACTTTATTGTGGGGGGTCTTCACAGTAAATAGTTGGCCTCCATCTAACTTTCACATTGTAATTGACTTTAAATATCTCCAATTTTGTCTTTCTTTTAGGTCTCCTGTTTACTGGTAGCATTTCAGCAACTTTTTACCCATGTATTTACAACCCTCCTCTGTGCATGTCCAACTATGTCAATCTGGTCTCTTGCACTATCAACACAATATCTTGCATGAGCTATACTACAAGATAGAATAAGACCCCAGTTCATTTCTTATCTTCACAGCCTTTAATGCAATATTAGTAATAAAATAGCAGTGTATATCAACACTATGGCACACAGCACAGCAATATATCAGATGTTTAGGCAAGGCAGCAGCGTTCTGGATGTACTGCAGCTGTCTTACATCCAGAACGCTGCTGCCTGGAGAGGCCAGTGAGCAGGCCATTACAGTAATCTAAATCTACTAAAGACAACTACATGGATAAATCTCTCTAAGTCTGGCTTTGATATCTCTTTGATTTTTGCAATGTTTTTTAAGTGGTAAAAAGCTGCAGATGTTATTGATTTGATGTGGCTGTTAAAGTTCAAGTCTGAGTCCATTTTTACGCCTAGATTTCTAGCCTGATTTGAAGGTTTTAGAGAGAAAGACTGGAGGTGACTGCTGACACTTTCTCTATGTTTCTGTGGGCCAAAGATGATGACTTAAGTCTTGTCTGAGTTTAGCTGGAGAAAGTTGTTTTGCATCCACATACTGATCTGTTGAAGTGAATCCACTGGTCCATATTCATCTGCTGCCAGTGAGACATAGATCTGCGTGTCATCTGCATAGTTGTGGTAGGACACATTATTGTTGAGTATTAACTGGCCTAAAGACACATTTTCCAATTTGAACAAAATAATCTCTGTTTTCTAGATAGGACTTGAACCAGTTTAGTGCCGTACCAGAGATGTTCACTAATACAATGTTGTGTTAGCTTTTGAGTTTAAAACAGAAATAACTCAATAGCTTAAAAAATGGGTACTCTCAATAGACTCTTTGAATTAAACAACTTCAGTTCACAACTTAGTTCAATGGATTCAAGTTTGACTAATAAGAGATACGCCTTACTGTAAACAACTGTGTACAACAACAAGTGTATAGCCCCTCCCTTCACACAGATATTTAAACATGTACTTAAACATGTGGCTGTAAAGTCAGTCTATAGTATCACTACACTACAGTAAGTCACTGGTATCCAGCTGCCAGTAAGTTACTGTAATATCTACAGCAAACATTTTATAGTGTAGGCCAGGGGTGTCAAACACATTTTCACCGAGGGCCACATCAGCAAAATGGCTGCCCTCAAAGGGCCAGATGTAAAATAGATGTAACTACTTTTTTAACTTGTTAATTAACTGTTTGTGTATTTATTACTTATTCAAGTTTCAAATATTGCATATTCATTTGCATAGATGTACAAATATGTTTGTGTAACAACATATCTCTTGATAAAATGACATGTTAAGACCATCATACCTTTTAATTTACCATGTCAAGGGCCACATAAAATGATGTGGAGGGCCACATTTGGCCCCCGGGCCTTGAGTTTGACACATGTGGTGTAGGCTGCATTAGATTTAACAGTGAACAATGTGAAATGGAGCAAAGAGTTGGGAGAGATACTAAGCAAATTGTCCAAGCTGGGAAATGATGTAATAACGCTAAGGCTAGCACAAAGCCTAGCTTACAGAACCTATTGGCCACAGTGCAGCACAACATAAACCTAATTTCTATAAAACACTGAGTTGACAGTTCTGCTTGACATGTGACATGTGACAATTAACAGTTAATGTAGTCCTGTCATTGACGTCAATTATTAATCACGTTATTTGCAGCTTTCATATTTGTTGATTATTTACGTCACACTATGAATTGGCTCTAATACTGTTTACACTTAGCCCACATGCTGACCTATTTCCTTTGACATGTGAATGACAAGCAGAGAAAAACATTTATATAGGACTCACCACAGGCTAGCTCATCCGACATATCCCCGCAGTCATCCTCACGGTCACAGCTCCAGGCCCAGGGTATACAACGGCCATTTTGGCATGAGAACTGGTCGGCTTGACAGGGTTGGGCTGAAGGAAAAAAAAACAACCAAGGAGGCCACTTAATTCAATCACACACACATAAGTCAATGCTGGATGTGCACAACAAGCCTAATGATCTCTACATCACTGAGATGTCAATGTTGGCCCAGCGAAAACTATCACTCAACTGGAGTACAGCGGGGTCTAAGGGGCCAAGGGAGCACGAGGTAAACGGATGAGAAATTATGTGGCTTTTACAACCTACAAATAACACCAGAGTGAGTTGAAAGTGTTTCTGTAAATATATGGGTAGTGGTATGAATTCATAATTAAACAAATAAGAATGATTAGAAATGGGAACCAAACCGTTTTTGTTTTTTTTTCTAATGCAACTAGTCATATCCAACTTAAAAATGAAATGTTGTGTTGCACTTATAAGTTAGTTTTTCAAATTCAGAAAAATCAAGCATCATTTTTCTTTTTAAAGGTCCTACATTGCACAAAATTGACTCTTGTGGGTTTTGGCCTCAAAAACATATCTGGAGTTGTGTTATGTTTCCTTCACACATGTTTCAGTAACCCTTTATTATTAGTCTGTCTACACCTCCAAAGCTCAAAATGCTCTGTTCCACCATTTGATGGCATGAAGCAGTAGTTTTTGAGTTAATAGCTACTTTAAAATTTTTGTTCAGTAATAGCTGGCAATTCCTGGACTGAAATTATCCAAATGACTTTAGTGAGAGTGTATGGAGTTTAAAAACACAGTGGAGCACCTCCTGTATTACCACATGACATCACAAGGTGGAACAGAGTGTTTTCTGTTTGAGAGAAGAACTCTCAGCCTAAATATGCAGAGTTTGTGTGTTTAACATGTGCCAATAAAAGAAAACGCAACTCCAGGTATGTATGTAATGAGGAAACAACATTATAACATAGATCAGAAAATAGCATAATATGGGCTCTTTAATGAAGGTTGCAGCAGAAGGCTCTACTCTTTGACACGTACTTGGATCTATTTAAATGTAATAAAACTGTATTGTGTTACAGTCTAATTTGAAAGTTAATTGTTGGAATAGTTTGGTAAAAGATTTTGTGGCAGCATTACAGCAATTATGTAGCTCAATTTTAATGTTCACTGGTTGCGCTCCTATAGAAGACACACTCCTTAACTTAGACAAAGTAACATAGCTATATAGAGTAAATGATAAGTGGTAGTGATGTGTGCATAACCCATATTTGCGCTGAGAAGCTTTGATAGTGAAATCTGCTATCATACGCGGAGACTGAGTAAAGAGATCAGACGTCACACACATTCATGTCTTCAGATGGATATAGCCTCAAGTCAAATGTATGAAAGACGACATAACATGTGGAGATGGGACTGTGGTCGCATACTAAACTGGGCTGCTTGTTTAAAGCAAAAAAATAATCACTATCATAAATGTTATGACTGTTACTTGCTTCTATAGGTATACTCTCAAAATAAAGTATAGAATATTACAGACCTAATATTTTGAATTAGTAATGTTTTGTGAGACTGTACCTTAAAAAGCCTATGTAGATTAGAGAAGTGGTTTTGCTCCAGGTTTTAACAGTAGGACGATCGTACACATCATTAGCTCTAGTTCCATGTAATACTTGAAATCGCCATTACATTGATTCACTGCACAGCCCTAACATGCATCCAATTAGTAATGCATTTCTTATAAAAATGGGCGACTATTGACAAACAATATGATATGCAGAGATGGAATGTATTATATACTTTTGTAGCTCTATTGTAAAAATATAATGCTGCATGTTGCCATACATCTTGTTTAAAGATTAGGAAAAACTTGGGCCGTTGCTATCCAAGATCGAACTATAACTTTCTGCAATGCCCTCAAAATAAGCTCTGTTCGGCAGGACGTAATAACTGCATTAACGTGTTTCTGTTTTTATGTGACATTTCGTTTTCCAAGTTGAATCAAAAAATAAAGTATCTCCACATTATATTTAAACTATAGTCTGCTTTTTACCTGGTTAATTTAGTTGCATTTACTTTATATTCATATATTCTACCCACTTTTGAACATTGACAAATAACTAATGAGGTTGCCTGTGCAATAATAATAATAATAATTAAAACTGCAAACAGTGATAAAGGCCCTCGCCACCCCTTGCGACCGCGGGGTACATGCCACCGCGGAGATCCTGCCTTTCGTTCCCCATTACATCGCCCCTCCCCCCCAAAATCGGCGACTGAGTAATACTACTCCATTCATTCCAATGAGACCATTTATCACATTGTCACGCCTGAATGGTTGGAAATAGAGGTATGTCTTCATTGGCTTTTTTGTTGTTATGATGAGAGGAATATGTGTACCAAATTTCAATAGTCTATGACACAGTAAATATTTTTCATCCTTGTAGACCAAAACCTATGTATTTCAATGAGAAATGTCAGACGTTGCCATGGCAACACCTTTAAAAATAGAGGTATGGTGTCTTTGACTTTTTTGTTCAGTATCGGAATAGGGATGTCCATGGCAAATTTCAAATGTTTGTGACAAAGTAATTTTTTTACGTGCCATTTAAAAATTTCAAGGGGGTGCTGTGGAGCAATGTAATATTTGATATGTGTAAATTGCATATCTATGCACTCAGATGAAGATTTTGAACAAAATGTGTATTAATACCGGAAAATAGGAAACTGCATGTTTGAGCTACGGGACATTTAAAACTTCAAAAAATGCCTTTTTTCTTTGCAGGCTGGCCACACCCACATTTTATAATTTAGAAAATTCCAAAAGAGTTCCCTATAATCCCACATGGGTCTAGTAAATTGTGACCATTTTGCAAGTTTCTTGAATGAAAATCCACGGCATAAAAAATCCAAATGTTAGAGTGAAAATTTTGAAAAAATGCGGTTCCGCCCACAATGGCCGACTTCCTGTAGGGTTTAGGGTGGGGTCATAATATAATTTTTTACTTGTCTTGACATGTTCTATGTTTGTACCAAATTTCATTTGTCTACGATGAAAAACGTCTCTCATTGCCGCAATGTATTTCAAATTTTGAGGTGGCGCTATTGAGTCATTTTGAAACATTAATTTTTTTGAACATCAAAATAATAAATTTTTCACCAACCTTGAATTTTGGGTCGAATAAAATTGACTTTTCGTTAACGTTCAGGGGGTCAAAAGTGACTTCAATCCAAAAATCCAAAATAATAAAGAATAATAAAGAATAAAAATAATAAGAATAAATAATAAAGAATAAAAATAATAATAATAATGGAAACGCATTTTTCACCCATTATTTTTCTCCTAAACCATAACAGCTACAGTCATGTGACTTTCTCACATTGTGCCCCATCACAAATAAGGCCCCTGTGAATTCTTTAACACGTCCACGACAAATCGCTTGTCTTCTACGAATTTTTGAAAATGAAATTTGAAGAGGGCGCTAGAGAGCCATTTTGTGAGAGAGTGCCTTGATTTGCATACCATTGCGTTCAGCTCACAAATGTGCATAAACGCTGTATTAGCATTTTCCCAACAAAAAATGTGTGAAAGATAAATATTTTATTGAAATATTGCAAAAATTGCGATTTTGTTGAAAATTCACCCTGACCACACCCAAAGTCATAATCAAAATGTAATTGTTTATCTTTAATCACACATGGGTTTAGAGGGATTTGGCCAAATTTGAAGTGTTTGTGATGAAAACTGGGCGAGAAAATGTCCTGAATGTGAGGGTGTGCAGTTTTGTCGTTCCCGGGTTTGATCCAATATGGCCGGCGTCCTGTGCATTTTAGGGCGGGGCCATAATATCATTTTTGTCATGTCCCGACATGTACTATTTTTTGATGTGAGTTTCGGATTTTTACGTCGACTTTTTTCCGAGTCGGGCTCCCATTGGCCCCATGAAAATCAAAGTTTGAGGTGGCGCTACTGAGTCATCTTTCGTTATTTTTTCTTTCTTTTAGAGCTCGTCGAGTTCTAATTTTTGACACCACTCACTGCCATGTCGGGGCGTGTTTACTACTTGATTTTTGCCATTTTCCGGGTTTCGGACACGGTTTTAATGAGTCCCTCGCCGGGACGGAGTCCCAGGCTCGGGCCTAATAATAATAATAATAATAATAATAATAATAATAATAATAATTATTATTATTATTATTATTATTATTATTATTATAACAATAATAAAAATAATTAGATTAGCAACTCATCGCCACTGCCCCTCCATAGCAACTGTCCCTGCATAGCAATTGCCCCTGCATTACGACCATCTTTATTGCCACCTCCCCTGCATCATGACTTCCCCTGCATCATGACTGCCCCTGCATCATGACTCCAAGCATCACTACTGCCCCAATACATTGTGACCACCCCTGCATAACAATTGCTCCTGCACCTTGACAACCTTTATCGCCACCACCAAAAATTACCACCGTTTCTACATCGCAACCCCCTGCATCGCCACCACCCCTCCATCATGACCCCCTGCATTGCAATTGTCGCTGCATCACGACCAACCTTGCATCACTACTGCCCTGCATCGTATAGCAATTGCCCCTGCATTGCGATCGCTTTTATCACCTCCGCCCCATGCATCGCTTTTTTAGTTTTTGTCATGATCCGCACTGTCCGCTCCATGTTTTCCTTCCCTCCTTCACCTGCCAGAGCTGGGCTGAGCTCCTGGCTCCTCCTGCGCGCACCTGCAGCTCATCAGCACAATTACCTCCACCTGCTGCGGAGCATAAGAGGAGCTGGGACCAGACACTCGGCGCGAGATCGTTGTTGTCCCTTCATTCCTGTCGTTCCTGTGTTCCTGTGTTTCTGTCGTGCCTGCGTTGCTCTGTGTTGCTTCACCCTGTTCCGTACTGGATTATCTGCGTTTGGTGCCGGATCCTATGTGTGCCTTCAGCCCTGCTCCGACCCTGCTCCGATCCTGCTTCTACCCTGCTTCTCAGCCCTGGTACTGTCTTGGTTTTTCCCTGCACTCCACGTTCCTGGATCCTGGCCCGCACCTGGCTTCCCGCTCACCATCAGATCAACCCTCAGTTTTGTATCTTGTCTCAATCTGTACAATAAACACTGTAAATATTCCCCGAGTCTGCACTCTTTGGTCCGCTACACCCACCGTTACAACAGTTTTTAACAATTTTTCAGTCTTTAGAATGAAAATCCACGGTATGAGAGGAAAAATATTGCAACAATTGGGTTCCGTCCACTATGATTGAGTTCCTGTAGGGTTTAGGGTGGGGTCGTAATAGAGGTGTTGAAAAAAAAAAAATTCTTAGAAAGATCACGATTGTGAGAATTTGGAATTGATCCAAAATCGTCAAGATGTACAGATTTATTGTAAAAGGCGTTAATAACAGTGTTTCTGCCACGGGAAAATATTCACCTTAAACTTCACCTGATATTGCCTCTGTTGAGTTTACATACGTTTCTCTTTGTCAGTAAACTGGTAATAAGCCTGTGTGTTGTAGTAAATGCACCACTCCAACTTTTTTCCTGTTCGGGCTCCCAAAAATAGATTTTTGAGGAGTGCTCTTTCATTATTTTGTCTTGGTTTCTTCACTCAAAATCAAAGCTCACCGCATTATAATTTCCAAAACTAGTCACTGACATGTTCGGACTTGTTTACTACTTGATTTTTTTCTATTTTTGAAGCTCCGGATACGGTTTTAATAATACAATCATAATAATGCCTTAGACTTATAATGCACTTTACATGCTTGTCAAATAGTTGCACTGCAGGCGTTATTCTTTCACTCCACGTCCAGTGATGGTAAGCTACTATTGACTGCCAATCTGCACCATCGGCCCCTCTGACCACCACTAGTCACACACTCACACACCACATTCATATTTGGAGCCATTGTCGCCCCAAGTTTCTTTGTCACCTATATCTGATATTTTTAGAAACTAATGTGAATAAGCTCCATAGTGCACCTATTTTCTGGCACTACAAAAGCCTTTTGCACAATCTCCCTTCTTTTCTGTTGACATGTTTATCTAAAAGGTTTAGGTTGAGGCTATCTATCCCACTGTTGAAGGGTGCAGCTCTGCCTTGTTACTGCAGACTGATAGCACTTACCTGAGCATGTACTGTTGGCTTCATCTTCTCCATTGGCACAATCATTCATACCATCGCAGAGCCATCTTTTGGGAATACATCGGTTGTTGCTACATTTGAACTGATCCATGGGGCAAGTGTGGTTTGCTGCAAGCACAAAAATCTTGTAAATAAATAAAAATATACACTATAGAATGTGTTAAAAGTAGTCACTGCATAATTTATAGTCTGTATAGCTCAGTTTTGCTATGATTGCAAAAGAAGTTGGACAAAGCACTCAATGATTGTCTAAGCAGTTTGAGAACATAGATCCCAGTTGCGCTCTCCCTGTGTAACTTGAAAAATGTACAGCTTTATCAAAATTAGTAGTAAATGGAAAAGTATTAAACAAAGCATTGCTGTTGTTATTCAATAATGCTCCTAAACAGATTATTTCAAAATGAGTATGTATAGAAAGTAAAGAAACTTATTTTATGTGTCACTTTCAGGTATGGAATTAATGTATATGGTATTTATGCATGATTTATGTTAAGTTCATATTACTGATTTATTGTAAAACCACAGTTTGTAACTTTTTAGCCAAAATGTAATCGACTTAGATAAAAGCATGGTGTTTATATATATATATATATATATATATATATATATATATATATATATATATATATATATATATATATATATATATATATATTTATATTCCACATGTGACATTAAACTGGAGAATGTTCTTAAAAAATGGTCTGATCTCCATGAAATCATGCAGGCGATGTACCAGCTCCACAAATATGCATCATTTATGTATAATACATAAAAAATACTTATATACTTATATGCAGCTCTGCCTGCATATAAGTTTCTCCATGGCCTAGCACCAAAGTACATCTCCAACATGTTAGTGCCATATGAACCAGCTCGTACTCTGAGGACTTCAGGGACCAGCCTCCTGCTAGTGCTTAGAGTCAGGACTAAACATGAAGAATCAGCATTTCAGTTTTACGTAGAAAAGACATGGAACAGTCTTCCTGAAGATGTGAGACAGGTCTCTACTTTGAGAATGTTTAAATCCAGGCTCAAAACAGTTCTGTTTAGCTGTGCATATGACTGAAAGGTTTTTATTCTGCACTCTTCTCTTTTAATGTTAATTTTATGATGATTATTAATGCTTTGATTTGTTTGTATTGTAATTTTAATGTCTTTCTTATTCTGTAATGCACTTTGAATTACTCTGTGTACCAAGTGTGCTATACAAATATGTTTACCTTGCCTATGTTTAATGTTGTTACACTGTATTTACATATTACTGGTACATGGTGTAAATAAAAAGTTTAAAAGTAAAAAAAAAAAAATGAAGTTTCAGTTATCAATGTAATACACAAAGTATAAAAGTACTGATATGCACCTTTCAAAAATAACATAAAAAACTCAAAAACTTACTCAGACTTTAAATGGTCACCACTCAACTCTTCTCAAAACTTTCCTTTTTCAGACGCATTTGACATTTGTCCAAAGCAAGAGATTTTCCAGGCACTCACGAAGCACCACTCAATGTTTTAATTTTTATATCACTTTAGCCGGAGATTACTTCAATATCACGCTGGCTTTTCAGAAGAACACAGCATCAAAGCAGTGTCTCACATAAGTGTTGTTTATTGTAGCGATTTGTTAAAGTGCAAGTTTTACACAAGTAACAGAGACAGCCAGTGAGGAGGAGGAGCACTTTTCACCCTGCTTTAGCGTTGACATTTCCAACACATGGGCTGACTGGAGGAAGAGTAAGCCTTTTAGAGCATACTATCTCACACTGTGCATGACTCCGCATCTAAGTGCATCGTCACTACTTCATTTTTTATACTCAGAAATGTTGGAAGAACTCATTTTAGAGGCTCTTTACAGCACGTTTGCTCATTCTAACAAAGGCTGTATTCTCTGTTGACATCAATCCAACATAAGTGCTTCATGTAATAGTTTGCGTTTTAAAAATTGTGTGAATAAAGATCAAGCTTATCAAGTGTATTTAAAGGGCCCATATTACACTATGTCTGATCTATGTTATCATACTGTTTCCTCATCACAAACATACCCGAAGTTGTGTTTTGTTTCATTCACACATGTCTAGCACATAAACTGTGCAAATTTGGGTTTAGTTCTTCTCTCAAACAGAAAGCACTCTGTGATGTCATGAGGTAAGAAGGGAAGTGCTCCACTATATTTTTAAATTCCAAACACACCTCCACTAGAATCATTTGGATGATATCAGCCCTGGAATTTCCAATTGCTACTGAACTGAATTTCCAATTGCTACTGAACTAAAAGTAGACCTGGACGACTGAGGGTCTACACAAATAAAAGTCGAAAGGTAGCTGTTAATTTGAAAACTAACATTACATGACATCACAAGGTGGAGCAGAGCATTTTGACAGACTAATACTAAAGAATTACTCAAACGTGTGAATGAAACAAAACTCAACTTTAGGTATGTTTTTGATGAAGTAACATATCAAAGCTCTCAAGAGTCAATTTTTATTGACTCCATGGAGATCTTATTGCCTGGAATGTTCCATAGGGGCATTAATACTGCCTCTATTGCATTGCAAAATCAATTTAGGGATGACAAAACTAAAGATGATAACAACATTTGTCTTTTTCAAAAATGCAATAGAAGAGCAAGCATATACTGTATTTCTATTATATTTTCATCATTGTGGATAGAGTCAAGTCACAAATGCATCATGTAACCCTCTGTATCTGTATCTCTGTAGGCTATATTAATTTACCCCCTTTGGGCAGTTCAGTTTCTTATAGAGATTTAAGTGGATCTTTTTTCTTACAGCAAATGTGCTTTTTCTCATCACTCCCATCCAGGCAGTCATCATCACCATCACACTTCCACAGGGCACGAATACATCGCTGATTCAGACACTGGAACTCATCATTTTTACAGCGGTGCACCTCCAAAACATCAGCAGAGTCGTCTGGGGACAGGAAAGAAAGGGAAAGTTATTGGGCAAAGCCGTTAGAGCACACAAAAGCTGGTTCATAATTGGCTCATTTTAAGCTGCCTTTCTTGGGATGAATATGTGGCACCAGTAGAGTGTGAGTTTGCGTGCGCCCAGCCAAGGTGTCCCTTTTAGTACAAAGTCAAGTCAGGCAAACCGGTGTCCTCGGTGAATGATTTGGACTTGAAATGGATTAGACTATGTGCTTGCAGTGCGATATTTAATAATAAAAAAAAAAAAAAGATACAATGATGAGAATTGAGGCATTTACCGCTAGTGCAATATGGCTACTAATAATATGGCCACTACTGGTTTATGACCATGAAAGCAATTAACCCCAGGTAAAGTAGGTATTTGTGTCTCAATGCTATTGCTAAAATTTATATCTCAAAATACAACACAAAACAACTATATGAAAATTGTGTTTTTCTGTGCAAATCATTTAGATGGTATCATTTTGTACCACAGCAACAAAACAGTAAAAAGTGTTACAGTAAAGTGTACAGTTAGCAAATTAGCTTTAAATTAGCTACCGCATATTCACTTATCTTTTAAAGTCAAGCAAAGAATAGTACATATTAGGTCATGTTATATTCCCAAAAAGAATACCCGTTCAAAACCCACTAGAAAAGGCTCTGCTATCACATTACCATTACTGCTAGCAAAAGCAAGATTCCCCCTGAGAATGTGAGAGTATGTAGCTAGATCAACTGTGTTATATGATTTCATTCCCAGAGGAGGTAGGGTGCTGGATTACTGAGTATGTGTAAAAGATGATCTGGTTTGTATCTGATGCATGTGTCCTCCTACCTGCACAGGTGACATTGTTCTTCTCTAGGACCTGGTTGTCAGCACATGCGCAAACTCGGCCTCCAGGGATGGCCAGGCAGAGGGTACTGCAGCCCCCATAATTCACACTGCATGCATTGTCACCTGCAGAGAGGGATGATTCAAATAAGGTGTCTGGCTCACTTAAAAGTGCATTTCTGTATGTCAGTGTTGAATCTGAAAGTTGTCATTAAAGGCCAGGTTCAAGTTTCTAGTTGTTCCCCTTGAAAACTATCTAACACACCTAAGCCAACATTGTACGTAAGAATTTGTTCTTAATATTTTGCCTAATATAGTAAACATAAAAAAGAAAAAAAAGAAAAAAGGAGGAGGGAAGGAGCATTATTTTATGGGCTATTATTACATTGTCTTTAAGTAGTCAGTAGCGGAACATAATGACATAAAAGTAGTAAAGTACTGTACAAATTTTAAGTAATTTAGGTATTTTACTTAAATACATTTTAAAGTGGATACTTCACTACATTTGACAGAAGGTATCTGTACTTTCTATTCACCTACATTTTTTAACAGGACTGAAAAATAAAAGTATTTTTAATTATTGATTGAGACCTGCTGAAAAAAGGTTTATTTTTAACACATTTGTAGTTTGAGCAAACAAAAATATAAAGATAAAAACAGCTAGAAAAAAATTATCAATTCAAGTCTCTAAGTCTGTTGAACAAAATTCAGCGCAAAAGTTCAAAATCACTACATTTTAAGCTTTATTAGATCTCAAAATCTGTGTAAAACACTTACTTTTTACTCTTTAAGTACATTTTTAAATAGGTACTTTAATATTTTTACTTGAATAGATTGGTTCAGGTGATACTTTTAGTTTGTCTTATGATTTCCTTGCCCCGGGTTCTGTACTTTAACTGAAACAACAAAATTGAGTAGTTCTTCTACCACAAGTAGCCTATCTAAAATGAAAAAGAACTTAGAATTTAGTTCATCTGGCCATCATCATCATCATCATTAAACTCTACTACTCAAGTCATGAAATATTAAACAAAATGTACAAAATCTGTGAGATAGGCCTATCTTAAAACAATTAATTATAGCCTATTAATCTGTGCTAATATTTACTTTTTGGACCTATCAATTAGGTATAATAGCAAGGAGTAACAAAATATTTTAAAGAGGTTTTCAGTTGAAGGCCTTGTGTCTCTCATTCAACAGTACAGGGAGCAAAATTAGTTGGAAATAAACTATATAGCAGGTGTGGGCCATGAAGTATCTCTCATTATTATTTACAGTTCAAAGTTAGTTCAGATTCAGTTGTGCAATGGCATACCAATTGAATAGATACAAATACAAAACTTGAATATTTTTCTCCTTCACAACTGCATAAAAAGTCTTTCTGTATAAACCTTCATACTGTCACATTAGTTCGGCATAAGACACCTTAGTCACTTTCATTAAACACAAGCTCCAAAGCAGCAGCTGAGCCAATGAGATAAAGCATTGGTTTTGTACAGGCCAATCACTAATACTCAAAGGAGTGGACAGCCAATTAATCTATTCAGTGACATGAACAATAGAGGGATGTCCGGGAGAAATCCTCAGCAGGGTGTGATCTGTAGGCTGAGGACACTATAGCAGACATTATACACCATTGAATATTCAGCACTGGACTCTCCTACTCAAAATCTGGAATCAGAGAAATGAATACAACAGGAACTCAAGTGTTAAATCTCTTGTGTTTGGAATAATAAGATACAGACTGGATGTAGGTGGTTCAACATCACTTTCCTCTATTCTGCATTGTATTTAACTTATAACAACTTAAATCAGTCTTTAGTTAAAAGACCTAACTTGCATGTTATGTCCAGACCTCCTCATCTGACCCAGCCATGTCGCATTCTCACATAACACCACTAGGTGCTATCTACTGTACTTCTAAATGATAGTATTCATATATTCATGAGCATGAACAAAGGCAGGGTGGAGCAGGTTTTCACATCTGCATATGGGTGGCAGCAATCGCCCAGGTCCGTTCCATAGCAAAAGCAAAATATAAAATCTGTGAAATGGACTTAACATTCTAGGAGTGAAGAAGTTGCCCAGACCTCCTCAGTGATCTAGTTAAATAAAAGCAAATGCTCCACTGAGCTTAGTCCTTACTAATTGACCAATGAACAATGACTCAAACTAATTGTAATTACTAGTCACAGTTATCAATAGTTTTGGTTCTAGTTGGTTAATTGGCAAACTCCAAATGGATACCGCACTGATGAAAGTAGTAGTATCATTTTAACCCTATCTTGCAACTGTAAAGAATGTTAAAATATCCCTTGGTTTGAGTTAAGTTTCCTCTTGTGCATATTAAACAAACACAATTTTGCTATAGCAAAGTCACACAAAATGCAAATTGAACTTGAGAATTGCAATAATAAGGCACCATATCACTACACTATAGCTACGAGCTGCAAGTCGAGATGAGATGAAAAATCTTAGTATCTATTCAACCTTAAGTTCTGTCTATTAAAAAAAACACAAAAGCTACAGCTGTAAGAGCATACAGAGCAAAGAGCCTTTTCTCTCTTTCAGCCCAAATGCAGTTTGCTTGTGCTCTGGTATGGGAGTCATGCTCCAGTGACACTAGTGGGGCAGTATTGAAAAGCAGAGCAGCCAAACCTTGCTGGCTGTGAGCGTCATAAACTTGTAGGCCGAATAGAGGTGGTCTCTCGCTCCTGAGCAGAGTCACATCTCCGCTGTTCAAATCCAGCTGGAACACCGAGGCGTTCATGTACTCCGTCCAAAAGATGAAATTCCGATAGTGAGATATCCCAAAGGGGTGGTTCAGCTCTTTGCCGTTGTATACGACCTGCAAGCACAAGTGTGGGTTGATCGGTTTGGTTATAACTTTTTTGAAAATACTTATAAGTTGACAGTTTTTGTGTTATATACAAATAAAAGTAATTTGAACTAATTTAGTAGATTTGAGTCATTTTAGCAGCTGATGTCATCACCATCACCCAGGACCTTTTTCAGCTCCATCCCAGCATCATCTCCGTCCCAGCAGAGCATGTACTTCCATCAGCACCTGAGGTAAGCCAAGCTGCCAGCCCAGATGATAATGCAATTCTAGTATAGTCACGACCATCACTGAGTCTGCAGCCTCCCATCTCTCCACAACCTGTACATATCCAGTAGTTGGGGGTGAGCAGGTTGGATCACAGCTGATCCCTCACACCCTGGACACAGAGCCACTCCTCTCAGACAGGAGACTATGGTCCATTCAGACCAGAACCTCTTCCCACAAGAACAGTTTCTTTCCCTCAGCTTTTGAACTTATGAACACGCTACAACACCTGTCATTTTACACTAGTTACTGCCACTTTAAATAACTGTAATGAACCTACTTGCACTATAGTTTTTCCACTGTTATTCTGCTCATACTGTATATTTTCTGCTGTATTTCAAAGTCTATTTTTTACTTTACATTAATGCATACTCTTATTTTATTTATCTATTTATTTATTTTTTTACCATAGTTTATATAATTATTCTTTGTAAGTTCCTAGCTTGTGAATTTTGTGAACTGACAATGGCAATAAAACTAATTAGCATCTGATTCTATTTAATACACAGTACAGGCCACATCTTAGCCCATCCATCCATTTTCTTCCGCTTATCCGGGGCCGGGTCACGGGGGCAGCAGTCTAAGCAGGGACTCCCAGACTTCCCTCACCCCGGACACGTCCTCCAGCTCCTCCGGTGGGACCCCAAGGCGTTCCCAGGCCAGCCGAGAGACATAGTCCCTCCAGCGTGTCCTGGGTCTTCCCCGGGGCCTCCTCCCAGTGGGACATGCCCAGAACACCTCCCTAGGGAGGCGTCCAGGAGGCATCCTGAGCAGATGCCCGAGCCACCTCAGCTGGTTCCTCTCAACGTGTAGGAGCAGCGGCTCTACTCCGAGCTCCTCCCGTGTGACCGAGCTCCTCACCCTATCCCTAAGGGTGCGCCCGGCCACTCTGCGGAGGAAGCCCATTTCAGCCGCTTGTATCCGCGATCTTGTCCTTTCGGTCATTACCCAAAGCTCATGACCATAGGTGAGGGTAGGAACGTAGATTGACCGGTAAATCGAGAGCTTCGCCTTCCGGCTCAGCTCCTTCTTTACCACAACGGACCGATACAGCGACCGCATCACTGCAGACGCTGCACCGATCCGCCTGTCAATCTCACGCTCCATCCTTCCCTCACTCGTGAACAAGACAACACATCTTAGCCCTGAAGTCAAAACAATCTATTCAAATGTGGGACAGAAAACTTCTCAATGTCGAAAACAAATGTTTCAAAACCTTAAATGTTGTTGACATTTTCTGATTTTTATGCCTTTTTTATGTATTTTTTGCAGATTTATGCAAGCAACATTTCTACAGTAATGCAAACGCAAAGCAAAGAAGTAACCCAAAGAAAAAGACAGTAATGCTTAAAAATAGTTAAACCACCAATTTACAACTCCATACTATAGATAAAGTAATTTGATTTTGTAAATGATTTTGTCAAAATAAGCTAACAGTGTTGGCAAACCTAGACAGAGACATGAAAAAGATAAATTCAACACTAACACAAAGTGGATAAAGGAGTTTCACAGGGTTTTATTGACTATGGAAAGAATCAGAGAGAATTCTATCAGCCTAAAGCGGGATGGAGCTGTTTGGATATGGGCTGTGAAATGATTTGATAACAGTATATGATGAATGCGATTCAATTTTCCCCTGCACAAACCTATTCACACTGTGCTGACTGCCTCTAATAATGTTTGCTGGAATCTTGGCATTGATTAAATAGAATTTGCAAATAATTCATTAGTGTAATCTGCCAGCGAGCGAGTGCGTCCGACAGGAACGGTTAGGGATGGAGGGACGTCTTGTTGGCTTTTGTTTTGGAGGAGGAGCACTCTATCACTGCAAGGCACTGAACAAGACGCACAGATGTTATCTGCATATAAATATCAAACATCTGCAGATAAAACGTGTATCAGTGTTCAGAATGGATTATTTGGAGAACAAACTTTAAAATAAACTAGTCTAATTTATTTTAAAATTTGTTGTTGACTTGTGGCATCTCAAGATTTGTCAGAGCACTGTCCATCTTTCATCTTGGGGAACCTTAGTTTGCCAAACTAGTTTTTGGGTTGACAGGTTAGGATCCCCAAAACTTCACAAAGGGTCCCCAGAACCCCAGCCTACACCAAACTAAAACTATAATGAATGACTTGATATGATGTTAAACTGTTACCATCTTTTGTTTAATGTTGATTACTTCTATAACATCTTAAACAACTTTTTAAGTTTAACAAGGAGAGCAGAAGGATGTCGAGGTTGCCAACGTATCTACCGGTAAAATAGTGGTGCCACAATCTATTTTAACCCCAAGAACAATGCCATAAAACACTGGGATAATAAGTCATACTGAAACTGATAAGGTTTTTACCTTTATCTGGACAAGCAGATAAAACATTACATCAGTTTATTTAATTTTTGTTTTTTTTGTGAATGAATAAACAACACCACCACCTTATATTTGTCACCTAAACCAAATCTGAAACCTTCAATTTACAACAAAAATTAGCTTTATTGAATATTTGTGAGCCAAATTATTTTTGATAAATCATATAATATCATTCATGCGGTCAGTCTTTCACTTAATGGGTGTTGAGTACCAAATGTGTGGGTGGGCAAACTGTAACCTTAAGTGAGGTTAGTCACAAATGAGGGAACTGGAGTAGTAGCAGTTATTATCTCACCAGTCATCACAAAAAATATGTATTACTGAGATGCATTTATTGATGTTAGCTGTTATTTTGATCATATCCAGAGTAGTCATCCAGGTCTTTTTCTACAAATCCAGAGTAAAGAATAAAAACAAACATAGTAAACAATTATAGTTAAATATACATAGACTGCATCAAGAAGATTCAAAAGGCAGTCATATAGACTTTGATAAACTCCCATTTTAAAAGTATGAAAAATGTATGATTTGATGTCATGTAAATGCAATCTATACCACTTGTATTGATTTCTACTTGGGGTAAAATACCCGCCATAACTCATATGTTTTAATATAATAAGAACATGCATGGCAACCCATCAGAAGTGTGCTAAAATGTGCCCTTAAATCACAATATCAGTATAGGCCTCCTTAAGATAAGTTTGCATATCTGCATAATAACAAATGTGATACTATCCAAATTAATACCAATATTAACTCAGATGACCTTATCTCATATTATTTTTTATTTATTTATTTATCTTAATTTATTTTGCACTCATAAATATAATAATAAAAAGAGCAGAGTACACAAAATGCAGGTGTAGGAGGAGGCAAAAACCCCCCAAAAGGGCTAATATTAAAGCTTGATACTTGTAATTGATTTTTCGCTATCGCTGTCACCTCTAATAAGAAGAGTAAGTATATGAACTCACCATCCTTCCTGAGCCATTGAGGTGGATCTTCTCGATGTGGTCGTAGTAGGCGTCACACCAGTACATGGTGCTAGTTCCGTGGTCCAGGGTGAGTCCATTGGGCCATAGCATGTTGGATGTCACAAATATCCTTCTGTTTGAACCGTCCATCCAGGCTTTCTCTATCCTCCCAATGCTGTCATTCACCTCATCCTCTTCCCAGTCTGTCCAATACATCCAGCTGGAACAGAGGGAAGTCGGAAAAAATATTAGATATAGTTTATTCTTATATATTTGGTTAGTTTTTGCAACATTTATTCATGTTGTCTTGGTTACTTTTACACATAGACTGTATAAAGAAGTGGGTGTGATGTCACCCATCGCATTGAGCTCCAGTCAAATGAAGCTCATCGAGGCTAGCAGTTATAGGGCAAATTTGGATCCGAGTTCCACATTTGGAATTCTGATTCTGACCTAATGTTGAGCGTCTATGCCCAGATCCAGTTCCCCTTCTGGATCAAAAAGTCTAAAATTATAAAATTATCCAAAACTACAACAGCATGTTTTTCAGTGGGTGAACATATCGCAACAACTAACACAGCTGCTGCAACAAGGATTCAATGAGTTCCCAAGACACCTATGCTTTAAAATAAAATAACAAAAATGAGTGCAGTTAAATGGAAGTACCATCAATATGTTTTTCAATACAGTGTATTTTCCCTGCTGTACGCTGCTGTGCCTAGCTCCTACCATCTCCTGCTCCTCCTGAGTGTGGATAGCTTATCAATCAATACACGTCTGACAGGCTGCCCGACTGTTGTCTTTCACAATGATGAATCTTATATTGTGGTGATGTGCGTTATCTCGTCTGTTGCCAACACCCTCGTGGTGCCATGGCTATGCTGGTTCAAACAGGGAAGGCTCTGTGCTGTGCTAAAGCGAACGTACAGTCAAACCTCAGCATAGAAATGTGGTCTCACGCTAAGTTAGGTCTGTGCCTGAAATAAAAATAAACTAAAGTACATGTGACTGATACAGCACAGAATGTTTAACTCCCTGTGCAAAGAATATGAAATTCATGAACTTCTGTCTAAACTAGTCTAAAGATGCATAAACTTGGGGCAGAGTCCACCACCTGATTATCTCCATAGAGATGTTTTTGCAATGCCTGGGATGTTCCACAGAATTACTTTATTCACACATTTACACAGGATTTTATTAGTTTGAAGTAGATGAGTTTAATGCCATACTGTGGAATATTCCAGGGAAAAAAAACAAAAATAAAACACTGGCATCCCCAAACAAGCAGGTGGTGACCCCTTCTAAAAAGCATACATATTGTCTTGTTAAATATAATAATATTGAGTTAAGCTTAAAGGACAACCTGAAAGTGTTTTGTTTTTTCTTTTTTTTCAAACCAAGGATCTTTTTACTTTAGAATAAATTATGAAAATGTTTAAAAATGCTTGCCTGGTATCTCTCTGTAATTTGTATACAGATTAATATCAGTCTGTTCCCCACGCCCTCTGTTGCCTCTCAGTTAGAGGTGATCATGCAATCAGATTTATCTCATCTCAGATTAACAGAGTTTAGTGCTTCGCCCGAAGATTTTTCCGTTACGGCAGACCATGTGTGTCCCTGACTGGCTAATCCACCTGTCAAAACGGGGAGATTCACCAGTGACCAGACTCACGTCTCTGTTAAAAAAAAATAATAATAAAAATAATAATAGTATTCTGGATCCTGGGCATTACAAATGCACAATGATAAATAAAAAAACATGAGAAGCCTATGTCCCATGCTGATAATCATGCCCATGATGCCTTTTCTTATAAGGTGCTGCTTGTCAACTAAGTGGATTTCTATACAAGTCCTTCAAAAATAAGTAACTGATTTGTCAAAATACATTATTTTTAGATCCAATATAGAAGCAAAAACATCATGACAGACACTTCCTCCAGTGAGCACCAACCACAATTTTATCTGAAAGACACATTAGTAACAAGCACCCAATAGGGATCGGAAATGACCTTTGTATTATTGTAGAAAATGGCCTTCCTCCTAATCTACTGATGAAATGATTGGCAAAAAGACATGTTCCTGGCATTTAAAGGTTTATAGACTATTACTTACTAATTATTTTGAATGGAAGAAATAAGTAAAGACTCAATTTAAGGTAACCCAATGTTAAACCATCGACTGCATAAAGAAGTGGCCTAAGTGAGTGAGACGTCACCCATAGCATTTGATTCCAGCCAAATGCAGCTCACCAAGGTTAGCAGTTATAGGGGTGAATTTGGAGCCGAGTTCCATATTTGGAATTTCACTAGTGGGAGTGACCTCGAGGGAAAGAAGGTGCCTGATTTGTTTGTTATTAATGCTCATAACTTGATTCACGGGCAAAATTGTGAAGTAAAAACACCAAGATCCTGTAGAGCGGGTTAATACAAACATATGAGGCTCACTGCAGTAAAATAAAAAAACATTTCTATGTAAAGTGACTTGAAGCCAGAGTCAAAGGAGCTGGAAGCACCCATGATCACTTCCTATTTGGAACACTGCAGTTAGTGTGTTCGCTATGTCCATTTATATGTATAGTCTATGTGTTAAACCAAGAGGCAACATACTGTATATAATTCATGTGAAAAACCCAAACTTTAACAACAATATCAAAATGTCCTCTGTATTAAACATTTATTTTATCAAATTTGATCAAAGGAGTTCATATCACAGTCTCACAAACTTGTCTAGGCATTACAAGATAAACTGTCACTTTGCTGCACATCAAGTTACAACCCCTTAGACTTCAATTCAGAAACTTTGTAGTCTTGCGTGTGTACACCAAGACTGCAATTCTCAGTGGGGTCGGCCCTATATCTCTGCCGCGTGATTGGGTCTGTGATTTGACGGCAGTAACCCGGCCCGGGGGATTTGCTACATTTGAATGTTTCTGACTGAGTCGCCTGGCCCCCTGTTCCTCATCAATGATAGAGGGGCGGCTAAAGGGAAGATGAAACAGAATAGGATATGCAGGTGAATGAAGACTCCCCATGTGTCCAACTCATCTTTACAACCCTATGCATTATTCAGAGGAGCTAGCTAACACTTACATGCATAGGCTAAGGAAGACATAGGCAGAGACAACAAGTAGAGGAGAGGCAGACTGGACTCGGTGGAAAGGCATATAGCACTGCAGAGTGGGAATAAGGCACAGCCAATGCAGAATGCCAAAGTCAAGGGAGTCGGTGGTCAATATGTGCAGAGAGATTGGATTTTAGCAAACACAGAAGTTAGGCTGAGCGCTGCCAACAACAAGCATTCCATTTCAACTATTTGGCAACGTTATATTGTTGTATACTGCTTGCTTGGCTCTAAACTGATTGATAGTATGGAAAAAGAAAAACACATTTGGGAATAAAACGGCAATCTAATTAAGATGATAAAATACTCATTTGAATCTGAAGCAATGCCAAATAAATATTTTTTTTATTATTTTTTTTTTTTTACTGTTTTGGCAAATGAATAGGTAGGTGCAGCTTACAGTGTGTCCACAATTAATTGCCAATTTACATATAGTAATTAATTAAAACATTTACTTGAGTATTTAAGGGAATAGCCTTATGGTAATAATAGTCATAGAATATGAATATGTTAGGGTTACAGAATACAGAGAACTGACTGGACTCTCTAAAGAAAGAGATACACTGCAGTCAGGCAAGGCAATACTAGAAAGCCTCAGGAGTTTGCCCACCTGTTGTTCAAAATTGCAGAGTGTAGAGTGCAGAGAGTCTCCAAAAACAAACAGACAGCAACTAGCCAAATACTTTGCAATGTAAAATAGTAAAAGACTGACTACAACAGGAAAGACATCTGTACAACTTGCAACCCTCAAAAAAGAGATTGACCATAGTTTTCCATAGAGCTTCCTAATATTTTAGCGTGCATTGATTTCTAATGAATATCTAATTTCTAATTAAATCTAATGGTGTTCAGTTGCTTTTGACAATATCTGTGTAGTTGTACAAATATGGATTTTCAGTTAAAGAGGCTTTACTCAATTTGGTCACCCAATAAAATAAAATTTATCCCAGATATAGAATGAGCATGAGACCACTGCATTCTTTTTTCTTTTTTTTTTTTTATCTTGCGTGAACCAGGAAGTAACTCCAGTGCACTATTAGCATGCCAGTTGTTGTTAGCATTAACGTGATCGCAAAACTCGCTGTTTTTGCACTTATGTCATATTTATTGAGAGCACTCGAGACACGTTACATAGGAGCTGTTCTTCATACTGTCTCCTGTTTTCACACACCTGCATCATAGACAGCAGAGAGATTTCAGCGTTTACTATCAAGTGTTAAAAAATGTGTTTGAATACTGACACTATGCACAAGAATTTTTGTCTTCTAAAACTCTGTATTCTACAGTGTGAAGTACACTTTTTAGCGTATTTGGGTCTGTCAGAGCGGATAGCTTGGGCAGGCAGAGAAAAGAGCTGTCGATGATGGGTGAAGGTATGCTGATGTTGGACACTATAGCTGTCAAACTGGAGGCTAAGAGGAAACCTACAGGAGATTTGTGGATGTAATGAAAGATGGTCTTTGCATGGTGTCAAAGAAGGTAGGATAGTGCAAAATAATTTTGAATAATTGGATGAGGTGACAGTTACAGCTAAACGTATAATTAATTATCAGATCCCCAAGTTAAAATGGGTTACCGTAGTCCAACATTATTCCTGCCTTTCCTAATGCATACCTAGCATTCTAATTAGTTTACTTTGCTGTCAGTAACAACTAGCGCCAACTAACAGGCAAACAGCACACTTCCTGGTTCTTAATAAATAGATGCAGACAGAACACAGAGGTGCTGTTACAATATACCTGTAGGAACACATTTTGCTCAATAACATGGATATAAGCTTGGTGCAGCCACTTTAAGTAACATTATCTGAGCTGAAGTAGTTTGTTGAATGTGACCACACAATCACAAGACATGCAGTTTGGGAGATGCATAGACCAATTTACCTCTCACAGTTGGGCTTTCTACATTTAGACCTGTCACGATCATTATCATTCAATATGTGACAGTTGGAACACTATGTATTGGGGCTCAATATTTATGGTATGTACAGTTTATTTGCAAAAGTGGTGAGATTTTTGTTATTTTAGTTATAATACAATAACATTCGAGCTGTAGAGGATTGAATAAGTGACTTCTATGGCTGCTTCATTCTGTAATTTGTTGCAGTTTAAGCCTTTTAATGAGACTGTCTATTTAAAATGTTTTACTGGGATTATCTTGCATTATTATTTTTGTATTAGTGGCAAAAAATAGTTTAAATATTATCATTCAGTTATACATCTTTGTAGACATATATTGTGGTTCCAAATGTGTTAGCCTGACAAACCTATGCACATTTGTGACAACTTTATTTGATGGACAAAAAAGTTCTCTTGTTGCTTTATCTTTTATATCCAAACTAAAGGACCCAACTTGTTTTTCTCATATATAAATACACACACACACACACACACCCATACCCCCGCATGCAAGCACACACACGCACATATATGACAGGTTGATGAGAGCTGACTGGCTTTTCCTGTGTGAAAAAGCTGTTCCAAAGTTAAGCTTGTGGCCAGAAAAGTAATGCACGTGAATACTAGTGATGTGCCATACTTCTTTTCAAGTTTTGAAAATCAGGTGCTTCAGCTTTAAAGGGCCCATATCACGCTATTTTCTGATGTATGTATATAGCTGAAATTACAAAGTATTCATTTTCTCAATGCACATGATGATGTTATCCCTCATTAGTGTATGAATAAAGTCTGTATCCATCCAAGTATTGTGTGACCCTATAATAAAGACATGCACAATGAAAACCAAACTCATAGATAACAAGTTATGAACAAACGCTCCTACACTGTGCAACTAGCTTTCATTTTCAAATTTGCACTTCTGAGCCAAGCCTCCATCAAAATTGGATGCAGGGTGTCTATAGATCATATGGAAATACATGTATGAGCCCCCTAATGCTGTGGAGATAGACCTGTATGGCAGTATTAAGTTGACACTAGTGGTCCTTATCGTGTCAACACAGACGGCGATGACAAGCCGGGCAGAAAATAAGGTCCCAAAAGGATGCAGGAGGAATCAGTGGGGGAGTTGAGTCCATTTCACCCGAAGAGACCTCTCCAGCAGCGCAGATACACATCAAAGAGCGTCTGCAGCTCTAGGCTCCGACCGAAAACCGACCGAAAACCAAAATGAGATTTTCTAATCATTTGTGCTGTCAGAGGGAGGGTGCGAGTTAAAACTTATTAATCCCGGGATGAGAAAAACACACTGACAAGTTGTATCTGTTCAAGTTGTAGGTCTTGATAAAATCTGTAGCACCTTTGATATCAGAGGAGCAGGGGTCTAAACTTTGAAGGGCTTGGGGAATACTGGGTTCTTGAATGTACATGTTATGGTTTAGAATGATAATATGGGGTATATGTCTTGAACAGACTGTGGAACAGTGGTGGATGAAGTACTCAATTTTGCTACCTAAGTAAAAGTACAGATACAGAGGTAAAAAGTTACTCAAGTAAAAGTAAAGATATCATATGAAAAAATCAACACAAGTATTTAAGTATCCGTTTATAAATATACTTTAGAGTAAAAAGTAAAAGTATTTCACACAAGTTTTGTTATTTTGTTCAAGTGTTAAATGCAATGATGTTGATATATATCTTTCTTTCTTTATTCTTTATTTGACAGGGACCATGTACAAATTCATTAATCTTACAAAGAAAAGATGATTTGCACCAGATTTAGCTACTGCTACCTTCCATCTGCAGTCCCTGAGCAGGTGAACACACATTAAAAAACACATATCAATTGACAATTACAATATACGACTACCGATCTGCCATACATATGTCCCCCCCAGTCCAAACTAATATAAAAATCATTATGTGCAGGTTTATACAGTGAGCACAGAGCAGCACCAACTAACTAGACTGATGTGGACACGTTTGATTATTTAAAATGAACTTTTTCAAATTTCTAGTAAAACTATTAAAATCCACAGACAATTTCAGACTGTCTGGAAGCTGATTCCACTGCCTAATGGTTTGATAAGAAAAAGCCGATTGAGCAAAGGCCGAGGATCTTTTTGGAACTATGCAATTTCGGTTTACGGAGGAACGAGTGAATCGGGTAGTTTGTTCAGAACAAAGAATAGTAATTTTTTTTTATGTAGGTGAAGCGTCATTATTAATAATTTTGAATAATTTTCTTAGATTTGAATACAAAATTAAATTACTGAAACTGAACATTTTATATTTACTTAAGACGTTACAGTGGTGATAATGGAGGGGTTTTTTATCGCCTTTACTGCCTGATTATAGGTGGATCTGAGAGATTTTAAAGCGCTCTCATTGGCCTGAGACCAGCAGGAGACACAATAGGTCAGGTGTGGAATAATCATGGCATTAAAATATGTAAAAGTGGCCTCTACTGTCAGGCTGTTCCTCATGTGTCTAAGGGAAGAGATGTTGTAGCGGATTGAATTGCGTACTTTTTTTATATGCTTTTTGAAAGACAAAGTCTGGTCCAAATGAACCCCCAGATACTTTGTCTCTGTTACAATGTTTAGTTTTATTCCGTTAACAAAGATGTTAGGCCTGTCTTTAATTCTATTAGTTTTAAAAAAATACATACCAACTGTTTTATTAATATTTAATGTCAGACATGAAGATTGGAGCCAATTATCGATTTTGTCCATAGCTGAGGATAATGTGGTGGCCACTTTCTGTGCATCCCTTCCATGTACGTAGATGACAGCATCATCTGCATACATGATGATGTCTACATCTTTGCACACGTCTGGGAGGTCATTGATATAAAGGCTGAACAACAGGGGCCCCAAAATGGACCCTTGTGGGACCCCTGTTGTGCAGGGCTGCAAAGACGACATTGAATTGTTTATTCTTACATACTGTACCCGGTCAGAGAGGTATGATTTTACCCAATGCAATGCATCACTGGAAAGGTGGTACTGAGAGAGCTTGGACAGGAGGACACGGTGGTTTACTGTGTCAAAGGCCTTTTGTAGGTCTAGAAATACAGCCCCCCACCGTGCCCCCCTTGTCCAGGCTAGCTCTAATGCTCTCTGTCAGGTAGCAGCAGGCAGCTTCGGTGGAATGATTGCTGCGAAAGCCAAATTGCATTGGATGCAAGAGATAATTGTTATTTAGATGCTCTGTTAACTGTTCTTTAATTGCTCTTTCCAGGATTTTGGATACTACAGGTAATATACTAATAGGTCTGTAGTTGTTTACCTCATTTTTACTTCCAGATTTGTGAATTGGTTATAACTGCTGTTTTGAAAACACTGGGGAACACACTTTCATTAATTGACTTATTTACAATTTGGTTTATAGTTGTTTTAAATGTCTCCTTGTGTTTTTTGATGAGTGTGCTGTCAAGTCCCCAGTAGTCTTTGGTCTTCGAATTGGATAAGGATTGTATAATTTTATCAGTTTTAACCAGGTCAATACAGTTGAAACTTAGGGTAGTACTGGAAGAAGGGGCAGGCGGTATGTAAAGATGAACAGATTTAGAGGTTTGTTGTGTGATTTTCTTCACAGAATCTATAAAATAATTGCTGAAATGTTCAGCAACTGTTGGACCATCCTTTAAGTCTGTACCATCTATTTTAAGCTCTATTGTCTTGCACTTTGTTTTCTCTCTTCCACTTAGTTTATCTATTGTTTGCCAAAGCTGTTTAGAATTTCCTTTGGCGTGTTTGATAATATTAAGAAAGAATGTTGCTCTAGCTTTTCTAAATTGCTGGATTACTTTATTTCGAAGCCCAGTATATAACAGACGATAAGTTGTAAGCCCTGTTTTTAAAGACTTTTTAAGAGCAGAGTCTCTGGTTCGCATCAGTTTCCATAAGTCATCATTCATCCAGGGTAGGGATGTTTTTCTTTTATGCTTTGGCTTTGGAACTTTAGAGAATTGGGAAATGAGTAGCTGCAACATTTGTATTAAATCACTGGATGCTTCAGTACTATCTTTATAACTGACTATTTCGTCCCAATTTACCTGTCTAATTTCATTATCAAATGACTCAATGTCCTTTCTGGGGATGTATGATACAGTTTCTTGTGATTCTGGTATATCTAGACTTCTATAACGTGCTTTTGACAGTTTCCTGGCCACTAGTGTTAAATTATGGTCAGATAAGCCTGTTATTAGATTATAGACCTTTGTGATGCGGTCAGTTTTATTTGTGAAAATTAAGTCTATAAGAGTTTGTGAGGTCTTTGTAATCCGGGTTGCATTTCCAATCATTTGTGTGAGGTTAAATTTGTCAGTGATTTCTTTCAGTTTCCTTCTGCCATGTTTATCTAACCAATTAATGTTAAAATCCCCCATAAGGAGGACTTCTTTTGCATTACATTTTTTCAGAATATCAGAGAGATGATCATAAAATACATCATTGGTTGAGGGGGGCCTATGCAATACAATGACAGCAAATGACATTTCGGGAGACAGTCGAATAGTCACTCCCACACATTCCAAAGAATCTCCCACAAGTTCGATTTGTGAACACTGAAAACTGTCCTTAATGAACATCATAACTCCTCCTCCTTTGCCATGTTCGCGATCACGTCTGTAGATATTATAGCCCGCCACATGGATAGCAGTATTTGAGGTTGAGGGTTTCAGCCAAGTCTCAGAAAGGCATAAAAAGTCAAGATTAGAATGTGTCAACAGCTGTTCAACTTGTTCAGCCTTGGGCACAACACTTCTTATGTTTAGGTGCCCCCCAAACACACCTTTAGGTTTAACTTTTGCATCCCATAGCACTTTGGCGTGGTTTACAGTCTGAAATAGTCCGTATTTTTGTTGCTTAGCAGCAACAGATTTTGGATCACGTGACGTAAGAACTTTCCCTACGTCACTTTTCTGTTTATTTACCCGGTGTTTTACGGTCTCCAGAAGTGTTTCTGTGCTCGATGTTTGTACCGGAGCACCTAACTCGGAGCCGCCAGGGCAGAGCGCATCGAGATTTAGCGCAGGGAAAGACGACAGTGTGATATCCTCCGCACCGCCGCTCACAGTTGCAGACAGACAAGTTAACAATCCGTGTGTTTGTGTTGAGTGCCCGTGCGGGTAACTCACTGCGACCGTGGCTGTAGTAGATCCGCGCGGAGGTGAAACGCCGTTAGCTCCGGTTGGCTCTCCGCCGCCAGGTCCTGGGTTTACATGCACGTCCCCGCACAGCAACAGTAACGCGCACAGCAAAGATGGAACAGCTGATCCTAGGTGCCGCTTGTCAAAACAGGAGTTTGTAGATCCACACAAAACTGCCCGTCCTTGTTTAAGCACTGATGCGTACACGACATGTTTGCCCCATGAATTGATCAGAGGTAGGGTGTGCCTCTGGGTGTAGTTTGACTGGCGGTGACACGCGGCTTGCCAGTCACTCCACGTTGATAGCAAAACTACAGCGAACACATAGGTGGCTGTGAACACGTACCATTTCACATTTTTTTGGTCAGTAATTCTCAAATGAGGCAATTTGAACTCCACATTAAGTCCTCCGTTGTCAGAGGACTTTGGCGACCGCTTAGAGTGTGAAAAGCAAGGTGAACTCACAGCACCTGCCAACCTGTGGCTCCCACCTGTCGCCATCTTTCTCCGACTAAATGAGTCTGAAAGATGTAATATATATAAAAGATACATTTTGGTCAACAGTTGCAATAAAACTCAATAAAATAGGGCATTTATTTTTTTAAATAAATACACAATGAAAACTTTGGCCAGGATATTACCATGGACATAACAAAAATAAGCCCTTAAATCATGTGAAAAGTACTTTTTACTTTTCAGTTCAGTTAAAAAATATAGTATAGTAGAAAGTACAGATCCTTTCTCTCAAATGTAGTGAAGTAAAAGTACCCTAAGTAAATACAGATAGAGTACTTTACTACTTGTACGTCATTACCTTCCACCACCGCTATGGCATACAATTGTAATCAAAATAACTACACTTTTGAAATTGCTCATAAGCCAAGGCACCTATAGACCTGATGTAAGGTGAAGTTGAATGGTAAATGCTATTCCTGTAGAACCCTGGTAGTGTATCTAAATACAGGAAAACTAATAATGGTAATTGAAATAGATAAATATATAATTGTGAGCTAAATCTGTTATAAGATCAAGCAGCACTTTTATAATTCGGAACATGAAGCCATTCATATTTCATAAGGACACAAACAAGATCAGGCTGTTTTGCAGTATTAAATTTACAATTAGTTGACATTACAGCCAACCTTTACTAGCAAGTCTGGCCTCTTGTGAAATGAGGATGAATATCTGTATGTTTTTATTTGCAAGACTAAATCCATTTAAACCCTAAGTGCTAATCCTTGAGATGCTGTGGGCACTCATTGGATTTACATGCTAAAGCCAGTTACATGGTAATTAATGTCACTGCAGTGCACCAGATACTACATATGGATGCTGTGAGCCCACACATTGGAAGAAATGTAAAGGTTTACAATTGCCAAAAATAATTTATTAGCATAGCATTAGCTTTCAGCCCATCATATTAGCAATGTAGGCTATATGATATTCTCCAGAGCAAGTGTTAAACATGCAAATAGTGCTGTCACTTCACAGTATTGCTAAGAACAATTAGCATGCTAAGACAGCTGACTTATCTTGACCTCAAGACCTCCATATACAATATTTATGTACTGGGGATAAGATAAATTTTGTTCAACTATATGGGAAAAAAAACAGGTACAGGCCCATTAAGAATATACTGAAAATAATATATCCAATAATAGAAAAGAAAAAAAGGCATAATGACAGACAAAAAATAAAATTGCTGGGAATATAGTTATAATTGCATTTACCTATTTAGTGGGTCGACCACAATGGCCCTGGGATGAGACATGTTCCCTTCCAGCAGAGTCTTCCTGGTCTGTGAAGCCTTTTCCAACCTGGCAACGCTGATAGTCTTCCTGTAGCCATCATTGGTCCAATACAGATTTCTGCCAATCCAGTCCACAGAGATGCCCTCTACATTGTCCAGCTCTGGGTAGAACACATTGCAATAGTAAGAAACACTATAAACACACCCAATAAGCAGTTATGTTCTGCTTAAATAGTTAATTAAGTTATGTGAGGTAATTAAGCAACAATGGGTCTTTATTTAGATACTGCAAACCAGGTATTTGCCATAGTTTACAATAGGCAATATTCATCAATTTACCCTATTATTTATGCTATAAAATAAAATTATAAATACCGGATACAACTAGCATTACAAAAATGTAGCTATTAATTTTGTCAATATTGCCCAAAATTTAAATTTCAATATTTGTGGGCCTTAACTAGTTACGTTGGTGAGACTTTAGACTTCAAGAGAACTATTCAAACTTGCATTACTTTACAAAGGACAATTAAGATTCATCAAGTCATACACATACATTGCATTGGATAATTACTACATATAGTACAGTAACCCGCACCAACAAGAATACTATATTATAAGATACCATGCATTACTAGAGCTGTAGTAGACTAAAGACATGTCCCGCCAATCAGCTGGTACAAACGTTCTCACAACTATTATGTATCTCTATGTATCTGACTCAAACTGCACTCACAAGATTACACCTGTATGACAGTTCATGCAAAAACAACTATTCGTGCAAAAAAGTACAAGGAGAAAATTTATTTTTATAAAGACTCATTAAACTGTGAATCATGAATTTAGTCTTTCTTTTTATATATAAATACCAAACAATATCAAATCTTAAGTTAACTCACTTCTTCTTTTTATGCTGTTGTTCCATATAAATCTTTATAATCTCATGAAATTGAGTCAACTATTACAAATTTTGGCCGACTGAGACATCATGGGTGGATTAAATGACTAAAAGCCAACCAACATGAGCATCAAACTCCCAACCTGAACCTGGATCCTCTCCTTCGCTCACCTGGCTGGATGGTCTTGAGTGGGCTTTGCAAATATAAATTGAACTGAAATTGAATTGAACCTCCTTTCATAAAATAGTAAAAATACACGTACCATCTTTCAGTATCGTCTCCCTATTACTCCCATCTATCTTCTGTCTTCCGATGAGAAAACTTGTTGTATCCGCAAAGTAGACATATCCAAGTTCTGCGTGATAGTCTATCGCTCTTGGGTTAACAAGGTCCTCAATCGGTACCATATGTTCATCTGAAGATTTCACGTTCATATCCAGTCCACGGATAACTCCTGGTCTTCCTTTTCCATAAAACAGGAATAGATCCGACTTGGGCTCTGCATGGCAAGAGGAAAGGGCAGTGCAGTTTTAGCATTACTGTCAATTAATTGGTCTAATTCATCAATGTTACACCCAAGCATTAAAACCCTCTTAAGGGGGCACATTGTTCTTATATGTGAGCAAAACCACTGCTATCCATTCACCTTAATAGACCCAGTAATCAGTGCCAATGACTATACTCAAGCTATTCAATCACAGTGCGCTGCTACAGAGGCGCTGTGACAACAGGAAAAGAGGGAAAATGCACAAGCAGACAGACAATGGAAGACTTACCTCAATGGTCAACTAAACAGGGGTTTCAAACTGCGGTACAGGCACAGCAGGTTGGACATGGTATGAAGAAAATTCAGTTGTTTGGTTTGTTATATTCGTTACCTAGTTCTATGGTTTAGGTCTTGTTTTGTAACTGCTTTTCTTTGATGATGGCATAGATCCTGGTTAGGACTAGTTAACCTCTGGTACCAATTGCATTTTGGCTTGGTTTTGTCCTTAAGTGTCTGTGTAGTCCCTCATTTATCCAGGTATGATCCATAGTAAAAGAAAAAATCAAATCTGTACTGGACAAAAAGTTGTTTTGCTGTTCCTCCAACCAGTTCTGGCCAGATTACTGGTGGATACTGCCTTACACAGGATCTACCTGAAGGGAGGAGCTAACTACACTGAAACTAACACACCTGTTTGTACTTAAGTCTTTTAAATATAAAATATAACTAAAATAATTTATAGGCTCTCAAATTTAAGCACCAATACCACTAGAATAAAGTTATGATTGAAACCCACTGGTCTAAAATATATTTGCTTATGGTGAGACAAGAAAAACAGAATGGAGACCTGGAAAGCTGAGACAGCTCCTTAGTGACTGCCTCCCTCCCTGCTTGCATGCTCTGGGGGCTGTGTGCTTTGCCTAACCCTTTGGGACCCCCAAAGAGGGATGGAGGAGGAATAGAGAAGGGCCTCCACAGAGAAGCGCAGACCACAGCCCCTCCCCTAGAGACTGGAATGCTGGGGGTGAGGACCACACATCCGCACTTCAATTTATCATGTTTTTTGTGAGCGAAAGAGCGACTACCCAAGAGACAATTAGACCCAGATATCAAGGCCCACTATGACTGCTGTATGAAGAAGCGCTACCATTTAGTACCAAATCTCATTATGCTAAGAAAGAGGAGAGTGAAGAGAGAGAAGGGGGAGAGATAGCTAGTGTCATCAGAACATCTACAGGAAGGATATAAATCACAAATGTCACAGTGAACCTGCCTGTCGTTCTGTTGACCCAATTGAAACGTAAAATGTAGCGTCGGTGAGACCCCCCTGGATTGTGTCATCAATTTGATCATTTTGCTTTTATTGTCAACTCTGCAATGTCCAGCGATTGATCAGGGAGACGTACAAATGCGGACCAACTTAAAAGCTCATTATGGTGATAATCAATCAGACAGGAGGGAGGAATCAATAGGGGAGCATCACCGTTAAAATGGCTCTGTGTCCGGCAGTCTTTACGAGTGTCAGGAGCATGCTGGGAGAGAGAGAGGGAGAAGGGCAGAATGATATGACACATGACCTTTAGACGCATGTGCAGATATATAAAAACGTGGCCAAGCAGAACGGTTATGCCCCCACTGTACCCTGTCATTTCATGTGGCAGTGGTTTTGTTGATTATAAGCAGTTGGAGAAAGGAATTATTGGGAGAAATAGAAAATATATTGACCTGTATGAAATGTCGTAAAATTTCATACTCAGTTTTGATACTTTAACAAAATATCAACATGGATACATTTGAGGTGGCACCAAATGACTCCACCATATATATCCAGGAAAAAACAAAACATATGAAAAACTAGACAACATTGGAATGTAAGACCACTCTTAAATACACTAAATTCCCACAATCTGAAACAGATTGGCCTCCTTTTACAAAACTTCTGTATGACGAAATTGTTATGTATATTTGGTGTACGATCAAAACAAGGTGCTCTCCGGGATTTATTAAAACTCACATGAGAGCATGGTGCACACAAATCGTATGGCAGATGTGGAGGTGGCTTACTACATACATATATGTTAACATACGGCAAATTGGTCTGGAAAACAACTTTTAACTGCATGTAATTCATTGCCTCTTACTATGTTTGTTTTTTTTAATATCAATTGAGTCAAGAGTGTAGTTTAATTATTATAATTGGGAAAATTGAGTCTAGTGCCCTATGAACTAGGTCCGGACAGGTTTGTGGCTGGGGGGCACATGGTCGGTTCTGAAGTGGAGCAAAAATCCAGGCTGAACAACAGATCCCGTCTAGCTCATTATATTTTGTTCTGAGCGGCTCATCCTCTGCAGAGTTGTTTCTTTCTGGGAGAAGCGATGCTCAAGCACCTGTAACACCACACCTGAGCCTGGCCTGAATGAGAGCTGCTCTCTGCTGGTTTAGGCATCTGAGTTTGAATCTAATCCAACTGTAGCACATTTCTTGCATGTTTTGCATGCAGGCCAAGCTGCTATATTGATTTTGCAGTTGAATTAATAAAATAAAATACAATAAAATACGTTTATACATTATTAAATAACAAATGTAGAATTTTTTTATAAAAATTGTTTTGTTAAGATTTGTTTTTTCTGCAATATCACATTTTGTTTTACATTTTACGAGTTAAAACAACATATTTCTTCTTCTTTTTATGTAATTCTTTATGATTTCCTTCTCAAACAAATAAAGCATTTTACCCCATTATGCCGTAAATCACGGGGGTGAGGTCACCTCAAATATGAATATTTCAGGGCATTTCATTCAAATGATGGTGGTTTTTATCTGCCACAGTTGCTTGTGCGTACAGCAGGATCAAAGCTCTGCACACAGGTTGATAAATAACACATGCCCTCTGGGGTGTGCAAAAACATACAAACAAATATACACCCTTTTCACTGCAGTGCTAGTAAATGAGGGCCATTGTGTAGCATTATGCAATTTGTGCACCAATAAGTTGCTTCTAAACCTGTGGTATAGTGATAAATGACAAACTCTATACAATTACATGCATCGTGGAGAAGTTAATTGTAGGTCAGCTGCTGTTTACAGGACCCATCCTTTAAATTACTGATGATATACTGTTTATAAAATCAATTTAGGTCTATGAAATTATGCTATTTACACACATTTTTGCATATATTCAAATGTAATGTTTACCAGGTGGCATTGCCAGGTTTCAGATGGCATCATAACATTTGGTTTAATCTATGAAGGGGGCAGGTAAAATATCAAGTTATAAGTTAATATGATTAAAACTTAATCTTAATAATTTAGTAAAGCTAGATCACAGATAATCACACATCGCACTGATATGAATAATATGTTTTGTTGTTGTTCTTTCTTTTAGAAACTTTTTAAGACAGTACCCTAATCAGCACTGTGTCAGAACTGAAGCCTCTTGGAAGAGTGGCAAAACATATTCACTCTTAAAAACTCCAGTTGCTGAATTCAGACTTCTTGTGGTATCAATCCGAAAACAACCAACATAATCCAACTTTTTATGACTATGGTTAAGAGGTCTACTTGCGATCAATCTGGAAAGAATCAACGGCTGGGTTTCAGATGACATCACAACATTCTATAGCGGAATAGCGTTTAATACAGATGTGGGCAGCTGAAATGCATATTCTTCAGCTGCAGCTTTTAGTTGTAGTACAGTGTTAACAATCTCGAAATAAACACAAGCAATTATAAACTTTTTGTTCTAGTGCTCTTACTGTGTAAGCCTTACAGGCAATGCCCTCCACTAATTTTCCTCATATCTTGCACCCCGCGTCCTGTGTCAATTGGTCATTTTAAATCAGATAAAGTTGACATGCCCTATAGACTTCCTCAAGGTTCCGTTCAAGCTCGCCTTCTTTTTAATCTCTCTCTACTCCCCCTTGGTTCCATAATCAAACATAACAATGTCTCTTATCATTCATACACTGATGACACACAGCTGTACATATCAGTCTCTTCCAATGATTTTAACCCTGTAAAGGATCTTACAAAATGCATCAACAGTTTGAACAAAAATGCTCTGCAGTTAAACAAAGATAAAACTGAAATCTTTAACTTAGCCTTAAACAACTCTTAACCACAAACTCTGTGAACTTGTCCGTGATCTAGGTTTTTTTGCTGGATTCAGACCCACAGTTTTCCAAACTCAGACCCACAGTTCTCCAAACTCTAAAAATCATTACAATACCTCAAAATCCCATAAAAAACATTGCCAATATCCAAACCATCCTATCCCATTCAAATTTGGAAGAAATTAGTTCATTCATTCCAAAAACTACAGCTTATTCAAAATGCTGCAGCCAGAGCCCTCACAAAAAACAGATCATTTGAACACGTCACTCCTATTCTCTCACTGCTTCACTGACTTCTTATTAAACAAAGAATAGATTTCAAAATTCTTACTGTTCCTCTTAACTGTTTTGTTCCCACCTACACCTTCGACATGCTCCCAGAATACAACCCCATGAGAGAATTAACATTCTCCAACTTCAGACTGCTTGCTGTGCCAGGAATCCACTTTAAAGATGCATATGGTGTCTTTCGTCACTGTGGACCAACTCTCTGGAACTCACTTTCTATTGAAATCCATTCTGTTACCACTTTATAAAGTTTCAAAAATAAGATTAAAATGTACCTGTTTGCACATGCCTTTTACTAAATTACTGTTTTTTTGTGTGTTTTTTTTGAGCACATTGAGTCTGTGCTGGTGACATGAAATGTGCTTTATGAAAAAAATAGTTGAGTTCATCGGCCCAGTCAGCCATTGAAATAATCAGGTTAAACATTTGTGCATTTATCTTTTGGATCTTTCCTGGCAAAACAAAGTGTAATCAATAGGAAAAAAGAGTCTTGCCCCTATCTGAGATTATGACATTATCACACTCTATAGAATCTGAAAACCACCAATATAATCCAACTTGTTTCTTACTAATATACATTTTCATGTAATAATTGAAATAGCTTTTAGGATGGTAATATTGTCATTGTCCTCCCATACCAGTATACCTTACAACATAACAGTGTTATAGTAAAGCAAATCATAATGTATACTGACTTTTACAGGACTGGCCGTCTGATCCCAGGATGTAGCCCGTGCGACAGCGGCAGCTCCGAGACTTGTAACTCCCACTGAGGAGGCAGAGATGAGAGCATCCGCCTGGTCGCTCATAAGAATCCACTTCACACGAATGACTCCTCACTGAGAATCACATGAAAAAACATAAGCATCTTTAAATGTCAATACACCAGTCCCTCAGAGAGCAAACACTATAGATGTCCCTCTGAAGTTATGATCAAATTTACACTACAGTCCTGCTCCACATGTAACCCTCATATGACATGTTGTTTACCTTTAGGCTGTGTGAGCTTGTGGTAAACGCGCAGAGCCGGACTGTTCCCCAGGCTGGTGAGGGTGCGGGGTGCAGCTGTAATGTTGAAGCGATGGATCTGTAGAAGTTCTGTGCTGCCAGTTCCTTTGGAGGGGTCAGAGTGGGTGGCGTACAGGTAGTCCTCGAACACGGATAACGCAACGATGTAGGAGACCTGAAAAAAAAAAAAAAAAAAAAAAAAAAAAAAAAAAAAAACATGCTTATGAACATAGGTTTGTGGGTTGAGGAAGATCCATAGAATTAAATTAAAGTTGCACTATGTAACATGTTTGGTGAAGGGTCCATCGACCTCATCTCCAAGTAAATGCAAGAAAAAAAACCCAAAATCAGTTGATCTAAAAGTACTGTTTTGGATTATTATTGTATCCATGACTATTGTAAGTAACTTAACATGCTGTTCTTCATGGAATGTTTCACAATACCACATAAAAACCATCTCCATGGAACCATCTCCATTGAGACAAGCAGGCATACCACCAGGCCAAGTATTTTTGAAGCAATAAAAATTCATGTAACTGAATAAATACAAGATGTATATGTACAATTCCATACTGTGAAAGATTCCAGATCATGCAATAACATCTCCATGAGGCTCCATAAGGCAGGCTACAAAAGATGGATTCAAATTAAATAACCACCTGAATAATCACAATTATTTACAAACTGATTAGTATTCTCAATATATTAATATGCACAATATTATATAAAAACATTCAAAATCAAACAATACCAGACCAATATATACAGCATACTGTCCAAAGTGAGTGTTAAGTTTGTAGTATAGGGCCTTTGAGGTCAGGGCTCTGGTGGAGGCTCTATGCTACATTTAGCAGACTGACATACACAGGCTGCATGGCTGGCTGAGCTGTGTTCACTGCACCTAAGCTCATCGGACTGTGGCATTACATCAGGGCACCCAGAAACATGTGTCCAGAAAAAAACCAAAACCAAAACAAAAAAAACCCAAAACAAAGCATTCAGGCATAGCTCTCACAAGAAATGGCCTAATAAACAGTTTTTGCCCTATTTTGTATAAAAGTACAATACTGGATTACAGTGGTTAATTAAGATGGGGCTAGCAAAATGTCTGCAATTGATATCTATGCTTTGTTGTGGTTGGATAAACATAGCTGAAAAGATGTCATAGTATGTTGTCTAAAAACATGCATTCTTACGGTGAGTGGGGTTGGTTGTTCTCCACAGATCTGGTCTGTAATTTGACCTAGTGGCACCACTCTTGGTCTCCACAGAGATTAATCGTGTAGCACATTCCATGTAAAGCATAGACTACATAAAGAAGTGGACTAAGGGAGTGTGAGTGTTCAGCTGGGGTAAGGCAAGGCAAGGCAAGTTTATTTGTATAGCACAATTCGTACACAAAGTAATTCAAAGTGCTTTACAGAATAAGAAGGACATTAAAATCACACAAATAAAAACATAAATAATCACAAATAATCATCATAAAATTAACATTAAAACAGAAGAGTGCAGAATAAAACCCTTTCAGTCGTATGCACAGCTGAACAGAACCGTTTTGAGCCTGGATTTAAACATTATCAAAGTAGAGGCCTGTCTCACATCTTCAGAAAGACTGTTCCAAGTTTTAGCTGCATAAAACTGAAACGCTGATTCCCCATGTTTAGTCCTGACTCTGGACACCAGCAGGAGGCCGGTCCCTGAAGTCGTCAGAGTGCAAGATGGTTCATATGGTACTAACATGTCGGAGATGTACTTTGGTGCTAGGCCATGGAGAGACTTATACACAAGCAGAGCTGCTTTAAAGTCTATTCTTTGAGCTACAGGAAGCCAGTGCAGAGACCTGAGTACAGGAGTGATGTGCTCGTACCTCCTGGTTCTAGTCAGGACCCGAGCAGCAGCATTCTAGATGTACTGCAGTTGTCTTAACGCACGTTTGGAGAGGCCAGTGAGCAGGCCATTACAGTAGTCTAACCTACTGGAGACAAATGCATGGACAAGTCTCTCTAAGTCAGGCTTTGACAGTATACCTTTGATTTTTGCAATGTTTTTTAGGTGGTAAAATGCTGCAGATGTTACTGATTTGATGTGGCTGTTAAAGTTCAAGTCTGAGTCCATTATTACCCCTAGATTTCTAGCCTGATTTGAAGGTTTTAGAGAAAGAGACTGGAGGTGACTATTAACACTTTCTCTATGTTTCTGTTGGCCAAAGATGATGACTTCAGTCTTGTCTGAGTTTAGCTGGAGAAAGTTGTTTTGCATCTACACACTGATCTTTTGGATGCAGTGGCAGAGTGAATCCACTGGTCCATATTCACCTGCTGCAAGTGAGACATAGATCTGAGTGTCATCTGCATAGTTGTGGTAAGACACATTGTTGGTGGCAGCATGTACAGATTGAACAACAGGGGTCCCAGGATTGACCCCTGGGGCACCCCACAGGTCAGGGACACCTTATCCGAGACACACTTTCCAATTTCAACGAAGTACTCCCTGTTTTCTAGATAGGGCTTGAACCACTTTAGTGCCGTACCAGAGATGCCCACCCAGTCCTCTAGTCTCTGTAAGAGGATCCCATGATCCACAGTGTCAAAGGCAGCACTCAGATCTAACAGGATCAAGACTGAGACTTTGCCTGCATCAGTGTTCAGGCAGATGTCATTTTTCACCTTGATAAGAGCAGTCTCAGTGCTGTGGTGGGGTCTAAAACCTGACTGGAAGACATCAAAGGAATTGTTCATTTGGAGAAAATTAATAAGCTGTTGGTAAACAACTTTTTCAAGGACTTTGCCTAGAAACGGCAGATTAGAGATTGGTCGGTAATTGTTCAACATTGTGGCATCAAGACTGCTCTTCTTTAGGAGAGGCTTGATAACCGCAGTTTTCAAAGCTCTTGGGAATGTTCCAGATTGAAGTGACATGTTAACTATGCAAGTGAGTGGTGACAGCAAACTGTTGAGCACAGACTTTAGAAATTTAGTGGGTAACACATCAAGGCAGCATGTAGATGAACTCAGACTGGTGACAATCTCTTGGACAGTTTTGTCAGTTACAGGTGCAAAGTGAGTCAGCCCTAAGTGTCTAGGTGGATGCTGGGTTGTTATTTGCATCGTGGAATTGATGGCATTTTTAATGCCCTGAACCTTGTCATTAAAGAACAATGCAAACTCTTTGCACTTAGATGAGGAAATTAGTTCTAACGGCAGAGGAGCTGGAGGGTTTGTTAATCTGTTTACTGTTGCAAAAAGGACACGAGAGTTGTTACTACAACTTCCAATAATGTCAGAAAAATACCTTTGCCTTGTTCTACATAAAGTGTGTTTGTACATATACATCTTTTCTCTGTAAATCTCATAATGAACCTGGAGCTTTGACTTGCGCCATTCCCGTTCGGCCCTCCGACACTCTCTTTTCTGTGCCCTGACCCAGTCATCATTCCTCCATGGCGCTTTCTGCTTATTTTTAACCATTTTAACCTTCATCAGGGCAATGGTGTCCAGAACATTTAAAACACTCGAAGTCACAGAGTTCAACAAATCATCAACATCAGAACATGAGGCATTTTCAAAGTGTATCATTTCCATGAACAGTGCACCTATTTTATCATTTATGTGTCTCCTTTGAACAACCACAGGACCAGCCGCTGGTTTGGGAATAACAGACAGGTCAAAGAAGACACAGAAATGATCAGACAGAGCAACATCCACCACATTTATTTATTGGTTTATTTGACAGGGACAGTGTACATTAATAGCATTGCTGCAAATGCACCAGAATTAGCCAAAAGGCTATTTTTCATCTGTTGACATTTGAAATATTTACTCCTTTTGTAATGAGCAGATCCAGAGTGTGTCCTCTGTTGTGGGTGGGCTCGTTGACATGCTGAGTCAGACCAAAGGTTTCAAGGACAGAACTGAGCTCTTTCTGTCAAACACATTATCCACATGTACATTAAAATCACCTGTAACGACTACACCATCAAAGTCCATGCATACGACTGAAAGCATCTCAGTAAAATCATCAATAAAACTCAGACAGTGCTGGGGGGATTTGTATATGACTAAGAGGAGTATGGAGGGGGATTGTTTTAGCTCCATTTTAAATGAAACATACTCAAAAGATGAAAACACCCCAAATGATAATCTGTGAGTAACTAAATTATCTCTAAAAATGCACACACACCTCCACCTTTTTTGTTTACTCGTGTTTCAGATTCAAATTTGAAGTTGGGTGGAGTTGATTCGACTAGAATTGCATTACCTGTGTGTTTGTCGAGCCATGTTTCGGTTAAAAACATAAAATCAAGATTAAAAGAAGAAATAAAATCATTAATTAAAAAGGACTTGTTACATAAAGATCTAACATTGAGCACAGCAAGTTTCAGATTAGTTTCAGTAGGACTGGATCCTATCTTCTTACAAGGAATGTGAACTAGATGTCTCTGATTGGACAGTCTAACTGTCCTTCTGTTAATCAGTCTACGTGGTGTAACTGTAGATATAGCTCCATCACAGGGCCTCAGCATGATATTACTTTTTATCATGACTGTATGTCCTGAGACAACAGAGGCCCTGTGTGTCCTAGCTCTTGGTGATAACAACTCTGGGGGAAGTTTAGGTGAGGGACCAGGTGAGGGCCAAGGAGGTGGGTACGGGGTGGGTAGTATAGTTGATGCCAGAACTCTTGATTGCATTATATTAGGTGTGAGGGGAGCCATCTTAATTCCTGATCTGACGAGACTTTCTAGATGATTGGAAAGGGCCGTAGGTGAAGCTGGGGAGGAAAAAGAGAGTGAGGAGTCCCTAGAGGGAGTAGATGTAGCAAAGGGGACCCAGGGCTGGTCTGTGGGCAGGGGAGGTGATGGGGGTGCTGCTGGGGCTGAAACCTCTGTTGGGGCTGTCACAGACAGGTTCAAGGCCTGTGACGAGGGCCCTAAGGGAAGTGAAGCTGGAGATGAATCCTTCACTTGGGAGAGTGGTGACGCTGCTGACTTGTTCTCTGGGGGAGGTGGTGGTGCTGCTAAATCCTTTGCTGGGGAGATGGTTGTGGTGCTGGTGGTGACTCCTTCACTGGGGGAGGTGGTGGTTGTAGTTGTGGTGCTGCTGACACTTTGGCTCGGTCTCTGGCTGGCACAGCAGGAATGCTTCTCTCATTCCTTTTTTCTCACTGGCCCAGGACCCTGTCCAGGCCGGTTTCTCAGAGCGTGGAGGAGATTATCTGTTAACACTCTCACTCCACCTCTGCTCAGGTGTGGGCCATTTCCCTTGAACAGGTCCTCTCGTCTCCAGAACAGATCAAAGTTCTCAATGTAATGCAGTCCTCTGGCTACACATTTGTTGAACAGCCATGTGTTCAGCTGAAGCAGCCGGGTAAATGTGTTAATTTTCCTTCTGTCTATGTTAGGAAGAGGTCCACTGAAGAAAGTCTTAACCTCCATTTTATCAAGCTCCTCGAAAAACATAATGAAATTCTTTTTTAAGATTTCAGTCTCATTCATTCTGGTGTCAACTGCACCCAGTGCACAATCAGCTGTTTAGCTCCTTGATATGTTGACAAAACTTTTGGCAGGAGTGTTGTAATCTCAGGGACAGTGTGACTGGGGTAAGAGCAAGTTTGGATTCCTCTATGGCTCACATCTCTGATTGCACCGTCTCCTAGCAGCTGCGTATCTCTGACCTTGACGTTTGGTACAGACCGCCTGTGTGCCGCCACTCTTTTGCCAACATCATTGCTCTTGTTTTGTGACAAAAATCCATTTTCTGTTTGTATATTAACATCAACATCAGTCTGTGACAGTGGTAAAAATCTGTTTGTAAGTTGTATTTTGGGTGATGTAACTATATTAGCATTGTCTCTTATCACTTGTTGCGTTGGCTTGAAACTCTTGTCTTTACAAAGTTTTGGAAAAGACACCGTATCAGTCAGGTTTAAGTTGAAAGTAGCAGTTTTTTCACCCTCTTCTTTGAAAGTAACTGTAGGCTGCTTACCACTGGAAGTCACAGGGAGCGTCTGGTGAAGTCCTTTTTCAGATTCTAAAACAAATATATTCGTGCTTGTAGCTCATTAATTTGTTGTTGATAGTTCCGACAGCGTTTGCAGAAAGAATTCCTTTGGTTTCTTCCCCCGGACATGTCGCTGGCTCATCAGAAATTTGGTTAAAAATGTAAAAATGGTTTAAAAGTCTTGGATTACATAAAAGACGATCACTAACTAAACAAATCTTCCGGCACTGGAAGAGGTAAAATGATTTTAAAAGTAAGTTAAGAAGGAAGCAGCAGGAGCAAGCAAGGTTTGCATCTGCACTCTTCAGAAGCAGGAAGCAGCATAAGAAGCAGGAAGCAGCATAAAGTGAAGTGGGCAAAGTAAAGCTCATCCAGGGTAGTTACAGGGGCGAATTTGAAGTCGAGTCCCATATTTGGAATTCCGACTGCAAGTATCATAGCAACCAAAGAACCTATCCAGAACAAAGCTGAAGGTAAAGTCCCGCATTGCTTTTTTTTGGCAAGGAATGGGCACTTAGCAATGCTAATCAATCAAACCTGTTGCTAAAGCTAGTGGGAGTGACCTTAGGGAAATAAGGTGCCTGATTTGTCTGTTATTAATGTTCATATCCTGATTTACAAACACAGAAATAAATAAAATATATATCAAATAAAAATATATACCAGGATCATGTAGAGCGGGTTATTACAAACATTTTAAGACCCAAATGACGAGCCTGACAGCAGTAGATTTGATGGCACCAGAAGTGTAACCACATTCACTTCCTATTTGGAATGCGGTGGGAAGCAGGTTAGCTATGACCATTTATATATACACTACTATGATACAAAGCAATAACATCTCGAACCATCAACCAGAAAAGTTACAAAGTGCACCTTTAATTCAGATTTCAGTACTACTCTCTTTGCTTATTGCTTGTGTTTTAGGATGAATTTGCATTTTGAATTTGAATTTGAAATTTGAAAAGGTGACAGTAGCTCAGTTGGTAGAGTGTTTGTGTGGTCTATATAAGATATGTCTAATGTTATTATTACCATTAATTAAAACCTGCTCCTGATCCCAGTGCAAGCCTAGCTTTCTAGAACCTGAAAACAGCCAGTGAAGCCCTGAATGTATATAGTGCCTTAAATTTAAATGGCAAAGCGCCTGGTTGAATTTCTAATGTAGATGTGTTAAGTAGTTTAATGAGGCCACAAGCTTATCAAGGCTAGCATTATGCAAAGAACACCTGCGCTCACAATAAGGTCCTTGAGATGAACATGTTCCTTCTTCCATAAAAAGTGGGTACCTTTTGTGCATAAGAGCTGATTTTAATGAATAGTTTTAATCTGTGATGAAAAGCCAGAGAGGTGCAAGAGGGGAGGGAGAGCCAGATATGTTTCTACTGTGAAAGACAAATGTACCAAATGTGTCCTCAAGACTTTGAAGTTTGTATAAAAAATGAGTACATCACGACATGAATATACCACCTGTCTCTGAGTGATAAAGCGCCAAAATAGACACCCAGAAATGTCATGTTGTATGAAAATTTAGAGGCTTTAAATTAAAGTCAGGAGGAGATGATAAGAGAAGCTGTTCCTGTTAACTTTCTTTTCACGCCAATGGACATGTAAGGGCTCTGGAAAGACGAAAAATACAAAAAAAAAAAAAAAAAACACTTAAAAAGGGTAAGACTACACCTAATTAGCCTTAATTAAGCATGAATGGACTTTTTACAGTGGTGAAATTACTTATTGAGAATGATTCAAGTTTAGTAACTACTACTACCCAAAATAACTCATGAACCCAACTCTTAATGCTGGCCCCTTAATTAAAGGGGTATGTAACTTTTTAATTAAAAAAAATTGACAAATTTAATTATTGCATGGAGAAATTTAATATGAGTGGGCTTGAAACTTCGCAAACCTGACCTGCTTTTGAAAAATGTTGCTCCTTTGGCTATAATATTCCACAGTATCACAATAAATCAGAAAGTTACATACTGTACCTAAGTAGTCTTTAAGCATTAATTAATACCCTAACTCTTAACCCTGACACCTTAATTAACTTTCTACTAAATTTGAATAAAATATTGATTCAACTAAGGTGTAGTTATTATAAAGTGTAACCAAAAGAGGTAAGCTGAATCCTGAAATGTGAAACTCACTTGACTCCCGTGGATAATAGTTTGTCTGTTCTTGCCATTGTAATCCACAACCTCGATGTAGTCCAGGTAGGCATCAGCCCAGTACACCAGTTTCTTGAGCAGGTCCAGAGTGAGAGCGGTGGGCTGCTCTATTCTGTGATCCACCAGGCGACTGCGATTGGAGCCGTCCATGTTACAGCGCTCCAGCTTGGCTACGTTCCCATAGTCAGTGAAGAACAGCATCCTGCAAAAAAAAAAAAAAAAAAAGAGAGAAAAGAGGTTTGTACAATGCGGAAAAATATTGGATGGTAGAGCTGTAGTGCTTTAGTCCTTTAGTCAACCAAAAAGTGTGTTAGTCGACTAATAATTTTATTTAGATTATAAGGACTATATGGGACAACGGCAGAAAGGATAAGTTTGGGAATGAGTTAGCTGGTATTTATGTGTAAAAAAGAAGATTAAACTCATGATGAAGTTTAATGTAAATACATTGTTTCCTACAGCTTTTTTTTATACATAAGTACTTGTTTTGGCATGAACTTCCATGAAGTTGCAGTCTGGTAAATGGTCACATTTTTATATAAAGCATTTCCACCTCAAGGCACTAAAAGCGCTTTAAATTGAGGAACCACTCACCCATGCACGCTTAAACTCATACACTAGTGTACAAAAACACTGGGGGGGTTAAATGTTTTGCCCAAAGACACAATGGCAGCATTCATCTGTGGAATCACACTGCCAACCTGTGGGTAAGAGAATCTGACTGCAATGATGTTTTATGTAAAGAGCGAGATTCAAACCACCAACCTTCAGACCCATTTGGGTCAGATACATTGAGATATGTAATAGTTCTGAGAGCTGTTGCCACGTCCCCTTTTAGTCAACCAAAAGGATATGGCTCAACCAAGAATTTCTTTGGTTGACAGCAGTCGACCTAGGAAGACAATTGAGTGAAACAGAACTACTGGATGTTAGAATCTGACCGCCAACAAGCATGTAATATTTTTTGGTCTAATGTAAAAAATAACAAACAAGATGTGTTTAATATCAATATTAGTTTAGCTTTTTGTAATTAAAAAAAATGCAATGGTCCTCCTCAATTTACAAGAAAAAACTATTATTTTACAAACTGATTCATACCTTGCACCATCCCCTTAACAGCCATCAAATACTCGGAACTATATTATGTCATCAAATAGTATATGAAAGCTAACCCGGGTTCAAATGTGACTGCATCATGTTTTTAAACCAGTTAAGGCTATAACCTTTAGCCTTACACATAACATCAGACTTCTAATTTATGTCTCGATTATATCGAGGAGGCATATTAGCAGTAATGTATGCTTCATTATGCAAAACAGAAACACACTCATGCATATCCAATCTATGGTTTCCAGGATAATGAAAAATGACAACTATTGTCAAAGCGTTTGGCAATTTAAAACAAAATATTATATGGGAAAAAGTCAAAATATTACAGGAGGTTGAATAAAGAAACCCAACTTGACGACATAACATCTATTTGCATTTTATGAACTATTAGCCATTAAAACTAAACCACATGAATGTTAACTATTAGTCTAGTTAGCATAAATGTAAAGACTTAAGTGGACCTATGATTTCAAAGTAGCACGTGTTAATTAACCAATCAGCAATAAAAGGTCTAACTTGCAGACATCGGTGGTTTTATAAGCTATAAATATGAGTATAGCCACTTGCTCAGTCTGCACATACAGAAATCTGTAATAGCTGCTTTTTCAAAACAGTGGAAAAGACAGAAATGTTTTCAATACCAAGAAGCCTTCAAAGAAATCTTACAATAATTAATTAATTTTGAGTGCATTTAAAATTGATAGCATAATTTTATGTTTTGAATCAGATTTTTTTATTTGACAGAAAGTTTCAAAGGTATTGTGCATTTTCTATTATGATACAGAAGCAGTGTCTTCTCCTGGAGGCAAGAGTAATAAAAGCAGCACTTTCTATTTCCTTTGTGGTAATTCTGGGGACATTTAGAGGCACGGCACGGAGAACCCGAGGGTACGTAAGTAAAAATAAATAAGAGACAACATGAGATACGAGCAGGAGCCAAACCATTTAATGTCTAAAAACAGTCAGGATGGCTTAAAGTCAATTCTTAGCGACACAGGAGGTCCATGTAACTCCGGGGAATAGGTGCTGTAATGTCTGCCAGTTTGTTTGTTTCTCAAAATAGGTGCAATGTTTCATGGTGTGATCACATGACAGGCCTGTCACTCTAAGAGTTTTGAATAGGGACGAATCTGACACTTGGGTGGAGGGAATAAGATTTTGACAGATAGACTGGAAAAAAGACTGTCCTTATATTTAGAAATAAGGGTCAAGAATATTGAAGAAGACATATTGTGCTTTTGTCTGATATAGGTAAAATCTATGACACCTGTGAATCATTATTTTATATTTTGGGCATTTTAAATTGCAATATGGTTCTATAACGATTTAATAAAAGAAACACATTTGGTACCGATTTCTGTCTGTGTGCTAGACTTCTTGACCATGCCATCAACCCTTCTTGTTTATTTTTTTTCCCGTAATTATTATATTTTTTTTACTGAAAACTTTGATAGAAGAAGAGAGACAGCAATGCCTTGATAGAAAACAGCCATAGACTGAAGAGAAGGAGTTGGAGAGAGCGAACAAAAGTGTGCCTGTCTACTCCCAAAACAGTTTTCTACTATTTAAGCTAGTATACTTACAACATTTAAATCTACTTATCAACCACCAAAATATCTTTATTTCAAACTGCACCCTACTGCTTGGCTCAAATCTCCGCTAATTAACATGTAAGCCTCGTCCCCCCCACCCCCCACCCCCCCACCCCCCCCCCGTGTCCTGCAGCGGCCGTGCGAGGACAGGGCCCCCGCAGCCTTCAATGATAGCAAGCAGCAGTGAGCTGACTTAATCTGCAGCAGTCAAGTCTGCAGAGAGATGTGATGACCTCTGACCTCTGGAGGGAGAAAAAAATGGCAGTGTCAGCAATGATAGTGGTAGCAGCAGTCTCCCCAAACAGGTGCACCTTTATGTAGCATACAAATGATAGCTTCCCGGGATTAGGATGGTGCTGATGCTGTACTTGTGAATTCTGGGGTTTATATTGAAAGATTGGTTAGAGATTTGAAAAATGAGCACCCAGGATACTATTTATAACATAGTGAAGTCAGCTGTATCTGGCTTTAGATACATGTGACAATAAACTTAGTTATGCTGTGAAAAGTGCTTATGAACTAATTGCGGAATAATTAGGGTGCTTGCAATGCATTAGGTAAGAGAGCAAGTTACATTGTTAACATACAGCGTCTTTATAACTTAAACTTAAACATATAGGCTATTATATGGTATATAATATATGGTGATTATATGCATTAGACTTGATTTGTCATTGAACACCGATTTCGAACACAAACTTTAAAAACTTTGTTTTTAGTAAACAAGGCAAAAATGAAGCAGTGGTTTTAAATATCTTGTCTGTATAGTGTGTTTGAATAACAAATTGCTGCCAAGTTGTTGTCAGTTGAGCTGCTATCTAATGCCAATGCTAATGATATAGAGATCAGCCAAGGTACTGTTTTGACTGTAAAAAAAATAGTGTCAAGATGTCAACTTATATTTTTCATAACTCACACAAGTCTATAACTGTGACTGTACTGATTGTTCACTAACAAGCTTATTGAGAATGGCTAGGTCCAGGTATGTTTAATTAACTCAGATAATTAATAGTGTGTAAAACCCGCCAAACACTACAATATTTTTTAGTCAACAAATTTTAAAATGTGTGACAAAAGTACGCACCACATACAAAGAGAATCATATTAGATTTTGATTGCAAAGTCTGCAGCAAAGAGATCGTAAACCACAAGTTAAAAGTTGTGAGCTATCAAAACCATAGCATCAGCTGCTTCCTGTCTACAGCAAAATGACTTGCTTTGAGACTTTAAAATTTTCCAAATATTGCACTGCACTTCTAGTTTAGATGCAAGGCACAACACATTATTATTATTTGTGATATATGGTGCAATACATGCTTTCAATGCGCAGAAGGCTAGCTTTAAAGTAGAATTGTGTTTACTGTAGCAGCAGCTTCAGCCTGATCCTCACTGTGTGGATTTACAAACAGAACAACATGAAGATCTACTCTTGTTTTTTCACTTTTTAAAGAAGGCTTCTAACTGGATTAATAGTGCTGTTTTGTGGACTGTGTCTCCTGTGTGCGAGGGACAAACTCTAATAGATTATATGAATGAGAATGCTACACTTTAACTTTACAACTTTACCAGAGGTGAATAATAAAATTGGCTAATTATTTTCACCATGTTCTGAATTTGTATTTTGTGCCTCTGTGTCCATCACTCTGTCTGCCCCTGATGCTTTGATTTATTGGCTGATGCAGTAGCGACAATATTTTATGATATGACAGAGCAGCTCAGAGTCACACTGACAGCACACATGAGCAAATTATCCTGAACAGCTCTTAGCAAAGGGCCCCGGACCCCATACTCCCAGAGCACCTCCCATAGGATACTACGAGGGACAGAGTCGAATGTCTTCTCCAGATCCACAATGCACATGTGGACTGGTTGGGCAAAGTCCCATGAATCCTCGAGCACCTGATGGAGAATACAGAGCTGGTCCAATGTTCCGCGGCTGGGACGAAAATCACACTGCTCCTCCTGAACCCGAGGTCCGACATCGGTTGGCTCCTCTCCAGTACCCTGGAATAGACCTTACCAGGGAAGTTGAGGAGAGAGATTTCCTTGTAGTTGGAATACACCCTCCAGTCCCCCTTCTTAAACAGAGGGACAACCACCCTGGTCTGCCAATCCAGAGGTACTGTCCCCAACCACCACGCGATGTTGCAAAGACTTGTCAACCAAGACAGCCCCAACCAGAGACTTAAGATACCCAGGACAGATCTCATATTCCTTCCATCGTCCGACAACATTCCCAGATGAGGTCAGCAGCTCTCCAACTGCACTGTAAAATGTGGTGGTGAAGCACTGCTTCCTCCTCCTGAGGTGTTGAATAGTTTGCCAGAATTTCTTTGAGGCTGACCAGTAGTTCTCCTCCGGGATCTGGGAGATACGCTTGGGTCTGCTAGGTCTGTCCAACTTTCTCCTCTGCCAACGGATCCAACTCACAACCAGTTGGACCCATTGGTCCCCAGCTGCGCCGTACCAGTCGATGTCATGGTCCTTGATATGTCATACCTGTTCCCGGTACATGTTGGACTCCGCCAGGGCTGCCCTTTGTCACCGGTTCTGTTCATTGTTTTTATGGGCAGAATTTGTAGGCACAGCCAGGGGCCGGAGGGAGTTTGGTTTGGGGACCACAGAATCTCTCTGCTGTTTGCAGATGATGTTGTCCTGATGGCTTCATCGAGCCAGGACCTGCAGCAGGCGCTGGGGCAGTTTGCAGCCGAGTGTGTAACAGCTCTAAATCCAAGGCCATGATTCTCTAATGGAAAGAGGTGTTTTGCCCTCTCCGGCTGAATTGAGAGTTCCTGCCTCAAGTGGAGGAGGTGAAGTATCTCAGAGGTCTTGTTCATGAGTGAGGGAAGGATGGAGTGTGAGATTGACAGGCGGATCTGTGCAGCATCTGCATTGATGTGGTCGCTGTATTTGACTGTTGTGCTAATGAAGGAGCTGAGTCGAGAGGCAAAGCTCTCCATTTACCAGTCAATCTATTTTCCTAGCCTTACCTATAGCCATGAGCTTTGGGTAATGACTGACAAGATCGCAGATACAAGCGGTCGAAATGAGCTTCCTCCGCAGAGTGGCTGAGCGCTCCTTTAGAGATAGTGTGAGGAGCTCAGTCACACGGGAGGAGCTTGGAGTAGAGCGGCTGCTCCTCCACACTGAGAAGAGCCAGCTGAGGTGGCTCCTGGAAGCCTCCTTAGGGAGGTGGTCCGTGCATGTCCCACTGAGAGGAGGCCCAAGTTGGAGACCCAGGACATGCTGGAGGGACTATGTCTCCCGACTAGCCTGTGAACATCTTCGGATTCCCCTGGAAGAGCTGGAGGAGGTGTGTGTGTGGAGAGGAAAGTTTGAACCACCCTGCTCAGACTGCTGCTTCTGCAACCCGGCCCCAGATAAAGCAGTAGAAAATGAATGAAAAAAATATTTTTGGTTCATTTAAAGCAGCATTATGTATCTTTTCTGGAGGAGCGTCCACCATGCTTTGCTTATGTTCCAATGTTCTATCTTGCAACATTTCAGTTACAAGAGTTATTATTGCTTGAAAAAAACAAAAACAAAAAAAACAACAAAAAACAAAACAAAAAAAAAAACATGAAGAGATGTATTACTGTGAGCAGGGTCACCTCTCCATAGATCTGTCCAATAACTTAGCCTTGGGATGTTACCTGTTTGTCTCCATGGAGACAGAGGTTAGGGCCAGTTTTTTTTTGCAGAAATTATCTTCATCCCCCTGGAACTTTTTCAAATTTTGTCAAGTTACAACCACACATTTTAATATTTTTTTAATTTGTATTTTATATGAGTAAAGTAACACGAAATGGCACATAAGTGTGAAGTAGAAACAAAATTATACATCATTTCCAGATAAAAAACAAACAAACAAACAAACAAACAAACTGAAAAGTGCAGCGTGCAAAAATATTCAGCCCCCCAAAGTCAATACTTTGTGGAACCACCTTTTGCAGCAATTACAGCTGCAAGTCTTTTGGGGTATGTCTCCACTAGCTTTGCACATGTACAAACCGAAATTTTTACCCATTCTTCCCGGCAAAACAATTCAAGCTCTATCAAATTTGATGGAGACCGTTTGTGAACTGCCGTTTTCAGATCTTGCCACAGATTCTCAATTGGATTTTGGTCTGGACTTTGACTGGGCCATTCCAACGCAGGAATATGTTTTGCTTTAAACCATTCCATTGTGGCTTTGGCTTTATGTTTAGGATCGTTGTCCTGCTGGAAGATGAACCTCTGGCCCAGTCTCAAGTCCTTTGCAGAAACCAATAGGTTTTCTTCCCTGTACTTAGCGCCATCCATCTTCCCATCAACTCTGACCAGCTTCCCTGTTTCAGCTGAAGAAAAGCACCCCCACAGCATGATGCTGCCACCACCGTGTTTGACTGTGGGGATGCTGTGTTCAGAGTGATGTGCAGTGATAGTTTTCCACCACACATAGCGTTTTGCCAAAAAGTTTTAGTCTCATCAGACCAGAGCACCTTCTGCCACATGTTTGCTGTGTCCTCCAAATAACTTCTAGCAAACTGTAAACGAGCCTCCTATGAATGGTTTTCAACAATGGTTTTCTTCTTGTCACTCTTCCAAAAAGACCAGATTTCTGTAGTGCACGACTAATAGTTGTCCTGTGAACAGATTCCCCCACCTGAGCTGTGGATCTCTGCAGCTTTCCTGAGTAACCATGGGCCTCCTGGCTGCATTACTGATGAGTGCTTTTCTTGTTTGTTCTGTAAGTTTTGGTGGATGGCCATGTCTGGGTACGTTTGTAGTTGTGCTATGCTCTTCCCATTTCCGGATGATAGATTGAACAGTGCTCCTTGAGATGTTCAATGCTTGGGAAATCTTTTTAGATTCAAGCCCTGCTTTAAATTTCACCACAACTTTTTCTTTGACCTGTTTGGTGGCTCCTTTGGCTTCATTTTGTAGTTTGCTCAACAGCACTCTGTTAACAAACTTCTGTGGCCTTCACAGCACAGCTGCATGTATACTGGGACAAGATTACACACAGGTGGACTCTTTTTAGTCATTAGGTCAACATTCTATCTTTCCAAAATCATCAGGCAACTTCTAAAAGCAATTGGTTGCATTCAAGAAAAAGGGGGCTGAATACTTTTGCACTTTTAAGTTTTTTATTTAAAAAAAAAAATCGGAAAATATTTCACACTTGTGTGCCATTTTGTGTTGCTCATTCACATAAGAAGAAAATGTATTTAAATGTGTGGTTCTAACGTGACAATATGTGAAAAAGTTCCAGTGGAAGATGAATACTTTTGCAAGCCACTGTATAAATAAATCCCCTGTTTGGTCAGCATTTAATTCTAAAGGGTTTTATTGTCTAAGAATTAGGAAGTGTGCATTAGCCTCCTAGTTGCGATTCACATTAACTAACAATAAACTCTGATCTGGTTTCTGAAAGTTGTGAAAAGCACTTATAAACTCAAAGCTGTGAATAATTAGGATACTCAGAATGCATAAGGTAAGTGACGAATAACTTTGGATCACTGCAAAACGTTTTAAATGAGTTCTGTTTTTCACGTTTAAAAACAAGTAAAAATCTGGTTAGTGCCGTTAATGCCATACAACCATAATCTCATCTCCAAGGGGACAAACTTTTCATCAGAAAAGTTACATAGTTCACCTTTACAAGATTATCAATGTCATAGCACTTTTTTGGTTTGAAAATGTATAGACCCAAACTCAAGTTGACTCAGATTGGACGTGCATTTTCAAAGCATATTGTACAAACACTGAGGCCCCACACTGTGCTGCTCGTCTCATTTTCACTCCATTGCTCCAGGCTGACAGACCTCTCAGCTCACTCCTTCACAAACACATGTACCAGCGTTTTACCAATTAGCCCTCTGAAACTCCTCTATAGTCAATGGAGCAGACTCCCTAAGCTGGTCCCACCACTATATAACATCATCCAGTATGCGCGCAGAAGCTATGGAAGCTGCAGTGCACAATACGGCTGCTCCATAGGAGAAAAAATACGATAACTATGTTGCCATAATGCTATTAATGATACTTTTTGGCACAATGTAAAATGGGGAAGGGTGTGGTGTGTGCAATACAGTATATTTATTTTCCTGCTGTATCGGTTATTATGTCATTATTGCGATACCAATAATATATTGTTCAGTTCTAGTACACATAGTATCATAGGTCCAGCATCTCCATGGCAACAGGTACAAATGCTCTAAATATTTAAAGGACAAAGACACAGAGCAACACAATCATCAAAATTCTTTGTTTTCTCCATATGTGCACGTATTTATTATACATCAAATGGCTTGTGGTTCAGTTCTGGTTAAGATCAGGGGTGGAAGGTAATCACTTACAAATATTGAAGTTACTGTAACTGAACAGATTTTGTTTTCTATGGATTTTTAAACTTGTATTTCTATTTACAATAAATTGCTATTACAGTAACAGTAGCATTTACAATAACATAATTTACTGAGTACAGTTCAAGTTCCATTCGTTAATGCACGGCTGTCTCTGCTGTATGTGACCCTTTCTGTTCTTACCATCCCACATAAAAGCACTGTGTCACCTGCTCTGATTAGCTCAGAAAAGAGATGATTATGGTTTAAAACAACATAATTAGTGTTAAATCAGGAGTTTTGTAAAAAAAATAATAATAAAATGAAAAAAAAGGCTAATCTAAAATGAAAGAAAATTTTGATTAAATGTAAGTATTTGAGTAGGATTTATTTGACATATTTTTATTTAAGTATCATTTCGGCAGTACTACTTGTAATTGAGTACATTTATTGCCATGTGACTGTACTTTTACTTAAGCACACATTTTCTGTACTCTTTTCACAACTAGTTATTATTTTATTATTATATAAATATATGCATAAAATTGCATATCAAAATAGTTTCAATCTCATTAAAAACAAAGGTGTTAGTTATTTTTTATTACAACAATAAATATGTCTTAAAGCCATGTGTTTCAGACAATGAGCTTTTCTACCAGGAGTTTAATCACACCACTGGTTGCCCATATTTGGATCACTTAAGCCATTAAGGGAATTATGGATTTGCATTATGTATTGGGGAATAAGCATTATAAAATGCTTTATGAAGTGACTGTCCCAATTCAAAACATGCTCATTCTCAACTGATTAAAATAAAACATTTCCTTATGGGGAGATTTTAGCAGCAGGCATAGTATATTGTCATTTACATAAGATAAATAAAGTTAGATCATTCAGTTTATGCCAGTTCATGTTATAAATCTAATAACTGGAGCCTTTAAGAAGAACAATAGACCAAATGCATTACTTTGTTGCACCTGAATGCATAATTTTGACGTGTAAAAAATATAGTAGTTAAACATTGGGTACATTTACAAAGCCAGGAAAAATACAAAAACATAAACGGAATAATAAAAAAAAATCTAATCTAATAATTAGATCTGATTTTTCCTGTTATTCATTGGATCTTTAGTGGCATAGCAGCTGAATTTTTAGAGTAACTGTTGTATTTGGAAGACAAAGTACACAGATTACACACATTACATGAGATTTCAATAATCTAACATTGGTGGAAGGTAATGAAGGTAATGAAGTAGTAATGTATTGTATTTAAGTAGAATTTTGCAGGTATCAGTACCTTCAGTTTTACACCTGATACTTTTTACTTTTACTTCACTACATTGGAGAGCAGGTATCTGTAATTTCTACTCCACTACATTTTTAACTGGACTGAAAAGTAAAAAGTACTTTTCACATTATTTGAGTTTTTTGTTTTGTTTTTTTAATCATGTTCCTGGTAACATCCTGGCTACAGTTTAAGTTTAAGCTTTGGCTTTGAACAAACAAAAATGAATACATAAAATTGATAAGAATAAAAAAAAGAATTAATAATTTCAAATTGCTACTGTTGATCAAAATATGTATAATTTTTAACCAATATCACTACATTTACACAAATTAACAACACTTGTGTGAAATAATTTAACTTTAAAGTTAAAGTAATTGTTTTTTTAAGGGTGCTTAAATACTTAAGTAGACTTTTTCATGTGATACTTTTACTTTTACACTGTATCTTTACTTTTACTTAAGTATTGAGTACTTCATCCACAACTTAAACCAATATCAAAATATTGTACCTGTTAGGATTTGGGTTTTTTGTGTGTTCTGTGCTGTTATACCCCTCCCTTTTGTGTTTGAGCCTGGAGCTGGGCGGAGATTCTGGTTCCTCCCACATACACCTGCAACTCATCTTCAATCAAACTGCACCTGTGAGTACAAAAGGACTGAGGATCCGACACTCAGGGCCAGATTGTCTTGTCATGTTCTGGTATTTCCCCAAGTTGTCCTTCATGTCATGCTCCGGTTTATTTGTCCTTGTATCCACTGTGATCCCGCTCCTTGGAACCACTTTGCACCTCTGCTTCTGACCCAACTGTCCATGTCTGCTACGAACACCTCAGTCTCAGATCCAGCTTGCCTTGATCGATACGAACACCCCAGCCTCTCACCCTGCAACCTACGACCTGCTCCAAGACTACTGTATATGATATCGCTCTCAACTGTCTGCTTTGTCTACCTTCACTCGCATTTATGTGTCTATAAATAAACTTTGTTCAAACTTTTACCAGAGACTAAATCTTTGGTCCCCCCATCAGCCGTTTTGACAGAACAATCTGGCCAACATGGACAAATCACACTCGGGCTGGATCAAATGCTACACTGGGTGTTTTCACAACATGGACAACACGAACAGAATATCCGGACTTTGCTTGAATGCAACCACACCCTGTCCAAAGAACTCACTCGGCTAATGAACCAGGTTTCTGCCTTGCTCACTTGCTTACCTGTCTCCTGCTCACTTGTCCACTCCTGCCCCGGACCATTGTAGCTCTGCTGGACACAGCTTTCCGTCCCCTGTCTGCTCTGTCTGCCTTCACTCACATTTCTGTGTCTAAAAATAAACTTTGTTCAAACTTTTACCCGAGTGTGAATATTTGGTCTGTATCTATTTTGTTGCCTTGTACAGGTGTTCTCTGATGAAATGTAGCATAGCTTTCAGTACTGATTAATGCTTTTGTATTTATGCTTAAAATAGAACTGTGCTAGTACGTCACTAACAGATATACAATAAATGTAGCTGGCATTATGGTAGTCATAGCTAACCTTTTTACTTCCTGAACATCAAATACGGTCACACTCTTTATATAACCAATTTCCCAAAGTACAATCCCACACAATGGCATTTCCTAAAGGTGACATAATGGTCCTCAACCCATTTTTGTCTATCTATAGTTCCTACTGTGATTCAGCATAGAGTTTGTGCATAGACTATAGCAGCACTAGCCAGGAAGACGACAACGCTTTTCCATAATAAGTTGCACAAGATAGAGAGTGACAGTGTGGGCACAATTCTCCTCTGCGGTTGCTCAGATTTTTGTGATCTCCAAAATCCTCTAATGCAACAGTCCTGCCGAGATTTTTAGAGGGACGTGGAGAGAAATCAGAATACAAATGAATGTCTAGACAGTGGAAGCTGTCAGCGGCACCACCAAATATCCACCAAATTACTACTGTCAAAGAGAAAGGGGCCCAAGCAAATGACTCACAATTTAAAGGCTTTTATTGAAGCTGCAAATCTTTTGGATGAGTCTATTATTATGCATAACAGAATCTAGCTTTGTTCTCTTTATTTTTTCCTTTGGGCTAAACTAAGTTACGATCTGATACTAAAATAACAGCACTACTACAGTACTACCATCCGGAGATTCACAAATGCAATCCAGCCATTAAATTCAAATTTAAAGGTGCATTTTCTGGTGGAGGCTCTGCTACCAGCTTGTCTCCTTAGAGATGTTATTCCTTTGTGTTTCACAGTGTGGCATTAAACAGTGTGGCATTAACTCTCCACAGATCTGACCTGTAACGAGATAGTAGATATAATAGTATAATTCTGTGAAACCATACATGTATTAATAACATGCCAGACCTACAACCAAAAAAGTGACATTGTGCATCTTTAAAGCTACCAAAAACCTTAGCTATGGACATAGTAAAAGGATTATACCTGGAGGACTGAGGTATTACACAGCCATCTTAACTATGGTCAGTTAAAATCAGTCACATCCCATAGTTTACAGCTCAGTTTACTTTTATTTACTCTTTCATTGCAAAGTTTTCTTACTAAAAAGAGACCTTCACTGAATTATTTCACAATTCAATAACTAATCAAAATCAGATGTCCTTCCTGTTATAACCCCTTGTATTAATAGATCTGTGAGAACACAAAAAGTAGCCCATACTTGCTTGGCTTACACTATTATAACATTCTTGGTCTTCTCTTTCATGCATTTGAAGTTCCTATTTCCTGCTATCCATTCTCATCTGACCAAAACTGAATTCTCTTTTCATCGTAATCATTATCAGACAGGCCATCCTTTATTCAGTTGTCTAATTATTAAATTATTCATAGTTTTATGTTACACCATTCTGAAGCAAGTTCCTAGTGAATATTGTTTAAAAAAAAAACTTTTTCTGATACTGATTCCTGAATCATAGAGGTACTAAAAAAATAAAAATAAAAAATACACACTTAAAGGGCCCGTGTTATGCTATTTTCTGATCTATGTTATAATGTTGTTTCTTCATCACAAACATACCTGGAGTTGTGTTTTGTTTTATTTACTCAAGTTAAACACACAAATCCCGCATATTTAGGCTGAGTTCTTCTCTCAAACAAAAAACACTCTGTTCCACTTTGTGATGTCATGTTAATACATAAAGTGCTCCCTTTATTTTTAAACTCCATACACTTTCACTGGAATCAACTTTTTAAACATAATTTATCTTTTCCATTTCTGTACCTAAATAGAAGACGCTTTCAGAAATGATGTATCACAGGTTATAGAACACTTACCCCATGAGAGAGTCCACTGCGATCCCCTTTGGATTGAGCAAGTCCAGTTGTACTATGGTCACACAAGTCTCTCCTCTCCGATCGCACACAAATATTTTGTCATTCACTCGGTCAGCGAAGTAGAAGTTTCCCGTCAACCAGTCAATGGCCATCTGTTCCACATCTGCAAAGATAATAAGAAGATAAAATAGCTAAGGAAATAGTACTCAAGTGAAAGTACTAGCAATGCAATGTAAATGTACAGTGGGTACAGAAAGTATTCAGATCCTCTTAAATTTTTCACTCTTTGTTATATTGCAGCCATTTCTTAAAATGATTCAAGTTTATTTTTTTTCTCCTCATTAATGTACACACAGCACCCCATATTGACCGAGAAACACAAAATTGTTGACATTTTAGCAGAATTATTAAAAAAACCCAAAAATAACTGAAATATCACACGGCCATAAGTATTCAGACCCTTTGCTCAGAATTTAGTAGAAGCACCCTTTTGAGCTAATACAGCCATCTTTTTGGGAATGATGCAACAAGCTTTTCACACTTGGATTTGGGGATCCTCTCCAATTCTGTCAAATTGGATTGTGAACGTTGGTGGACAGCCATTTTCAGGTCTCTCCAGAGATGATCAATTGAGTTTAAGTCAGGAGTTGTCCTGAAGCCACTCCTTTGTTATTTTAGCTGTGTGCTTAGGGTGATTGTCTTGTTGGAAGGTGAACCTTCGGCCCAGTCTAAGGTCCTGAGCACTCTGGAGAAGGTTTTCGTCCAGGATATCCCTGTACTTGGCCGCATACCATCTTTCCTTCGATTGCAACAAGTCGTCCTGTCCCTGCAGCTAAAAAACACCCCCACAGCATGATGCTGCCACCACCATGCTTCACTGTTGGGACTGTATTGGAAAGGTGATGAGCAGTGCCTGGTTTTCTCCACAGATACTGCTTAGAATTAAGGCCAAAAAGTTCTATCTTGGTCTCATCAGACCAGAGAATCTTATTACTCACCATCTTGTCCTTCAGGTGTTTTTTAGCTAATTCCAAGCGGGCTTTCATGTGTCTTACACTGAGGAGAGACTTCTGTTGGGCCACTCTGCCATAAAGCCCTGACTGGTGGAGGGCTGCAGTTATGGTTGACTTTCTAAAACTTTCTCCCATCTCCTGACTGCACCGCTGGAGCTCAGCCACAGTGTTCTTTGGGTTCTTCTTTACCTCTCTTACCAAAGCTCTTCTCCCCCAATTGCTGAGTTTGGCAGAACGGCCAAATCTCGGAAGGGTTCTCTTCGTCCCAAAAGTCTTCCATTTAAATATTATGGAGGCCACTGTGCTCTTAGGAACCTTAAGTGAAGCAGACATTATTTGTAACTTTGGCCAGATTTGTGCCTTGCCACAATTCTGTCTCTGAGGTCTTCAGACAGATTCTTTGACCTCATGATTCTCATTTGCTCTGACATGCACTGTGAGCTGTAAGGTCTTATATAGACAGGTGTGTGGCCTTCCTAATCAAGTCCAATCAGTATAAGCAAACACAGCTGGACTCCAATGAAGGTGTAGAACCATCTCAAGGATGATCAGAAGAAATGGACAGCATCTGAGTTAAATACATGAGTCACAGCAAAGGGTCTGAATACTTAAGGCCATGTGATATTTCAGTTTTTCTTTTTTAATAAATCTGCAAAAAATTTTTTAACAATTTTGTGTCTCTTTGTCAATATGGGGTGCTTAAATCATTTTAGCAAATGGCTGCAATGTAATAAAGAGTGAAAAATTTAAGGGGGTCTGAATACTTTCCCTACCCACTGTATACTCTGTACTGCCAAAACCAGTTAACTATTGTAAAATCTATGACCCAGTGATTTTCATAATGATCTTAAGATTTTACAGCAGATGCCCTTCTTGGTGTGAGCTTGTTCATTTAGCCTGTTTTGGGACAAAATGTTAGTTTGGTCTAGCATCTAAGTGTTTCTGAGTTTGTTGAAAACAATATAAAACATAAAAACATATTATTTGTGCACCTATGGTGACTATAGACTGTATTGCATTAGTCTTGTATTGAGCTTCCCTAGAAAACCCCAAACAGAATCATACAACCAAAACAAATTAACAAGAACTAAAATACCAACTATTGGATTAGGCAAAGCAAAACCTGGCTACTATTATCAGAAAGGCAGCTATTCCGAATATTTATTTGGACAGTTACAAAAGCACACTTTATTGTCCCTTTATTGTAGGGAAATTTGTCCTCTGCATTTAACCTATGCTTTAATGCCACCGGGGCATCTCCTCAGGAACAGTGAGTGCTGCAGCACAGTGCTTGACTATCCATCTCTGTGATCTTGTTGCTAGTCTTGGTCAGGACTACTTTAGCTGAAGGATTTTTACCTATGGTGCATGTTTTGAGTTGATGGGGGAAGTGGAGTGGCCAGAGGGTCAAACCTGGAACATTATTTCTGTGAGCGCCATCAGCCACCATGCCGCCGTGCAGTCTAGATGTATTGCAACTTCTTCAAACAAAATGTATGTTTATATTGTGTAAACTTTATGGATCTTGAAACCCTGAAGTCTCGAAAAAGAACATACTCCAGGTATGTTTTGTAAATTATTTCAAATTCAAGTTCAAAAACCAATGTATATCAATATTATGACCCAAATGAGTCAGATGCAACAGGGTCTTTACAGTCTATAGACTGTCTGATAGGTTATGTATTTGATTTAGTTCACATAGTAGCAGGTCTGACACTCTGCCCGTTGATCTTGGCACTGAGCTAATGGACTGGTAGCTTTTGGCACCTAGTAGCGCTTCTTTTGTGCACATTTTATAGAAACCCTCTGTGTGCATTATCCACTGCTGTACCAATTATAGTATTCAATCTGCTAATGTACTCTCCTCACAATGTCTAACAAGATAAAGGCCAGCACATAAAGGCCTTGATAGTAAAAACTGAATAGGGAAAGATATAGTTTAAAAGCTGCTTACAATATAGCTTTATGTGTCATGCATTATTTAAAACATACATAAGAGCAAACAGTTAATGATGTTTGCTATGCTTATTTACTTTCTGCTTGTTGTATTACTTTTAACACAATAATCTGCCTCATGAGCATAAATAGCATACCATATAGGTTTATGCCAGATGCCCTTCCTGTTGTAACTCCTTACATGAATAGACCTGTGAGAGCATGAAGAGTAACCTATACTTGCTTAACTTACACCATTATAACATGATCGGTCTTGTCTTTCATGCATTTGAAGTTCCTATTTCCTGCTATCCATTCTCATCTGATCAAAACTGAATTCTCTTTCATTGTAATCATTATCATTAAGGCATTTTTTCCTCAGTTAGAAGAAAAAAGATACATCTGACACTGATTTCTGATTCATACAGGGATTTAAAAAAACAAAACAAACAAACAAAAAACAACAAACAAACAAAAAATGGGTGGAACATAGATGAGCTGGCATTCCTCTGGTCATAGGGCAAACAATAGTGACTGTGTAGTGTTACCATGTTTGACAAATCACTGTCCCTAAATAAATGTACACAAGATTTCTTTCTGTCTAATATCAGATTTGAATTGCCACTTTATATAACACTGGAACTCCAGGTAAATGATCTTCACTGAGTGCACAATTCAGTAGCCCTTAGTTCATAGATGCCAATTTTTGTCCATTAATAAATAATTTTAGCACAACAGTGTTTGGTGGGTTTTTGTCATGTGTTTTGTTTATATGGTTATTTTAATGTAAACTTGCACAGCAAGATGAATTCTTGCAATATTTGTGAGTTCACAAACTCACAAGATTCCATCTTGATGTGCCCCCGCCCAACAGGTGGTTGGCACACAAATCACAGAGCAGCATTGAGGTTTGTGTGGAAGGCAAAGGTGAAGCGCTCAAGAGAACGATAAGAAACATGTTGACACTGATAGATGTGCTTCAGCCTATTTTTGCAAAAATACAGACTATTTTGTCTGTGAAAAACTTGCTAAATGTAAATTTGTGGACAGGGAAAATGTACTTCTCTTTCAACTGGATATAACAAAAGTTAGATCTTTTGTCTTGTTCCACTGTTGTGATGCTTCGATCAATCAGATTCAAATAATCGTCATGATGTTCCGTGTTTTCTGATCTCTTTCAGTGAAAGCCATCCCAGACTGATAATACGTAGAACTCAATTCATGTGCTACATGTATCAATCTGATGTGAGCCAGGTTAATTTGAATGACCCAGGTGAATCTAATCCTAATATTCTAAACTAGAATTGAATAAAACTAACCGAGAGAGCAATAAATGACATGCATTACACCATAAACATAATAAATAATATAAAACCCATGGACATATGTCAGCATTCCCCACTCTGCCTGACCTGGTTTTCCACTTTTTCTACTGGAGATTCAGTGAGTTGCCATGACAGCAGTAGGGTAACCTTGTTTAGAATCAACTCTCTTTTTAATCATTTATTGTTGCTTAATGTTGTTGTAAGCACAGGCCAAAAATCCCAGAAAGAAGCTGAGAGAAAAAATAGAAATAGTCCCTAAAGCATAAAAAAGAGGAAGCAGATTTGAAGGACAGCTAAGGAGCAGAGGTGAAACTGCAGAGGTTGACCTGTCATTAACCGCACACACAGTGAAGAGAACAGAAGAGCTTGAAGGTTAAAAAAATAATAATAATACTGTGATTGCAAAAGCATGCATAAGATAAATATCTAGATTTGTGTACACTGGTCTTTGGCTTACAGCTAAAAGTATTTGAGGAAAAATAACCAGCTGTTACTATAAGGTCAGTGTGATAGAGCTCAGCTGAGAGGCATGTCCTCGGGCAAGGCATTTCAAACTCATATCCCAATCTGTTGTATAAATTAAAATAAAAAGTATGCAAATCTGCCAAGCCATCACATTGCTTGGCTCGGACAGTGGTTCTATAACCTTACATAGCTTCCTATGGTGTCCATGTTTTTCACAGTGTCACTTGGCAGATATATGGCAGACATATGTGTAAATGAAAAAAAAGTATAGTATAGACTTTTGTATGTAGTATGTATAAAGCATGGGTGTCTATGCATGTGGCCTAATATAATTATATAATGTTTGTGTAAGAAACAAGTGAGTAATGCACCAAACTATAATACAACCAGAAGCCATGATCAGTGAACACGATCATCATCATTATTATTAGAAGAGTTAATTTGCAAAAACAGTAACCGCCATTTGAAAAAGACTTGCTGTTTACTCTTTGTATAGCCAATGTTTCAAAAGTCAAATGTATTTCACTGCTATCAAAATATTTTTGCATTCCTCCTTGATAAAATCCACTAGATACTCATTGATAATACCAGTAGAAGATAATAACCAAAAGAAAAATACTTTTTGGTGATTTTTCAAAATGGGGATATTTGCTTTTGCTATTAAACCCTTCATTTGTAAAGCAGCAGTAAAATGACATGCCTTTATTATACTATCCAAAACCTAACCTAGCAAGGGAAGCTAAAATGCTATGGCAGAAAACAATTCAAAAGTATTCTGGGAAATGTTTTACTGGTCTGAAGAGCTAATATTTATGCCCCGAAACTTTCCCTAGACGTTTGTGTTCCGTGCCAACCTCACCCTCACTACTATTGAGTACATTACCTGGTTAAATAAAGGTAAAAATAAATAAATAAAAATAACTGGCTTTGTTTTGGCCAAGGTTTGAAGAGGCTAAGGCAGGTTGTACTATTTCTGTTCAAAGAAGGATTTGCTCTTCCCCTCTCTGTCAAACCCTTCTTCCTGCTTACAGTTTACACTGCACTATCCTTAAACAAATGAGATATCAAGCACGACCCTTCAAGAAAACAAACATTACAGCTTACGAGTAAAAAAGACTGAGGACCAAGAAAACACACAGATTTCTGCAGAATCAACAACTGAAGCACTAAACTGTTATGTATATGCGGAAAAAAGCACCTGCCTTATGAATAAATAAAATCCTAACAGTAGTTAAGAGTACACATACGCTGTAAGCTCCTCTGTGTCCTGATCTCCCTCTCCCTGGTGAAACCGCGCAGGTTCCTGGTCTCAGCACAGCGCAGGGTCCCCGAGCTCTCAGTGGACAGGAGCCAACAGACTGTCTCCTGGCTCTGCTGGAAGTCCAGCCACACAGAGGCGTTAGCACCCAGTGAGCGAAGGGGCTGCAGGCCGGTGCCGTTTAGACTGGTCAGGATGATCCGACTGGGGCCCCCGAGCAGAAGAACCGGTCTGCTGTCTCCAGGATCTGAGGAGAGAGATGGGGGTTTAGGTTATTAAGGGTCATACATGTAGATGGTACAGTGAAATTATTAATACAGGTTTAATGTGCAGTGATGCTTTACATACATAAAATAAACTGAAAGTACATGGTCAAAGTGATGGTGCCATAACTTGCACATAATGGTTAGAGAAGATAACAAAAAATAGGGAATCATTTTTGGGTTAGGTCGAATTGCATTATTTCCTAATTAGATCTATACAGATTTGTCTAATACATATTTATATATAAAAAAAGAAAACATTTCATAGTTTTAAACTTTTTTATTGAGAGGAATCATATCATTAAGTTTACAGTTTGCTTTGAAAACAAATAGTTACCATAGTTAGATTTTTTGTTAGATAAGCTAGAGGCTAAATAACAATACAGCCTTGTCAGACAAAATCTGACTAAAGAACAGTAGTTTATTGTTATAATTAACTATCAATCCCCCAATGTACAGGAATCACAAACCACTGGTCCCAAACCTGCATTTAAAAAAAGTTGCATCAGTAAAAGATTCAAGAGAAATAACTTTTGTGAAATAAATGTGCTGATTATTGAATACTGTGACGAACCCAGAAGGGAAAGCCACAAGGCAAAAAGATATTAGCTTATATATAACACATTGTAAGTCATAATTGACTGAAGAACTTAGCATATTCTGATTTTGTGCAGGGCTAAGCATTGTGGATTATTCATGAAAACTTGAACCAAGGCAAAATAACGTTAGCACCTTTTTCAGACAACCTCCTTTCTAAATCGCTTCAAAGTATAAACAAAGAGGTGCAATGGTAATAAAAGCAATAAATCAGAATACCACCAGCACTTTTCTTTTCTCCCCTCCCTGAACCGCCACCTTAACGTGGTGGAGGGGTTTGAGTGCCCGAATGATCCTGGGAGCTATGTTGTCGGGGGCTTCATGCCCCTGGTAGGGTCACCCATGGCAAACAGGTCCAGGGAGACAGGACAGACTAAGAGCGGTTCAGAAGCCCCTTATGAAAAGAGTACAATCAAGGTAAGCTACGTCGTGTGAACCGGCGTTACCGGGGCCCCACCCTGGAACCAGGCCTGGGGTGGTTGCTCGACAGCGAGCGCCTGGTGGCCGGGCCCACGGGGCTCAGCCCAAAGGAGTGACGTGGGGCCGTCCTCATGTGGACACACCACCCGCAAGAGGATCCGTAAGTTGCCAGTGCATGAAGATCTGGGTGGCAGTCGAAGGCGGGGGCCTCGACGACCGGATCTCTGGACATGGAGACTGGCTCTGGGGACATGGAATGTCACCTCGCTGGGGGGAAGGAGCCGGAGCTTGTGCGGGAGGTTGAGCGTTACCAACTAGATATAGTCGGCCTCGCCTCCACGCACAGTTTGGGCTCTGGAACCCAACTTCTTGAGAGGGACTGGACTCTCCATTTCTCTGGCGTTGCCCGCGGGGAGAGGCGGCGAGCTGGTGTGGGCTTGCTCACTTCAACGCCCATGTGGGTAACGACAGTGACACCTGGAGGGGCGTGATTGGGAAGATCGGCCTCCCTGATCTGAAGCCGGTGTTTTGTTATTGGACTTCTGTGCTGGTCACAGGTTGTCCATAACAAACACCATATTCGAGCACAAAGGTGTCCATCGGTGCACGTGGCACCAGGACACTCTAGGTCGGAGGTCGATGATCGACTTTGTTGTCGTGTCATCTGATCTCCGACCGCGTGTCTTGGACACTCGGGTGAAGAGAGGGGCTGAGCTGTCAACCACCTGGTGGTGAGTTAGATCTGCTGGCAGAGGAGGAAGCCGGACAGACCTGGCAGACCCAAGCGTATCATTAAGGTCTGTTGGGAACGCCTGGCAAAGCCTTCTGTTAGAGGGGTCTTCAACTCACACCTCCGGGAGAACTTCTCCCTGATCCCGGGGGAGGTTGGAGACATGGACTCCAAGTGGGCCATGTTCTCCACCTCTATTGTCGATGCGGCTGTGGTCGTAAGGTCTGCGGTGCTTCTCATGGCAGCAATCCCCGAACCCGGTGGTGGACACCGGAAGTAAGGGATGCCGTCAAGCTGAAGAAGGAGTCCTATCGAGCCTTGTTTTCTCGTGGGACTCCTGAGGCAGCCGATGAGTACAGGCGGGCCAAGTGGGCCGCGGCTCGTGCGGTTGCAGAGGCAAAAACTCGGGGTTGGGAGGAGTTCGGGGAGGCCATGGAGGAGGACTATCGGACAGACTCAAAGAATTTCTGGCAAACCATCAGACGCCTCAGGAGGGGGAAGCAGTGCTTCACCAACACTGTTTACAGTGCGGGTGGAGAGCTGCTGACCTTGACTGGGGATATTGTCGGGCGGTGGAAGGAATACTTTGAGGATCTCCTCTCCTCCCCCTCTCCTCAGCAGAGACTGGGGACTCGGAGGCGGACTCGTCCATCACCCTGGCTGAAGTCACCGAAGTGGTTAGCAAGCTCCTCGGTGGCAAGGCTCCGGGGGTGGACGAGATCCATCCTGAGTACCTCAAGTCTCTGGATGTTGTGGGACTGTGTTGGCTGACACGTCTCTGCAACATCGTGTGGCGGTTGGGGACAGTACCTGTGGAGTGGCAGACCGGGGTGGTGGTCCCTCTGTATAAGAAGGGGGACCGGAGGGTGTGTTCCAATTACAGGGGAATCACACTCCTCAGCCTTCCCGGTAAGGTCTACTCCAGGGTCGTGGAGAGGAGAATCCGACCGATAGTCGAACCTCGGATTCAGGAGGAGCAGTGTGGTTTTTGTCCCGGTCGTGGAACACTGGACCACCTTTATACTCTCCATCGGGTCCTTGAGGGTTCATGGGAGTATGCCCAACCAGTTCACATGTGTTTTGTGGATCTGGAGAAGGCATTCGACCGTGTCTCTCGTGGTGTCCTTTGGGGGGTGCTCTGGGAGTATGGGGTCCGGGGCTCTTTGCTAAGGGCTGTCCGGTCCCTGTATGACCGGAGCAGGAGCTGTGTTTGCATTGCCGGCAGTAAGTCAGACCTGTTCCCGGTGCATGTTGGACTCCGCCAGGGCTGCCCTTTGTCACCGGTTCTGTTCATTATATTTATGGACAGAATTTCTAGGCGCAGCCAGGGGCCGGAGGGGGTCTGGTTCGGGAACCACAGGATCTCATCTCTGCTGTTTGCGGATGATGTTGTCCCGATGGCTTCATCGAGCCAGGGCCTGCAGCAGGCACTGGGGCGGTTTGCAGCCGAGTGTGAAGCGGCTGGGATGAGAATCAGCTCCTCCAAATCCGAGGCCATGGTTCTCGACCGGAAAAAGGTGGTTTGCCCTCTCCAGGTGGGTGGTGAGTCTCTGCCCCAAGTGGAGGAGTTCAAGTATCTTGGGGTCTTGTTCACGAGTGAGGGAAGGATGGAGCGTGAGATTGACAGGCAGATCGGTGTAGCATCTGCAGTGATGCGGTCGCTGTATCGGTCCGTTGTGGTGAAGAATTTTGGATTTACCGGTCAATCTACGTTCCTACCCTCACCTATGGTCATGAGCTCTGGGTAATGACCGAAAGGACAAGGTCGCGGATACAAGCGGCCGAAATGGGTTTCCTCCGCAGAGTGGCTGGGCACACCCTTAAGGATAGGGTGAGGAGCTCAGTCACACGGGAGGAGCTCGGAGTAGAGCCGCTGCTCCTACACGTCGAGAGGAGCCAGCTGAGGTGGCTCGGGCATCCGCTCAGGATGCCTCCTGGACGCCTCCCTATGGAGGTGTTCTGGGCATGTCCCACCGGGAGGAGGCCCTGGGGAAGTCCCAGGACACGCTGGAGGGACTATGTCTCTCGGCTGGCCTGGGAACGCCTTGGGATCCCACCGGAGGAGCTGGAGGACGTGTCTGGGGTGAGGGAAGTTTGGGAGTCCCTGCTTAGACTGCTGCCCCCACGACCCGGCCCCGGATAAGCAGAAGAAAATGGATGGATGGACTTTTCTTTTCTGTCTGAATGATTAAACAGTTAGATATTTTCTACACATTCAGGAATTTTATTTTGCAACTTTGTTTCCATCACAAATAAAAACAAATTAAATTTTGAAATAGACTATAGGCTTTAATGGTGCACTATGTAACATCTGTTGGGAGGTCTGCCACCTGCTTGTCTCAGTGGAGATGTAATCGCTTTGTCTGAAACGTTCCGCAGTGGCATTAGAATTATATATCTTGCTATTCAATTAGTGAATGCCTTCTTCCTGTGAGCAGTCTCGCCTCTTTAAAAATATCTGGACTGTAATTTGGCCAGGTAGCATCAGCAGCTTGTATCAGGGAACATAGATATGTTTTATGCCAAAGTGTAACACAGTGGCCTCCACTATAAAAGTTGCATAGTGAACCTTTAATGTACAATACACAACCAAATGCTCATTTTAAATTGGATTCTGTACAGCTAAACTCTTAGTTGGCTGACAGCCCAATTATGAGCCCTGAATTAATTATACCCAAACCTATTTTCAAATAATTTGGCAAGGAGAGAAAGCCGAAGGAGCTGAAAAGGGCAGAAGAAAGTATACTACATTAGCATCCAGTTGAAAATATCTTTGAGCAATTTGAAGTCTCACACTTAAATTTAACATTTGCTACAATTAATAATAACAAAGCAGTTTTAGCCTAACAATTTTAATCATATTTTTTACTTGATATATTTACTTGCCTGATTTGTGTTGACACTCACGCCACAGGGGTGCAGCCCAAGTTCATGTAAACAACTAACAGAATGAGTAAATATTTCTGTTCCCATTTAGTATGAGCAAATTGCATCGATACAGAACCCTTACCCAGAAAATGTAACTTCAGACTCATATGTTTTTCATGCAAGCCCCTCGTCATACTTTGGCCTTTGGAGACATTTAAATTCATTGCTTTTACAACTAATGTTAACCCTGTGCATGTGCTAAATTAATATTGATGCATGTGAGCACTGGGTTCAGTTAAGTTTATGGGTAATCATATTCGGTTTATTCCTAGTAGAGCTGCAGTCACACTGATTAAACACATAGTCGCTGCCGTTGTCCCCAGCTAGGTGTTAATGTGCCTCTAGCCATTTTCAACCCACATATGCCAAACATTCAAAAATATATCTACTCCACTTTATAGAAAAAAAGATTTAAGCTAGTAGAAGGTTAAGCTTGTTTATTTGTAATGGTGGGACCACCTCATTACAGTGACCGCTTTTCCTAAGTAGGCTATTTCCCTCAATGGAACAAATTTGTTACAGGAATAAGGCATTAGCATAAATCAAGGGTGACGCTGGCTATTGTCTGCGAAACAAAATGCTCTCACTTAAAATCTCATGCTCATTAATTTTATCATTATGCGGCCTGGCCATGTCTACCTGTACCCGAGTGGTGATAGATGTGGCCACTGCATGCACACATTAATCTTGCCTTATAGAATGTAGGCTCTGTATATGGTGTATGGAAAAGTGGTTTATTCGATGGGTCTGTATACTGCAAAATAAATTGGGAATTATTTTAGCATCAACTGCCATTATATAATCCACCTCATTGCAGGACAACATAAAACAAGTTTTATTATTTTGCTTACTGAAATAGAGTGACATTTTTTAAGGAAAAACAAAATTATATTAATGTATGTATAGGCATTATTTCAATGAAAATGTTGATATGCAAAAAATTGACTAAAGGCCATATAACAGTAATAGCATTCTTGTAATTTACATTTTTAGTGCAAAAGTGCAAACTGTATATGAAACATATAATTCAGTCAAAACATTAAGGCACCCCATCCCCTCAAGTCCATTAGCTTTAGCGTTATTGATAAAATCTTATGAATATAATAACATATAAAAACATACATAACTTATATTTTCATGTAGTACTGTATTTTAAATCAGAACCCTTATGCCCTTAGTAAAAAAAAAAACATAAATAAATAAATAAAAAATTAAAAAGAAAAAAAATCATTAAGAGACAAAGTTGTTAATGATGTCATGCTGTCAAGGGTTATTGGTAAATAAATGTCTATATCATCTGCAAAACAGTGGAAGGAGACATTATGCTTGGTTAAAATGGAGCTCAATGGTGACATATATAAAAGAAAACAGATTGGACCAAGAATTGACCCCAGAGGGACCCCACAGCTTATAGGAGACACAGTGAAGGAGCACTGGTCCATCTTCACTGAGAAGAGCATAACTACTGGAAGGCTATTCCTCTAATGCCCACATACTTTTGTGCTGTGCTGAACGCTGCTGTGAGGTTTAACAGTGCAATTTAAAACCAGATTGGAATTTCTCCCCAATGCCATTAAAATCAAGATAAGACTGAAGTTCATTGTACACACTTTCTTTAAAACCATAACTTTTGTAATGGGCCTAAAATTAGACTACACATTGGGGTTGAGATTGTTCATCTTGATCAGAGGCTGAACAATGGCATGTTTAAAAGCTACTGGTACAGAGCCAGTGATTGAAGAAGAGTTATGGCTCCAATAGATTCAATGACAACATTTTTGTAAGCTGTTCAACGAATAAAAGTTAGGACAATGCATCTCATTGCATTTTCGCATCACTTGCAGAAATAAGGGCTGCTAGCTCAACCACATTATTATGTAAAAATAATACACTAAATAATTCTGAACTACTTGCTATAAATTCTATGTGTGTGACTGCATGTACCCGTGCTTTCCTTTCATTTACATTAATCTTACTTGATCGATTGTGCAAATGATCCATGCAGTTGTAGCATAGTTGAACAAAGCTGTTTATTATTAGCAGTGAAGATATAGCATATGCAGATGAAGTTGTTTGGCGACGCGGGTTTGAGCTCACCTTGCTTGGCTCTGCATGATCTCCCGTCAGACTGGAGCATGTATCCTTCGGCGCAGCTGCAGCGGTATGACCCATAGGTGTTGGAACAAGTCTGGCTACACGCGCCGTACATTGCACATTCATCATGATCTTACAGAGAGAGGGAAAAAAGAGGAAAGAAAGTCATTTGTAACGAATTAGGTGTGTTCAAACATGACCCAAATACATAAAGTATACTTAATGTGGTCTTACACTGCCACCTCAGGCGTAATTACTTTTATAAGCAACGAGAGTGCCGAGCGTCTCTCATGTATGGATCAAACGCACAGAGCGCTTTGTCACAGCTAGTCAAAGGCGTATTTATGCAGTTTTATGTTGTTAGTAAAAATATCTGGGCATAAATAAGACTCGACGAATCAAAAGCTGTCGTATTTCAGGCTCAAAGCATATGTGCAAGCGAAGGTTCCCTCACTCCCTAGAGTCACTAGTCAATGGGCCATCTAATGCAGCTGTGATAGAGGCGTACATTATGTTCATTGGGTTGGCAGAATAATAAAATGTTATTGATATTGGATATTGAGTGTGAGGGCCTAAAAATGGCAGGATGCACTACAGGATAATTGTGTTGACAAACTCTGATTAGTACTGCATTATATAATAACAGAAATAGATAAAGGATATATGCAAAAATTCTCAAGGCATTTTTGGCTACCTTTTGATCAACAGCTTTAAAGGCAAAACATGTAAATCATAGTGTGTTTAGTTCACTCCAAAATACCAAACATTTAATTCAACAATTTTGTTTGGAAGTGTCAGTTACTATGCCACATAAGCCAAATTTGAATTGAACTGTAATAAAAATATAGAAGATAATTTATCCATACATTTTAGACTAGACATTTTACATCTGGAGTAAAGCTAGAATGATTGATGAACATCCTCCTAGAAAATAATTATCCTAACTTAAAACACTATTGGATTGGCTATTTACATTTGTGTGAAAATGGACAATTGACTAAACACTGTTACTTTACATAATGCAGACTTGTATGAGAGATTGAGGAAGTGAAATTATGAACTACACAGAGCATATATGATGTGTGAGAGTGTATATCTATGTTGTATATGAAGCCCTGCTGCAGACAGATGGTTGTATGCACTGAGCTTCCTGCTTATCCATATGAAGGAAGTGTGGCCCATGGAGCGCAGTAAAGGTTGTTCAGGGAGAAAGTGGAAGGAGGTGCCAGTCAGTATACCCCAACCGAATTATATTTTGTTTACAATAAATATTATATTATTATGGCAAAATGTTTATAAGGGACTACTTATATATTATTATAAGGGCAATACCTTTCGTGCTTGTTGACCATTGAAACGGGAACTTATAACACAAGATCTCATGAGTGTCTAAGTCTGAAAACTGACATGGGAAAAAATAAAAAATAAAAAAAGTTTTTGGTTATTTTGTTATCAAAAACTGAATATTTTTTAAGGGCATGCAAAACTGGATACTTTGGTGCCACAAATGCAATCTAATAATCTGGTGACAAACATTTATACTCACACCTACACCTGTTTTTAATATTTTAAATGTACCTAGGTACTTATTTGTTTTGTTTGTATTTTTCTGTATTTTAAACAGGAGGCCCAGGAGTGTCTGAATGCTCTCATCTGGCTCTTACAGTATAAATAAAAATAAATACAGATAAATGTTTACTGGACAACAGAAGCTAGTCAATAGTTATATCTTTGACATTCCGTATAAAGATGCCATAAACCAGGATCTGATACCATTGCATTTTAGGATTTCCAAACAACCAGTCATTAGAAAGATCCAAATTAAAATATGCTGTGTAATCAAATGATTACAATATCTCACAGGCCGATATAATGCAATGATGTCATCTGAAACCTGGCATTAAACCCACGCATAGATTACTTTGGTGATGATTTCTTATTTGTACACATTTTATTTACAGTGTGAATTTTCTATAGTTTCAAACACCTGACTCAAAAAAGAAACAAAAAAGAGATATAGATGATGTAAAAATGAGAAGATATGATGTACATAAACATAATGTTCTACTCTGTTTAGTAGCGTAAATAAACCCACCTCGACAGCTCGTGCCATCATCTCCAACCTCAAAGCCATCAGCGCAGAAGCAGAAGGTGCCGTTCCTGGTCATGATGCAGCCGTATCTGCAGCGGAGCTCGTGGCATGCCGACAGCAGCTCTGCAGGAGACAGGGAATATATATCAAAAAAGGTCATGCAGGAGAGAAGAGGTGAACTGGCACGCCGGCAGCAGCTCTGCGGGGGACAGGAAGACAGGAAACACATTACCAGTCAAAAGTTTGGACACATTTTTTCATCTGTTTCTTTTTTATTTTCATTTACATTGTAGATTCTCACAGTAAGCATCAAAGCTATGAATGTGATAAACAAAAAATAAACTTAAAATAACTCAAAACTTGTTACAGATTTTAGATGTTAAAAACAGCCACCCTTTTGCTTTGATTAACATTCCTTGACCCTGACATGGCACACCTTGAAGTGAAAACCGGTTCAGGTGCCTTCATTATACTGAGAGAAGGTCAAGGCTTTGCAGCGCTGTCAACAAAGCAAAAGGTGGCTACTTCGAGGAATTTGAATCTAAAATATAATAACAATATTGCATTTCACATTTTTATCTTTGCTTGATAAAATGTTGATGTCTTCTGTATTTATCTTAAATGTAGAAAGTAGACTGATGCATCACTCAGACATGCACCTGATCCATCTGCGACTCCTGCATTAGACCGTTATAGTTGCGGTGTGACACTCACACGAGAACGGTCAGGGCCTTTGAAGCTGCACGTGTGAGACCACTTGCTCACGCAACAACTATTTACTTATTCAAGGAAAAGGCTCTGGCATAAATAAAATCCAACGGATTACTTGCGGCCATCGGACCGGAGCTACACCATGTGCAGTTTGAGCCCGAAGTAAGAATGTGGATCCAAACTTTTGACTGGTTTTGTATATAATGTAATGATCTGATATTTTGTGTTTAGGTCAGGGTTGACACCTTTTGTTTTTCTGTTAACGTGTTGTTGAGGTAACTGTGGTTGTATATGACACTTGATTGCTATGCCAATAAATTGATGTGAACATTTTTTTGTCAGTTACCGTCAGTTAGGAGACAGTTATTGACACTGCTGTTGTTTTGTGCTTGTTTTGGCGTGGGTTACGGCCTACAGTAGCTCTTGTGTCCAGAAAATAAACAACAAGAACTTTGGAGTGTTTACTCACACCAGAATGCTACAACACGAAAAAAGGTCATGGAGTAGAAAAGAGGTGAACTGGGAAAAGACGTTTTGATTTTTGTGGAAATTGCATTCGGCCCTCTCATTGCCATCCTTTTACAAACGTTCTTATCAGTGTGAGCAGGGAAGGACATTTCAGCTGACCGTTGGAGTTTTCAATGGAAAGGCAAATTAACAGAAAGTGTAAGGGATTAAATAGTGAAGATGCAAACAAAGAGTGAAAAATCCCAATAAAACGCAAATACATTTCTTTTGTCCAAGCTGAAACTACTGCTACCAAAAAGTCTTTGCAATCACGTTCTAGATTTCCAGAAAAACTATACAAGGGACAAAACATTTATTTTTTTAATAAAAAAAATTATAATAATAAAATTAAGTGAATATCTAACTTTTCAGGTGGAGGGTCCATCATCTGTTTGTCTCCATGGTGATATTGCTTTGGTTAATGGTCACATTTTTATACAGCACTTTTCCACTTTCAAGACTCTCAAAGCACTTGAATTCAAGGAACCACTCATCCATTCACACACACATTCATACACAAATGTACACAGACACTGGGAGCAAGGTCAGTTAAGTGACACACACTGACAGCAATCATCTGTGGGAGCTGGAATCACACAGCCAACCTGTGGATCAGTGGATCTGACCACTCAACCAATGATATTATGAGGAGAGTGGGATTGAAATAGTCAAGCTTTGGATCAGAAGACAAACGCTAACTGAGCTACTGTCGCCCTGAATTATACATAGTACCGCATATATTTAAATACATATGTTTAATTGCATTTTTTTATCATATGAACAGGGCCTCTTTACAGATCTGACCTATAACTTGGGCCTGTGTGGTGTCACCTGCCTGTGTCCATGGACAAGTTGAATTTACCAAGCCACCAACATGATGTAGTCTTATGCCTAACAAAAGATATATGTTGTATTTACATTATAGGAAGTACTAACTATGCATTCTAAATGAGTATTCGTTACAATGAATAGGTTGTATTTAAGCTGCACTAACATAATTTAAATAAACATGCCTTGATTTAAAGGGGCCATATAATGGGCCATCAAAAACATACCTGGAGTTGTGTTTTGTTTTATTTACACATGTTTAACCTAAAAACCCTGCATACTTAGGCTATTCTTTTCTCAAACAGGAAACACTTTGTTCCACCTTGTGATCTCATGTGGTAATGCAGGAAGTGCTCTCCTGTGTTTTTAAACTCTATGCATGGAGTTAATATGATTAACTGAGATTCAGGGGCAGGACCACACCTCAACATCCTGCTTCGCTCCTGCAAACCACAGCTGACTTCAACAACACCTCTAATTACCCAGAAGCCCTTTTTATACAAGCCTATCCCAACAACACCGTCTGTCTTTGCTCTCTTAACTGCCAGCACATGTTTCTTGTTCATCTTTCAGTCCAAAGACCTCACCATCTACAAAGAGGGGAGGGTCCTGAATTGGCTGGAGACAGAGCCCCCATGCTGAGTCTTTACCCAGCCTCCACATCTATTCATATCATCAGTAAATATCTTTATTGTATACCATTGTTGTGGAGTGATGCTCCATTGCTAGTGAAACCTTCAGCAGAATCATTTGGATCATTTCTGTCCTGGAATTGCTCATCCCTATTGAAATGAAAATAAAAGGTAGCCATTAAATTGAAAACTATCACTGCATGACATCACATGGTGGAACAAAGCATTTTGAGATTTGGTAATGTAGACAGACTAGCAAAAAAGAGTTACTCAAACGTGCAAAAGGAAGAAAAACACAACTTTAGGTATGTTTTTGATGAGGTAACAATATTAGAATGTGGCTTAAAGCTAAAAAGAATCCTTGTTGTATAATAAGGCAGAAAACGTTGCACAGTAGATATAGTCCCTTTTATAACCCATCACCACACCCCCAGTCAACTCCTCCATAACTTCTTTGTGACGATCTAAATTATACATGCACTGCACTGATGAGAGCCGCTCTGTAGTAATAGCAGTCTGCGTGCTCCTGTAACACTTGACACACTGATTGACTGTCGCTCCCAGGAAGAGCCAGAATACCCATTTCACCAGTATTTTTAGTCTGATAAAACATTAGTAAAAGGAACAAAGACTGAACAATTAAAGTGCTACAAAATGCAAAATGAATGGTTGAAACCGACACTCGTATATCAAAGTCTTAGCAGCGACAATATGACTTTGCCAGTACATTCATTTGACTTGATTCAACACAGAAAAGAGCGTTTTATTGTTGCTTGTGCTCTTGTTTAAAATCATTGCTAAATTAAAAGGATGGCGAAACTACATTGTCAGTCTCTTGGTTTATAAAGATGAATGTTTTATCCATCAATGCAATATTTGTGTCTAAATGAAATGGCATATATGATGGAGAATGGAGAGAGCTTTGAAATATAAATTGAGCTTGATAGAAACTGTCGCTAATAATAATCACATAAATGGTAAATCGTCATGGTCACATTTTTATATAGCGCTTTTCCACCCTCAAGGTACTCAAAGCACTTTACATCAAGAAACCACTCACCCAGTCACACACACATTCATACACCAATGTACGCAGTCACCAGGGACAATGGACACGTTACGTAGTACAAGTTACAAGTTAATACTCAATGCATAACTGCCAGAAGTCACCAAATGTTTGATGACCAGATTTCTCTTGGGCACCAATAGTGGGATTTAATTGACTCTGTGGACAGTATATTTAAAGATATGGCAGTAGACAAGGAGCTGTGGGTAGATGTGACTGACAATATGTTTAAAACTACTCAAATAAAACTTCACCAGAGGACTTCTGTGTTTAGAAAGAGACATGTTTGTGTGTAAATTCTAACACTAATGCCAATTCTGAAGCAATAAATATTAAAACCACACTACAAACTGAAGTATTCTACATATAAAAATAATTGGGAAGTCTTTATTTTAATAGGTTGTTTATTTTATGTTTTACGATTTGACTAAAAGTGACTGTTAGCTTTGAGACACAGTGTGTTAGCTAGCATGCTGCTGTGCACAGAGCCTATTATTGGATTATCTGATTATTCTAGTTATCTAATTGATACAACAGATACAAATTACCTTTTACTACAATATGTATCCTTAATACTTCATTTCAAACTTATTTTAAGTTGATAGGTCCAAATTTGACCAAAATCCACAAACTACATGCTATGTTTTCCAAGGGTTTCTTGGTAAAGTTTGAATGACAGGGATTCCTCATTTTAGGGAAGAACAAAAGGTGAAGAAGATCGAGCAAACAAAGATTTATTAAAATGGTAAACGGCCAATAACCTTTGGTCTTCAATTACCCAGGGGAGGCAAGTTTATGATTCAGTGCTCTCAGGTCAACAGCAGGTATAAGGCTGAAGAGGATGGGGATTGTGGGTAGAGCTATACTTAGTTTCTTTGAATGAGAGATCTGACCAGCCATGGGTTTGAGATGGTAGACTGCTTTAATAGAGTAGTTAATGAGTTGACACACTCTAAACATACACAATAGGTAAAAATCATACAACTATGGTAGTCCTGACCAAACCAAGCACAGACTGTACAGGCTATATAAATGAACATAGCTAACATGCTTGTCACCGTGTTCCAAATCAGAAGTGGTCATGGGCACACTTCCTGCTTCTTTGAGTCTGGCTCCAACTAACTACATAGACACATTGTTACCCCTCTCTGTGTAACTGCTGCAGTAAGCCTCACTTTTCGGCCTTTTAATGTTCATTTTAACCGACATAATTATTATGTCAGTAAATCAAGATATGAAGATTATTAATTGTCAGAACGACTGACCAAAGACACCAAAGACACAGAACTCAGGGAAAAGTTTAACAATGTTTATTAGTAGTTTTAAATATGCAAATTAAGGTAAATCAATCAGGGAGTTGAGCAGAGTTTTTGCCATGGTCCAGGAGTAGAGCGTGAACAGCGGGGTCTGAGACGAGGTGACCAGTACCGGTAGAAGTGAGCTAGGTCAGAAGAGGTGAGGTTCATACCAGTCGTGGAAAGTTGGGTCGGAGACTTAGGCGCTGAGTGGGTCCAGGGAGTTGGATCTGACAAGGAGCAAAAATATCCAACTTAGAATGAGTCACAAAGGGCAAAAACATGAAACTAAGCCAAGCTGAGTTGACCACAATGGATATGCCGACAAGCTGGGGCTGAGTGTCAGGTCCTGGCTCCCATTGTCCTCCCCAGGTGCAGCTTGATAGCTGATTAGGTGCAGGTGTGCACGGGAGGAACCCAAATCTCCGCCCAGCTCCAGGCTCACATACAGAAGGGAGGGGGGGAAACAGTGCAAAAAAACCAGGACAGACTGGGATCATGAAATTAACAGACAAATAAGGTGCCTTCTTTCTCCAAAGTCACTTCCACTAGCAATAGGTTTGATTGACAGCATTGCGAAGCATCCGCTCACTGGTAAACCAGCAGTGGGGGCGGGAAGGGGTGTTACGTTACCAGCCTTGCTTTGGATTTACTCTTTGGTTGCTATAATACTTGTAGTCAGAATTCCTAATATGCAATTTAGCTCCAAATTTGTGACGTCACACTCCCTTAGTCTACTTCTTTACACAGTCTATGAACCCATGCTTTGCATTGCACAGTTTGCCCCAGCAGCATTCAAGGATGGGACACATTTCCCTACAGGGACAACAAGTGTACCTTAACCTGAATCATAAGGCAAATGTTAGCTGAACAGAATAATATCCATGTCAGTGGATGGTAGAACACCAAATTACCTCAGTTACCCACCAACTATAGAAAACATGCATCAGCTATTTAGTTTTCATATGCAGGATGAAGGTGTGTAAATATAGTGATATTTATTGTATAATGCATTTTGCCATATGGTACATAGTCATAGACAGTGTTTGGCCTTGGGGCTCCAGCTGACTGTCGTAGCTGAGGTGAATATGGAATCATGAATGAGTGTGATTGTTTATACATTATACACATATTACACCAGCACAGCTTTTATTTCTAATTCATATCTGTGTATGTTTATAAGCATCTTCATTCTAATGTTTGCTAATTGATATTCCCACTTGAGGTTTGTTAGCAAGTAGCAGTTTGGTCACCAATGTATCACAAATAGGATGAAAATAACTCATATTTTTATCCAGCAAGAAATTTAGACTGCTTTCTGATTTAACATCCTTTGTGATAAGTTTTCCTAAGCTTCAAGACAAAGACACATTTTGTTTCTGTAGGCTAATAACATATGTTCATTTGCATTTATATTTTGTAAACATATTTTCTTTACTCTTTCCTTTCAAGCTTTATATGTGACAAATGATTGCCTTCACTATATATAAAGCTACTAATTTGCCAGATTACAAACATCTTTAGTGCAGATTCAAACAGGATATGCATATAAACTTTTTTTAAATTCATTTATCTGGAAAATTACTATTAAAAATAAATAAATAAAAATACACAACAATAACTTGTACAGTGTTCTTTGCCCATAGTTGTCAAGCGTGCCACATTTTATTGTATGGCGAATTCTATTGTAGAGTATGACAGTGGTGGATGAAGTACTCAGTTTTGTTACTTAAGTAAAAGTAGAGGTAAAATGTTACTCAAGTAAAGGTAAAAGTATCCACTGTAAAATTAACTTAGTGATTAAGTACAGATACCTAAAAATTCTACTGAAGTACTATTCTTTACTATTTGTACTTCATTACCTTCCACCACTGATGACCATAGACTGTATAAAGATATGTTCTATGATCTACTGTAATGTCTTGGTGGAGGTTAGTCTTGTAATAGTGATTCTACTTCTTGTAATATTGCCACATTAACAACAAATGTGATGTATACGGTACAAAAATCAACTTAAGTAAAAGTATTTAAGTACTCGTTAAAAAAATGTACTTTTAGAGTAAAAGTATTTCACACAATTATTATTAATTTGTAGAGATACTAATAAAAAACCTGCATATTTTGGTCAAAAGTAGCAATATGAATCAGTTTATTAATTTTTCTCATGAATTTTGTGTGTTTACTTTTGTTTGCTCACAAAAAAAAAAAAAAAAAAAAAAAACTTTTAGTCAAGCTTTGGCCACAAACATGGTAAAAAAAATAACCCCTCGAATCATATGAAAAGTACTTTAACGTTTCAGTCTAATTAAAAAATGTAGTTGAGTAGAAAGTACAGATACCCTCTCTCTAATGTAGTGAAGCAAAAGTAAAAAGTATCCACTGTAAAATGTATTTACAAATACCTAAATATTTTACTTAAGTACAATACTTTACTATTTGTACTTCATTACCTTCCATCACTGATGATCATAGACTATATAAAGAAATGGACTAATAGCTAATGCCTTGGTAAAGGCCAGTCCTTTCATAACACTGGTCAACACTAAATTTATTGTCTAAGATTTTTTAGCTGATTTAGGATAATTTTGATGTGCTCAATCCAAAAATCGCATTGGTTTTGCTCAATCAGGTCAACGTTCTGAACTAAGCTACATATTTGTTTTTGGACGATTTTGTTTACATGTATGAGTATTTTCACGCCATATGATGCAAAATTCTGTTATATTTCTCGCTATAAACTAATTCTGAAGATTTTGCATGTGCCAACTTATGACTAATTGTTTTGTATTTTTTATATTACAAGTGAATGAAATGGCTTCGACTAGAAGATCTTGCAAAAATAAGCCTGACATATTCTGCTACATCTGCGGTGAATACACCAATGTTCCTAACAGGAATCAAGTCACAAGTTTCATAAAGCGTGCTTACCATGCTTAATTTGGTATTAAACTTGGTGACCAAGATGAAGCTTGGGCGCCACACATGGCATGCAAGTCATGCACCGAGTATCTGCATCAGTGGACTAAAGGCAAGAAGAGTTGTCTGAAGTTTGGAATTCCCATGGTTTGGAGGGAGCCGACATCAATAGCTACTTCTGGGCTATTGATGTGACTGGGATCAACAGAAAGAACCGAAGCAGCCTCAAGTATCCTGACCGTGAATCAGCACGTCGTCCTGTAGCTCACTGTGATGAAATTCCAGTACCTGTCTTTGTAGAAGTTCCTGACATCAGTGACAAAGATTCCTCCAGTGTGGTTTTAATGATGATGCTCCACATCCTTTTTCCCAAAAGGAGCTAAATGTTCAGGTTTCCTGAGAATCTGGGATCACTGAGTGATGAGCAGGTGGAGAGATTCCATCAGGACATAAAAGAGATGGAGACCAGGTATCAGGGACGCTGGGATGCAGTCATGATGGCTGATTACTGTTGGACTCTGAAGAGAGACATCCCTGCTGCTGAGCATTCAAGGGGTTCATAGAAACAGAAGTTCATGTCCTGAATTTTGCTCAATGATAACATAACGTTCCAATTTACATGTACTTACCTTTATCAATTAACATAATGTAACAATTAATTAATACATTCTGTTAGAAAACTATTTTTTTATCTCCTAAAACATTTTTTGGATGAGAAATATTAAAGAAAATCAACTGATAATGTCACAAAATTGTAATCAATTTAGTCAGAAGATCGGATTTTTCAAAATCAAATTAGCATAAAAACCTGACCTGACTCAGAAAAATGGATATCATTTTTGGATTCAGCGGTGCAAAATGGTCCTAATTCAGTTGAAAAAAACACAGACAACTTTCAAAAATGTTTTTTTTTTGTAACCCAGTGTAATGATTCTACTTCTGGTAACATTAGACCATTAACAACAAATGTGATGTACACTAAAACATGAAAAGTAAGTGTTGTCTGTTTCTGTGCTAACTGTCTAACTTGCTATTAATAATGGCTGTTTGTTTTCAAATGGCAGACTGAAGCCTACAGATGTGTTAGATGGCTCGATATATTATACATTCTGTGAGATAGCCCAGTAAACACTACAGCAGAGGCCACACTGCTTCCTGATGAGCTCTGAAACTGAAAAGTGCCCACCAGCACGGACCCGCAGAGATTTTTCACAAGTCTGTTTTTATCTGCACCACCCTGACCTCAGCTTACCTCCTGGAGACAAAACCACTTTCAAAGCACCAAACAAGTCCCAAAGGTTATTGAGGTTCTCGGCGATTGAAAATGTCACTGTAAATGAAATGAGAAAATGGGCTCATTTTATCAGTCAGTACAATGGAGATGAGCAAAGGATGAGTTGACATATTTTGAATTACTTAGGCTATACTTTTTGTTAGGGATCTCAAAAGTTTTGAAAACCAGATACTCATTTGAGCAAGTATTGATATCAAAAACTCACATTCACAGGACCTTCCCAGAATAGCTTTAAAATGATCTTGAGCTAAAGTTGTACGTTTAAAATGACATGGACTATGGAACCTACCTGGGATTACACAGCTATAATGCCGCATGGTGATATAAAAGAAAGTACTGCCATTAATGTAGAAAATAACGTCATATTGTCTAAATAAAGAGTGCCTTATTATGTCTGTGTAATCCCTATGTATTGACATCGTGTTTTAAATTTCAGTATCACGATAACACTACAGTTTGCGTTTTTGTTTATTAAATATTTACTATAGGAAATACAGTCTTAACTCTCAAGATGATAGATAGTGCAGATAGATGTGTTAACAACTCTGCCATTATACACCAATTTAACCAATAAAGAGCAAATTCACCACTTCCATCTTTCACTGCTTTTATTTAAGAGGTAAGAGGCTGGATTAAAAGGAGAATTTTTTTTACACCTTTACTTCTCATCTCAGGTACACCAAATGAGAATTAACTTTTAAAGAAATTAAACATACGACTTCAACTCACAACACTTATTTTCATTGGCTGTTTATGACGCATTTTGATATTAATTTACTACCTACTAGGAACCGAATTTCAATCTTACATACAGATTAGCCCACTGACATGGGGTTCAGTATTGTATGTAATTTTATAGGCTACATACCCCATAATTCATTGGCTTATGTACTTAAACTCAAGTATAACATTTTCTGTTATAGAACAAAAGAAGGGCTTATTACCAAAGACACATTTTATATTTAGAACATTCAGTGACAGTGTAATTGCTGTTTTCCTACTTTTCTTAACAATTATGTACATTTTCTAAAGGCAGCTCTTTGATTTGCAGAAAAACAAAAAAAAACAAAAAAACATTACAAATCACTAACCAGTTGTGGTTTACCTAACCACAGCAAGAATCCAGAATGCAAATCCAATTTTTATTTGGACTAGTTAATTTGCAATTACAAAACAAAGTTGGGTTTTGTTTCATTCACACATTTAACACACAAAGTTTTGAGTTTTTCTCTCAAACTGAAAACACTCCTTCGTTCCACCTTGTGATGTCATGTGGTAATACACTCTACTTTGTTTATAAACACCATACAACTTCACTAGAATCATTTGGATAATTTCAGCCCTGCATGAAATTTCTAACATCTAAATGTCTAAACAAAAAATAAAAGGAAGCTGTTAACTTGAAAACTACCACTACATGACATCACAAGGTGGAACTGAGCATTTTGAGCTTTGGAGATGTAGACAGAGTAATAATCCAGGATTACTCATATGCGAATGAAACAAAAAGCAACTCCAGGTATAGTTTTGATGAGGAATCAGCACTTATAACATGGCTTAAAGCTCACAAGAATCAGTTTTCAGACGTTTAAATAAGGCTATAATTCTTGTTGAGTACAGAAAAAACATATTTCTTCCAACTATAAGAGGTGACATTTTGGTCTATTTTCAAGCTATATAATTAGAGCATGTTTTGAATGTGAATGAATGTGAGTGACAGGTTAAGACTGGTGTTAGCATGTTAAAATAATCTTTAGCCTCTTCGCAGGTGAAGTTAGTCGGCTGGATGGACACATTGTCACTGTGCTTCCTCATTTTGCCACATTACCATATGAATAGCTCAGCATAAACATACATATGCCCCTTTTGGACCACTGCTCCTTGTCTGTCAATCAAACGACAAAACAACAGCAAACCCTTATGATGTATTCTATTTTCATATTTATTCAACACACAAACATAACATTTAAATCAATATTCAGAGATAATATGTGGTGTACAAAATGCTAAACAGTGAAAGTGTGTCAGACTGCAAGCTAGCATTTGACAGGGGGAGTCAAAAACAAAAACACACTCCCGACCAGTTTTGTTTACTCACATGCGCGCTTTGCCTGTGGACCCAGTGTGCCCCCCTGCATTATTATTCCTAGCATGGCACGCTAACTAGCATCTCGTTCCCCCCATCGTGATGCGCTATGCAAAATGACTGCACGCTGTGCTAGAGATATTCACCGCTAATCCTCCTATCAGCTCAAAGACACCAGATGATCCAGCACTCCCTCTTGGCAAACACTGTGTATGCTGGAGGGATTGTGCATCTGCCATAGATCCAGCTCACATACATATCTGCAGTCACGCAGCCAAACCACACAACATGAATCAGTATTATCTTAAGTTCACCTAGTAACGCTGGTTCTGCACTTGGCAATTATACTACATGTGATAGATACAGTAAACATGGACAGTTAGATAGTTTATTGTTTCTTAAAAATAAACAATAATAATAATAATAATAATAGTAATAATTCACCACCAGTGTATTTTAATATAACAACATACTTTATGACAACAATCAGACCACTACATGCTGTCATTATCTAATTAGAAAACATATTATTATTATTATTGAAATAATAATGAATTGTTTATTGAAAACTTGACCCGTGTGATTGCTGGCGCCCAGAGTCAGGACTAAACGTGGGGAGTCAGTATTTCAGTTTTCTGCAGTTAAAACCTGGGACAGTCTTCCTGAAGATGTGAGACATGATAGTGTTTAAATCCAGGCTCAAAACATTTCTGTTTAGCTGTGGATATGACTTAAAGGGTTTTATTCTGCACTATTCTCTTTTAATGTTAATTTTATGATTATTATTTGTGATTATTTATGTTTTGATTTGTTGCATTGTGATTTTAATGTCTTTCTTATTCTGTGAAGCACTTAGATTACTTTGTGTATGAATTGTGTTACACAAATAACCTTGCTTTGCCTTGCCTTGACAGCTGGGTGGGCCACTTTTCTGTCTGAAAAAGCTGTTCTAAGGCTGTGCCACTGGTATGCCAAGAAGTTTGCCACTAGTGGTGTGCCAAGACGTTTGTGAGACCTATAGGGACTAGTAGTAGATTTAAACACATACTTAACTATTCACAATGGATATTAAACTTATGCTACTATTATCATTGACAGGTAGCGGTGGCAGGGTGGTAAGAGTGTTTTTCACTAGTACAAAGACATGGTTCAATTGCTGCCGTGTCCTTTTGCGAAACCCTTCTTGCATGTATACCATGAATGTGGAAGAGGTAGTCTTGCCCCATCTGTGTGAGCTTGAATCGCACCACCAAGTGAGTCAGTGGAAAAACACTCTACCAACTGAGCTACTGCTGCCCATGTCATCAATAAGTCTAATTCCATATTGTGGAACATTCTAGACAAAGCAATATCTCCATGGAGAAAAACAGGTGACCCTCACCATCTCCCAAAACGTCACACCTTTAAGTGGCTCAACATTTTGTTTTCATAAAGTACATTATTAAACATAGTGCCCAGACAACCAGCGCTGCAACTGTCTCTACATTAAACAAACAATACAAGTTTTCTAATTACCTACATATGTAGTAAAGCCAAACACGCGGTTAATTTAAAATAACCACACAGCCACAAACAACATCCATAAACAGAAGAAACGTGTATTTTTCTTTGTTTTTGACAAGTGCTGTTCAGCTTGATATCACAACAGCAGCCTTGTGTAATTTCCACTATAGCACGGCTTAATTTACCATAATCAGATAAATCAACACCATGATTCCAGCAATCACACAAAATTAATTCCATCTGTTTTCATATTACGGAAGTAAGACAAAAAAAAAAAAAAAAAAAAGCAAGGGTGAAATGCTGAATTAAAACCCGTAGCAGACAGGTGATTATCTGCTAGCTAATAAGAGGGAAAGTACTGAGCTGCTTCTTCTGCACTAAGTGATTAAAAAGTCATGACGTGGATACACAGCTGGTAGAGCGAAGCAAGTGTACAGTCATTTCAGTGTTTGTATTCTTCTGCTGCTGCTATTTTCAGAATTCATTGAAGTACACAAGAGATTGTAAGAAATTGTCCTTGAAGTAAAGGAGCGCTGTGTAACTTTTCCAGTGGAGGGTCTGCCACCTGAGGGTCTGTCACCATGGAGATGATTATTTTGTCTGGAATGTTTTTAAGGTTTTAAGTTTAAGGTTCAGGTACACTTTGTTGTCCCCTGAAAATTTAAATATATTTTTTCACCTTTTCCATGTAGTTATTACTTTGATCTAAAGCAAATACTTTCGATTTTAAGATAATCTATTTAATATTAATATTTAAATATTAATATTCAAATCTAAGATCAGAGTAAAAATATTGATAAGGAAGCAGTAAAAGCACAGTGCCATTGCAGTCTGCAAACATATACACTCTATGCACAGCAGCACGCTAGCTAGCTCATTGTGTTTCAAAGCTAACTGTCGCTTTTATTAAAACCTTAAAAAAAAAAAAAAAAAAAAACAATAACACCCTTTTAAAAATTCTAATTAATTAAAATAAGGAAGTAGAATACTTCAGTTCGTGGTGTTGCTTTAATATTTATTATTGTTCGGGTAACTAGATTTTCAAAGTTAAAAACTGGGACGCACTCAGGTTGGAGTGGTTGGTGACAATAAAAAGCATGCAATTAAAGAAGACATATTGCACTTGTGTCTGCTATATAGTTATAATCTATAACATTTAAATCACAATATTCATTTAAAACAACTTCATAAAAGAAACAAATCTGCACATTTCCTATTTTTTCATTTAAAAATGTCATCCTCCACATTTCCACATTTAAAATCTCAAATATGATGTCAAAAATTACCATATAAACTACCATATGCAAATACAAATCAGTGTTGACAGTACCAGGGGTTACATTACTATGATGCCAGAAGACCAGCAGTGACCTCATGTTGTAGAACTGGGGTGTCAAACACATTTTCACCGAGGGCCACATCAGCAACATGGCTGTCCTCAAAGGGCCAAATATAAAATAGATGTAATTTTTTAACTTGTTAATTAACTGTTTCTGTATGTATAACTTATTCAAGTTTCAAATATTGCATATTAATTTGCATAGATGTAAAAAATATGGCTGTGTAACGACATATCTCTTGATAAAATGACATGTTAAGACCATCATAGTTTTGAATTTACCATGTCGAGGGCCACATAAAATGATGTGGAGGGCCACATTTGGCCCCCGGGCCTTGAGTTTGACACATGTGTTGTAGAACATGACATGACATGGCCTTCGGGCAATTTCCAAGCACAGCTTTCTGTATTGAACAGAAACATTTGACAATATATTACCCTTTTTACTGAAGATCAGATTGGTCAAAAATAGGTACACCTGGGACATGTCTTATGTAAAACTGAGACAAAACAATGGTTTTGGATAAATATGCTGGGACAGTGGACATAGGGCTCAAAATTCAGAATGTCCCAGGTAAATGGTTATGTCTGGTCCCCCTAATTATGTCTCAAAATTAGAGTTAGCACTGAGACACAAACGTTCCTCTTTCTAAACACAGAAGTGTCCTCTGATTGTTTTAATTGTATAGCTTTTAACACGTTGTTAGTGACATTCACCCACAGCTCCTTGTCCACTGCCTTATCTTTAAATATTTAGCGTGACTTGGCAAAAACCTCATAGAGATAAAATTAGACAGAAAGTAGTGGCACTTGATTGCTGTGTGAAATAGTTGAGACAATATATCAATAGGTATCATAGTTAGGCTTGTCATGATAACAAAGTTTAATATATTGCTTAAGTAAATTTAGACAATAAACAATAATATTCAAACAAATTTATGCCACTGACACAACAACACAAGAGCAAATTTAAACCACACAAAAAGTATTCTAAATCTACAATATTGTTAAAAAATTATGATCTGCAATAAATAAACAGCAGCATGAAACATGCACTTAATTTGCATCTGTAATAAGTCATAAAAGTTATTAATTCAACCTTTTACAGCTTAAATCTTATCATATAGCAAAAATTACCCAAACTTTTCCCAGTAGTGCAAAGAAAATGTAAACACAATAAATATTGATCCCAAAAATATATTGTTCCAGCTTTCATATATTGAATGATAAGTCAATCTTGTAATTACTGTGACAGGCCTAATCATAGTGATGAAAAATTTGCAGATTATGGCACATATCACAGTTAGACATTATATTGTCCTAAAACACAATCTCTTCTCCAGCAGAAGTGAAAGTCCAAGCCTCCTCCCTCACAGATGGTTGGTGGTGGCACGCTCTGCACTGTACCCCTCCAGTGCAAACATGCATCACCGCGGGCACAGGGAAGACTAATCCAAGGCTAACAGTCAGATTGCCCCATCTGGCCTCATTACCAAGTCTTCCCATTGGAGACAGCATTGGACCTTTGAGTCCATAGAGCCTGCCTTTTCCCTTACCTGTGTTTGCAGTCAAGCCCTTTAATTAATGTGGGACCAAATTAAGATGCGAGCCTGACTCAGAAGGTGCACCCATGGGTTCCAGCTCATACACCCTTTAATGACTGGATATATTAGCAGGTTAACCCATTCGTCAGCGGTTTGAATGTGGTTGGTCTCCTATGGGTGGCAGGAGTGACAAGATTGATTCCACCATGCAAAATCTAGGGCACAAAAATCTCTAAGGTTTTTCAAGATATCTAGAGGTACACGCGCTGAAGAAATATTTGTACAAGATGGTGTAACATTCCCAGAGCATGGTCTATTGACAAGGCCTTAGAAAGTTATCAAAACCAGCTTAAGTATGTCAGCTATGATGTGGCACAGAAATGTCCAAAGCATACATTTGAGGAAAAAAATTGAGACATAGAGAAAAACCTCCTTGCTTTTTCCACTGAAATTGTAATCCCTTCTGCTGAGATGAGGGCTCAAATGTGACAGTAAATGTTGTTAATCCCTCAAAGCACAATTTGCGAAGGGGATTCGCAAGAGCTGGGGCCCTGCCAAGCTTTTCTGACACGCACTTAGACATTGCAAAAAGAAACAGGATGCGTGTGGGTGTCAAAAATCTTCCAGCAAACAATAAAATTTTAATTCCGAGCCACTCCTGAGGAAGAAAATCTGCCATAATAGGATTTGATGACACCAGATTGTTTCCCCGTATTAGGGAGTGTAATGACATGAGTGACAATATCTCGGCAGACTGTGGAACAACAAGTAAGATGCATGAAATATTGATTAGCCAGTGTCTGCTGTTGTTTATCTGATGCATACTCAAAGCTGGCACTCAACCTTAGACACTGCGCTGCCAGGATAACAAGCCTGAAGGAAGTTCTCAGGCAAAACACAGAATTTCAAACTTCACAAGTTAGAATGCTTTGTGGAATGTACATAGAAAACAATGCTATTGATTGGCCATGTTTTGTTCAATTCAACATAAACAAAAGGAAAACAACTTGAAGCTTAGAAGTATTTACAATTTTAGTAATCAAATCCCCCCATGTAAATGATCAATAGTACATGGGTACATTTTTAAATAGTGCTTTTCCACCTTCAAAGCACTTTACATCAAGGAAACACTCACCCATTCACACACATTCATACACTAGTGTACACAGACCTTGGGGCGAGATGGGTTAAGTGTCTTGCCTGTACACTGCCTTTTTTAAAAATTATTATTATTAATATTTTATATTCCACACCATGGCATAAAACTCATTTATCTCCATATAGATTGTTTCAAAGTATGGCTTAATTTTATGGAATCATTGAGGTACCATCACTTCACCCAACTTTCCTATGTAGGTAAGTGACCAGAAGTGGACGGAGGAGCCATTGGAAGGGCAGATTGACGGCCTCGTTTTTGTCCGTGTTTCTATAATAAGACAGCTATGGCTACAGTTATTAGCTTACCATCTCTTTCTTGAGTGTCCAAAGAAGTAAATAAAATCATTATTATTACTACTACACTTGTTTAATGCCTATACGGACAACCAATTGTTTATAACCCATCAACTCATGTTTTATTTAAATTTAATACATATTTCCCAACTGAAATTACTCCATTTATTGCATTCTATTTTATGTGAAAAGTTAGATTTGCAAACTTTGTGTGCCATTTTAAATTACACCCCAACACTCGGCCGACAAACCTTTTTGACTTGGCATTGCACTTATTTTTGCCAGTGACCTTGTTCAAATACAACAACATAGAAAAAAAAAATTAAAATACAGGCTCTATTTTCTCCGGTACACTGAATTTACCAAGCCACAAATGCAGGACTAAAACGCACTGTGTTATGCCAGAAAAAGGGAAGAGCGATCGCTTTGCCCACTTACTGCAAATGTTCCATCCATTAGAGGCAAAAATTTAATAAATATGCTAATACACTCCAGTCTGCAGCCCCACTCAGTCAGCGGAGGCATTTGCATCCTACTGTGAAAGACTAAAAATACTATGGATGGGCTGTTCCGTTCACAAGGAGAGCTTCACTTATCACTGGCTCCCTCACCTCGGAGAAAAATGCTGGGTTTGTTTTGCGTTGTAATGAAAAGTTAATCATGTGAGATAATTGACTGTTGTCCGGGCGACCAGAGGGGAGGGGAGATACATGTTTGACAATGTGCATTCAGGTGGCGCTTGTATGTTGTAAGAATATGCAGAAATATGCCTAGATCAGGGATCGGCAACCTTATACTGCCTTATACTGCGGCTCCATGTGGCTTGGGAAAATAAATCATAAGTATTTAATGGAAGTTAATTTAATTTGAAGTTAATTTAATTTTGTGTTAGCTCTTTTTTTAAATTGTAGTTCTAAATTGGAACATTATTGTGATCTTGAAATATTAAAATATAATTATATTTTATTATTTTTCGTCCCTCAAAATAAACGTCACACTCGCAGAACTATGTTAAAAACAAACACTGCTCACGCGTAAAGATGAAAGTGCAGCCCTGATTTGCCTACACTATGCGCAAAGGCTCAGGAGCAGAAGTCCCATTAAACAGATAAAATAAATATTTATGCAGATATTTTGCAAACACTATAGTTGTTTATAGAAAGTATAAAGGTAAAAAACAAAGCAATGTATACAGTGTTATCTTCATTTTAGATGTCAAAAAGTATTTGTTTTCTTTTCCGTTAAAACCAGATCCAAATGGCTCTTTGGGTGTTAAAGGTTGCCAACCCTTGGCCTAGATAGATGGATAATAAAGATAGATTTAGATAAAGAATTATAATGCATTTGACACAGATTTTACTGAATGAATAATGCTTTACATTGCATTATTCATTCAGTATTCACAAGTGTTGATGGAAAGATGCAGATATACAGTACAGATAAATCAAACAGCAAGCCAGTGAGCTTGCTGTTTATTAATTACCGTATTTTCCGAACTATAAGGCGCATCGGAATATAAGGCGCACCTTCAATGAATGGCCTATTTTAAAACAAATTTCATCAATTGCATTATAAGGCGCATAGAATAGAAACCACTGTCGTAGCTGGGGTTGTGTTATGCATCCACGAGATGGAGCTGCGCTAAAGGCAATGTCAACAAAACAGTCAGATAAGACAGTCAGTCAAACTTTATTAATAGAAAAAAAAAAAGTTCTGAAAACTTTGCTCACTCACAAAACAAGTTAATGCATTCACAATATAGTAACTCTTGAAATAGTGCAAATAACAATAAACTCAATGTTTTTTCAAACGTTAATGTCCATATTCACAATATCTCCCAGCCTTGTTTAGTGTAAACACGTGAAAGAAACACATAAAGCTCACTTTTTTCAGTTCTGTCTTCATTCACAAATCCCTCGAATTCTTCCTCTTCAGTGTCTGAGTTGAACAGTTGAGCAAGCTCGGCGTTCAAAGTGCCCGATTCCGTCTCGTCAAAATTGCCATTATCTGTGTCGCTGCTGTTGTCTAACAGTTCAGTGCCAATTCCTGCCTTCGCGAAAGCTCGGACCACAGTTGAGACTGATATATCAGCCCAGGCATCCACAATCCATTGGCAGATTGTGGCGTATGTCGCCCGTCGCTGTCTCCCCGTCTCCCCGTTATCCCTATAGCGTCGATCCTAATCGTCGCCGATAGAGCGCGGTTGCAGACTTTACAGCAGCATAACTCTGCTTAACCAGCTCTCATGTAAATTCAAACGGCGTCTCAAAGCAGAGGCATGGGGCTATCTAGAATTACGGTAATCTGTCTCTGTTGTCCCTTGAAGGTGACGAATGAGAGCACGGGTGCTGCGGGGATTTTCCCAGTCATTTATTCGATGTGTAAAAGAAAAAATACGGATGGATGTGTAAAATAGAAGTAGTTGTGTGAAAAAATGCAGTAAATTCTGACACTTCGTTTAACATGAGTTTTATGGCTAAAAAGAATAAAAGTCTAGGTCTAGGTAGGCTATACTGGCCCATAGAGTGCTCAGTCCTTAAAGGGTTATTATCGCTATTACTTCGGCGACACCTCCTGACTATGGGTGTCATAATTGACCAATATTGATCCATATATAAGGCCCATCGGATTATAAGGCACACTGTGGGTTTTTCGAGAAAATGAAAGGCTTTTAGGTGCGCCTTATTGTGAGGAAAATACGGTAATTAATAATTGGAGAACATATGTTACTTAAGTAAATGCCATATGGAAGAACTCTCCAGGCCAAATAATTACAAACAATAACATCTCCTTGGTGACAAGTAGATGGCCGACCACCAGTAGAAAAGTTACATAGCGTTCCTATAGTGTAACTATAGTTCCTATAGCTTTAGAGACTTTAAGAAGAACCTAAATTTAGCTAAGAGCAGCTAGCAACTCTGCATCAACTTGTACGTGTATTATTTTTTCTTAGTTTGCCAGAAACCTCCCAATTAAGACTAGGAAACCTGGTATTTATATTAGACAAGCCAGCCAAACAGAGCTCCCTCACTTACACATCAATAATGACATTCCTGCTCACCACATCTCAAAACAATGTGTTCTAGTGGAAAATATAACTCATACATGCACATTGCCCCAATTGCTACCTTCTTGAAATAGGACAAACTCATTCTGGCTTTGATAAATTGTGCTACGACAAGAAATCACTGCAGCATAAATGTCCGTATTAGCCTAAGGTGGCAAAACTGGCTTCACATATTATAGATTCAAATATTGGAGATAGACTGTCAAAGCAAAGTGCTGGCAGAGGCACCTCATTTCCGTTACATTCAATTACCACTCTAAGGATTATTTCGGCAGACAATTTCCCCCCTTGCAGGATCTGGATGGTCTTGGAAACTCCCACTTACAAGTGTAGTCAGGAGAGTGAAGATTAGCAAACGTTACGGAATTTCAAGTAATAATTAAAATTGCTATATCAGGAGCAAAGATGTAATGGCAAAATGAATATCTAATTTAGAGTAGGTGTGAAATAAATGTAATGAGATTAAAGAAGTTTTTGTAGAGACAGAGGAGTCAGGGTCATTGTAAGCTTGTGGGACGAGATAGGAGTGTTTTTATTGACCTGGACTGTAAATTGCATTTATATTGCACATTATTAGAATGAACAGTTTCTATTATCATGTGTCACTACTGTCTAATTTTCTACAACACATGCACTTATTACAAACGAGTAAATCCCATAGTATTGGAAGACATACTGTTACTTTTAAGGATTTTAGAAGGTGATATTTGGGAGTTGTGTTTAGTTCTTTATTGTTTGTTTGGTGGGATAGTACCTTTGCTAAAAAGTTCATCACATCATCATAGTTTTATGTCAGTTCAGTTTATAACATTTATAAACTTCACCAAGCAACATCACGTGACCACTCTGAGGAAGAGCGCTAGTTGAAACTGTCAGGTATGAATACAAACTAAACCTTGGTCTGAAAAAATAATTTATTAAAACAAATTATCGGAAGACCATATGAGCCTCATTGGACTAGTAACCTGTCATCTGCAGGTAGAGATTAGGCTTTAAGGATAACTTATAATTCATTTATTTATTTCATTTATTTCGATTTGCAAGTAGACAAGTAAGTTATTTATAGAGTAAAGCAAGATTTCAGAAGCTGATACCAAGGTAGTCCACCATTTTCATACCATGTATGTGAATACAAATGCCTTAGTTGCTTGTTTTTGCCTCATATGATATTCAACAAAGTAAATATGAATTGATTGCAAAATTGTGAATAATCTTGACAGATTGTATGGGTTGTTCACAAAGGGTAAAACTGTAGAACTCAAGTTGCCAAATGTATCTCTTTGTCATGGATAATCAATAAATTTTCTCTTAGGCTTCCAACTTGAAATCGTAGTTGAATTGCCTACTATGAATGAAAATGAGAGAGAACACTATATCTGTATTTCTCTAAAATAGTTTCATGAGAATAATCTAACTGTACAAGTTGATTTGACAACTTTGTCCTTTGAATCAGTGGACAAATGCCCTACCAACTGAGCTTTACCGACTGAGCAACTCAGTACTCAGCAGCTCAGTCGGTAGAGCTAGAGATTTGTCCAGTGACCCAAAGGTTGGCAGTTTGAATCCCAAATGATAAAACATCATTGATTGAGCTGTCAGATCCACTAAAGCACAGGTTGGCGGTGTGATTCCGGCTCCCACAGATGAATACTGTTACGTCCTTAGGTAAGACACATAACCTACCTTGTCCCCAATGTCTCCATACAATGGTGTATGAAAGGGTGAGTTGTTCCTTTAATTCACATGTGTCAAACTCAAGGCCCGGGGGCCAAATATGGCCCTCCACATCATTTTATGTGGCCCTTGACATGGTAAATTAAAAGGTATGACATGTCATTTTATCAAGAGATATGTTGTTACACAAACATATTTGTACATCTATGCAAATGAATATGCAATATTTGAAACTTGAATAAGTAATAAATACACAAACAGTTAATTAACAAGCTAAAAAAGTAGTTACATCTATTTTACATCTGGCCCTTTGAAGGCAGCCATTTTGCTGATGTGGCCCTCGGTGAAAATGTGTTTGACACCCCTGCTTCAATTGATATAATTGAAGTACAACCCCAATACCAATGAAGTTGGGACGCTGTGTAAAACTTTTTAAAAAATACAGAATACAATGATTTGCAAATCTTTTTCAACATATATTGAAGTGAATAAACTACAAAGACATGATATTTAATGTTCAAACTGATAAACTTTATTGTTTTTGTGCAAATATTCACTCATTTTCAATTTGATGCCTGCAACATGTTCCAATAAAGCTGGGACTGGGGCAACAAAAGAAAGGGAAAGTTGAGGAATGCTTAAAATACACCTGTTTGGAACATTCCACAGGTGAACAGGATTGTTGGAAACAGGTGAGTGTCATGATGGGTATAAAAGGAACATCCCCGAAGGGCTCAGTCATTCACAAGCAAGGAAGGGGTTCACCACTTTGTGAACAACTGCGTGAGCAAATAGTCCAAGAGTGTAAGAACAATGTTTCTCAACATACAATTGCAAGGAATTTCAGGATTTCCTCATTTATGGTCCATAATATCATCAAAAGACTTTATTATGGACCATATGGACCACGGGAACGGGAGCATCCTGGGTGAGTGGGAGCATGCTATCGCGAGAGTGAGATCACAACAAGGAAATACAACTTATCGGGCAAGCTTAAATTACCATAAAAGAAGAAAGACTATAAAAACTTCTCAACATTAAATGAACACATCACATCATCCTGACGCATAAAAATGGATACTATAACAGACCTCGAGCAGCATATTGATAACTACTACAATCAACACCGGCAAAACATGGACACGCCGTCAGGCCGCGCTCCCGAATGCAAGAAAGCAGACTCTGCCACAGACACCGATGACCTCGAAATGACTCAAATTCAGGTCAGTTTACTCGACAGCATCAGAGACTCAGACCCATAGTGGCCAAGTTTGCACATTTCAAACACAAGGAACTGTTGAAAAGCAGGGGCAAACAGCTAAAAGGCACCACATTCGGACTAACTGACCAATTCCCAAGGAAATACAGGAACACAGAAAGATACTATATCCCATATTGAAGACAGCTGAAAAAACAATAAACGTGCATATCTGGTAGTGGATGAACTATACATTGAAGGACAGTTATACAGAGACTCTTCCTCAATGCCATGGCTCTTCTAAAAAGGTACTGTACACTGCCAAATAGATGACCCTAACCCTCCCACTGTTAGCCCTCTAAGCCTCTAATACCTTTGAATAATTGTACCCCCCAACCTAACCTCATGTCTCTATACCTGTACGCACCTGACCCTGTGTTTTCATTGTATGTTCTATGTTTCACATGTATTGTACATTCTATGTCACACACTCAGACACAATACATATACACACACACTCAAAACACAACCACTACTTAATTAATTTCACACAGATGATGCTTTCAAAATGTCTTTCCTTAAATTTGGATCATGGAACATCAGAGAAATTGGCTCTCAAATAAAAAGGAACCCACCTCAAACACTTACAACCTGATATATGCCTTTTACAGGATACCCACCTACCAAAATCAGAAAATAATAAACTCTACAATTGGAAACTGTAACAATTGGAAACCTATATGGACTGAACACAGACAATCTGACTTTTTTCCATAACTTCTTCACGTCCCTCTCCCTACACTCAAACTTCCCTATCATTGTTGGAGGTGACTTTAACACTGTTATAAACCCATCATCGACCGCAACAACACCCTATCCAACAAAACATCACAAGCCACTGAAATAATAAAACAATATACAAATGAAATGGGCCTAGGCGATAGCTGGCGACACCAAAACCTGACAGCAAGGCAATACTCCTTCTATTCCCCAGTCCATAAATCCTATTCTTGCATTTATTATTTCCGTATTACTAATTCCATAATAACAAACATCACAAATCCCACAATACACCCCATAATTATCAGTGATCATGCCCCAATAACATTTATTTGGAATAACTCAAACTCACATAAAACAACCACTAGATGGCAACTGAACACATCCCTCCTTAAAGACCCAGAATTTAATAACCTTATCCAAAGAGAGTGGACATCCTTTCTGGAAATAAATGATTCCCCAAAGTCATCTCATGAGAGGCAGGCAAAACAGTATTAAGGAGAACCATCATATTGTTTTCAACATATAAGAAAAAGAAAGAACAACAAGAACAAAATGAACTGGAACAGAAAATAAAACAGCTAGAAACCATAAATGCAAGCAACCCCACAGAAAAAAATACAAGATGAACTAAGGCAGCATAATTACAAGCTGAATCATATTATTAATAGTAAAAACAAATTTGTGGTACACAGACTACGACAAGAACATTTCCATCACAATAATAAATCAGGCAAATATCTAGCAAAACCAAATAAAGCAAAATAAAGAAAAAACAATCATTGTCAGTATTAAGGACACACAACACAGTCACCAGAAGAAATAAACCACATATTCAAGGACTTTTATATATCCCTACACTCACCAGACAAAATAATCGAACAATCAGACATAAATGCCTTTCTAAACAATATTACTATTCTAAAGCTCTCACAAGACCAAATAAGCATGCTTGAGGCCCCTATAAATGATAAGGAACTGCACACTGTAATCAATTTAATGCCCAACAACAAGACCCCAGGACCTGATGGCTTTCCTGCTGAATTCTACAAGCATTTTTGGACCATTCTCTCACCATTGCTGCTTCGACTGATTATTGAAATGAAAGGATCAGGCAGATTACCCATGCACTCCCACTCATCCCAAAACCCAACAAAGATCTGACACTACCCTCAAATTACCGACCCATCTCTCTTATTAATGCAGACCTTAAAATCATTACAAAATGTTTAGCTTACCAAATTGAAAAAAGTTATCCCCTCTATCATACACCCAGATCAAACAGGCTTCATTAAAAACACACATTCATCAAATAACACCCACAGACTATTCAATTTAATGCAATATTCAACCGCTGAACAAAACCGAACCATAAGAGTCCAACTAGATTTGACAGCATTTGACAGAGTAAACTAGTCTTTCTTGCTTTCAAGACTGCAAAAACTTGGGTTTGGGGGATCATTTATCAATTGGATATGTATCTTGCATACTTCAGCTACAGCTACAGTTTTGACTAATGGATTGATCTCACAACCATTTACACTCCATAAAGGAACCAGACAAGGATTTTCACTTTCTCCAGCATTATTTACTATATTTATTGAACCACTTGCAGCAGCCATCCGTCAAAATCCAACCATTACAGGCATTCAGACACCCACTCATCACCATAAAATTAGCTTATACGCAGATGATATACTACTGTACTTACAGCAACCATACACAGCACTGACAGAAATCATCAAACTAATCAAACAATTCTCACACATCTCAGATTACTCAATTAACCTTCACAAATTGACCATCCTACCTCTACAAACCAATAGCTGGGATGCGGCAGTCCATACCTCCTCATACCCATATTCGCAAATCACATCACTTACCTGGGCATCAGGTTCTCCTCCAGGCTGTCAGAGCTGTTCAGTCTTAACTACACTCCCCTTCTTAAATCAGTCACAGATAGCCTCCAACTTTTGATGAATCTTCCGTTATCCCTCATTGGCTGAATTGCAACAGTTAAAATGCCAATTCTCCCTAAAATGATGCATTTATTGGAACGTGTTGCAGACATCAATTAAAAATGAGCGAATATTTGCATAAAAATAATAAAGTTTATCAGTTTCAACATTAAATATCATGTCATGTGGTTTATGCTTTTCAATATAGGTTGAAAAAGATTTGCAAATGATTGTATTCTGTATTTTTTTGTAAGTTTTACACAGCGTACCAACTTCATTGGTATTGTGGTTGTAATTGTTTGGACAGTGCTCCAACTTAGGGCTGCAGCTGTTTGTGTAAGACAAGTTGAATTAACGTATATGAGAGCCCTTTTATATGGTCTAATTGTGTATTTTTTATTTATTCACTGTCATTACTGTTAGTAATTAGTATGTGAAACAGAACATTCATTTGGCAGGAGGGCAAAGCAGTTTTACAATAGAATAAATTCAGAGCTTTTCAGTAAAGAGTATTTACGCAGGAGCAAGTGGAAACTATTTGATTAGACCTGGCAACACGGTGGGTTTAATTTACGTTTTGGAGAAAGTGTTTAGAGAAATAATTTAAAGGTTTACCCAAACAGACAATTCCTATCAATCCATTTTCTAATTAGCACTAAGCTTCTATTTATATCTAGAAAGTAACTGTGTGCTACTTTTTCACAAGCAAAATAATCACTAACAATGAAAGCTGTGTGTAGAATTGCCAATGTATTTATTGCTGGATTATGAGTTGATATAAAATTCTAATGGTCAGAAACTGAATATAATTAAATTAGTTGGACATTAAAGCTACCTCCTGTAGTCTCTGGTCTTCTTCTGTCAGACTAAAGCTGGCACACTGTCACAGCAGTAATAGATAGCATCTAATAGTGTTATGAGTTGGCCACTCTAAACAAATGGTAGCTTTAAATGGTTTTATAAGGGACTGAAAAACGTACAATAAAAAGATGACAAGTGGGTTAGATGACATGGCTTAAAAATACTCAATTATAGGTCAAATAACAGCACAAATGTACACTTAAAATATCCACTTAATACAGACATATTTTGTATTTGTATTTACAAATGTTTATTCAACTTAAGAATAGTTCAAAGTTCAGTTTATGGAGAAACGTTTTCTTGATAAATGGCACTGAATAAAAGTCTGTTTGTTTGAGTTCAAGAAATTAAAGTTGAATACATCATGCATCTTTATGTGTTTCAATGAGAAAAAATAAAATAGAATAAAAATAATCTGAAAAATGTGACATTGCTTTAAAGGACCTATATTACACAAAATTGTTGTGATCTTTAAGCCATGATATAATATATAATTGATGGATTCAAAATATACATTCAAGTTATATTATGTTATCTCACTGTTCATTTTAAAGGTACTGTAATGTAATGTTCACTCTTTATTTAGTCATTATATTCAACTATGTAAACTATGTAATCTGCACTAATGTTTGTTCTTGAGTCTTGCAGAAAATGTCTTTTGAAAGTGCAGGATCCCACGGGAAGAAGGTCACTGTGAAACCTAAAACAGAAACATCATGGGAGGATGTTTTGTGGAAAGAGTGACCTTCTGGAAATGCAAAAACAGAATATATTTCTCTGTGAATTTCGTCATATGTTTTTACACTGCTTGCCCCCCCCCCCCTTTCAGAGTACGTGTATGTAACTAGGGTTCCCTAACTTTAGTAAAAGAGGTGAAAGACGGTCTGGGCCCCCAGAGAGGGTGGTGATTTGTAACTGGGGTTTTTTGCCTCTCCGCTCTTTCTCCTCAATATTGAGACAAAATAATCTCTCTTGTCTTCTCTTCTCTTTTGAACTGTAATATAGGTTGTGAACCTATCAATAATATAATACTGTTAACTCCTCAAAAACATACCCAGTTTTGTTTTGTTTCATTCACACATGTTTGAGTGACCCTTTGTTAAAGCCCAAAATGCCCTGCTCCAGCTTGTGATGCCATGAAGTGGTAGTTTTCAAGATAATATGCAACATTTTACTTTTAGTTCAGTGGATCTAGAGATGAAATTATCCAACCGATTCTAGTGAAGGTGTATGAAGTTTAAGTGGAGTTTTAATGGAGCACCCCTTGTATTACCACATGACATCAGAAGGTGGAACAGAGTGTTTTCCATTTGAGAGAAGAGCTCAGCGTAAATATGCAGGGTTTGAGTGTTAAATATATGTCAGTGAAATAAAACACAACACCAAGTATGTTTTTAATGAGGAAACAACAATATAACATAGACCACAAAATAGCCTAAAATGGGCTCTTTAAATCTATGATACCACAGAAATAAAATAGCTAACCTTGGACAGCAAGATGGATTCTCATCATACTTGTGAGTTCACAAACTCATGAGAATCTATCTTGCCATGTCCCTGGTAGTGCGATAGGGCCCGACGGGTGGGGCACCAATCACAGAGCAGCATTGAGGTTTGTGTGGAAGCCAAAGGCGAAGCGCTCAAGCAAGCTCAAACAAACACCGACCGATGTACAGGCTATTTTAGCATCAATATGGACCATTTAGTTTGTGAAAAACATTCAGAAGATAAGTGCTTTGTGCATTTGAGAACAGGGATGATGTCTGTGCTTTTCTCTCAAAAGGGTGTAACTAAAGTTTGTTTTTTCATCTTGTTCTGCTGTGGTGATGCTTTGGCTACTCAGATTCAAATAATCATCATGACGTTTGGCATTTTCCGATTACTTTCAGCGAGCGCCATCCTGGATTGATGATGTGTAGAACTCAATTCAGAGTGTTACACATATCAATATGGCATGAGCCAAGTTATAAAATAGCAGTAAAGTGTCAGGTCCAATCGAACACAGGCAAGAGAGAAAGAGAGCCATGAGGTGGGACGAACTATGAGGAGGTGAAAAGTTCAACCAAAACTGACCGACCAGAGAACAGCAAAAGGAGAGGTCACCCAAGCTGTAAAAGACTCTAAAGTACTCTGACTTTATCCACTTCCTACCCAATGACAAGCCTTTATAACAATGCAGCATTGAAAGACTTTGGTTCAGAAACACTTTTTACAGTGTACAGGCCCACACGGACAGAGCCGACTCACGGGAGGCACCAGAATCGAGGTCATCTAAGACAAGTTTTCACACAACCAGCTGGTTTCTTAAAACTTCTCCTCTGCTGCTCCTGCTTATGAATATACATGGCACTTAACTCCCGGGAGGCCTTGAATACGAAGGTGCCCAGATGGGAAAAAAAAACTATCACCAAACTCCATTTCACCTTCACAAAATTTAGCTTTTACTAAATCTAAGGCGGGTAGCAGTGCAGTGGGATCTTTGTATTCCTGCCTGCACCTGCCAAGACAAATGTCAGGCTTAAATAAACTGGGAGAGGCCTCAGACTTCATACATTATGGCAAGGAAAGACCCAGAAAGTTCACTGAGAATACACCCTTTCACATCTGTGTAGTCATTCAAAGCAGAGGTGAACTTTGTGCTCATATTAATGGACAGAAAAAAAGTTTGCAGATATAGTTGTATCACAGCAATATACACTACCAATCAAAAGTTTGGACACATCCTCTCATTCAGTGGTTTTGTATTTGTCTTTGTTTTTTTGTTTTTTTTACTATTTTCAAAATTTTAGATACATACGAAAGACATCAAATATATGAAGCAAAATATAGGGAATTATGTAGTAAAGATAAAAAGGTAAATAGCTCTACTATTTTATATTCAATTCCTCAGAGTATCCACCCTTTGCTTTGTCACAAAACATTTAGTAGTTATTTAACTTTTTTTCTTTGCTATATACCATATTTTACGGACTATAAGTCACACTTTTTTCATTGTTTGTTTGGGGATGCAACTTATACTCAGATGCAACTTATTATTCAAGTATTTAATTTCACGTCTTTGTTATTGTCACAATGACAACTGCGCAAGGGCACTCTAGGCTAGTTCACTAGTATGGCAGCCATGCAGAACCAGCGCTTAATCTACTTCCGTATCGGTGCTTCATCTACTTCTGGAGCAGGCAGAGTTGTTCAGAAATGAAACGAAAATGAAGAATTCATGGATTTAGTGATTTGGGGTGAGATGGAGTGTAAACTTGTTAGCTTGTTTTTTTATGCTTTTAGTTGTCTGACTGTTAATATCTTATGTTAACATACCAGACATGTATTCAGTTTGTTGTCTATGTGTTACGTTAGCATGCTGTACTGCTATTCAGCCTGTTGTTCCCTATTTTATTGTTATTATTATAACTTGCCTTTAAAGGTAAAATGTCTGTTGTTGATCTCAATTTTGTAAAATAAATTTCCCCAGAAAATGTGACTTATAGCCCAGTGCGACTTATATATGTTTTTTTCTTCATTATTACGCATTTTTTTGCTGGTGCAACTCATACTCTGAAGCGACGTATAGTCCGAAAAATAGAGTAATCCATATATCTTGCTTTATATAGGCAACGTCTTCTGTATGTATAAAAAGTAGTAAAAAAAAAAAAAAAAAAAAAGAAAAGAAAAAAAAAGAAACCTTGAATGAGAGAGTGGGTCCAAACTGGTGTTGTTTAAACATACACTACCAGTCAAATGTGCTTTTTAAAATGTATTTATTTATTTTATTTTTACTACTTTTTTATATTTTAGAAAGTATGGAATATATGAAATATGAAATATAAGAAGAAAGATATATGGAATTATGTAATTAAAAAAAGTTAAACAAAACAAAGGGTGGCTACTTTGAGGATTTGAATATTTCATTTACCTGTTTTTATTTGCTACATAATTATTATATCTTGTTTCATATATTTGATGTCTTCTATATGTATCTAAAAAGTAGAAAGCAGCAAAAGAAAAAAAAAAGTCACATTTTTTTTTTTTTAAGTAAAAAAAAAAAAAAGTAAAAAAAAACAAACATTGCATGAGATGGTGTGTCCAAGCTTTTGAGTGGTAGTGTGTATGTACTATATCTATGTATGCGGGACTGTGAAGACTTGTCTAAAGCTTAAACTTGGTTTATTCTATACTTTTCTCTTGATTTAGTGTATCTGTTCTGTGCAGAATGTGGTGTACATGCAGGAAGTATAATTCAAGCTTACTCATTTTTAGCTGATGGTCAAGAATATTACAGATCTATTGAAACCTCTCCTGGACCACTCCTGATGATAGTTGATTGCGTCAACTTTCTATAACCATGAAAATAAATTAGTACTGCTAAATATTTTGAGTAATAATAATTTTACAGTAGTACTACAAATTGTTGAAAAAGTGCCTCATCTTTTTGCAGCTGAAAAGACTTAAAAGAAAACATTAGTCCATTAGTCAGTGTTGTGTTTTTCAATTGATGATGTGAATATATGATCACACTTCATATTACACTGTCCTCCAACAGTTTACAGATTATCACACTTTAAATCTGTAAATGGCTCTTGCACTTTAATTTGCACTTTGTAAATGCTCCTGACATGCTGCTGACCTCTTGGCCAGGCCCTCCTTGAAAAAGAGATGCCAATCTCAACAGGTCTTTTCCTGGTTAAATAAAGGTTAAATACTACTACTGCTACTACTACTACTACTACTACTACTACTACTACTACTACTACTACTACTACTAATAATAATAATAATAATAAATATATTCATACCATTTTATTTATTTTTTTTATACTTTACTACTATATTACTACTACTACTGCTATTACTACTACTACTACTACTACTACTACTACTACTACTACTACTACTACGACGTTGTCCTTTTCCTACAAACCAGCATGTTAACCTGCTTGTATACCATATATGTTCATTAACGTTGCCCCCACCAAAGAAACAAATATAACACCTCAGAATCGGCTTTACTCCGAATGTCTTTACAGTCAATATTTTCAACCCTCCCATCACTATTTTTCTTCCTTGTATAGACAGTGAAAGTGTCCCATATTTCAGTAGATTTAGACCTGCTGTTTTGCTTTCTGTCTCATTCCCCCTCTCAGCTGTCCCGGTCCCTCCTGCCTTCACTCTGCTCCTGCTCTGCTCTGGCTCTGCTCATGTTGGAGTTTGATGGTGCCTTCAGGAGCTTATGTCTGCTCTGTTCAAACCTGGCTCTGCTCCCAGCACCTGTCCCAAACCTAGCAGGCCATGGAAAACTAATACACTGGCTCACCATGTCATAGTTTTTGTCCTTTTTGTTCGGTCTCTGGCCAAAGACAAGCTGGGGCATGATATGAAATGGACAAACACGTCAAGATGGTTTGTACAGAGGAGAGAAAATCAATTTATGGTTAGAGGCATTCAGATGTTAGAAATGCCATAAGAGGATGTGAAGTGAAGATTTATGAACACAGTGGGAATTAAGTTAGTTTGAGTGGAAATGTTTCAGATGAGTCACTGTTGCCACCAGTAAGATCAGTAAGTATTGTATACAACAGCCCTTAAAGAAGACATATCGTACTTGTGTCTATGACACCCATGGATCATTATGTTATAATTTGTACATTTTAAATTGCAATATTCATCTAAAACAACTGAGCAAAAGAAACACATCCACTGACTTTCGCGTTAGAAAACTGCGGTGCCCAACGCCATCACAACAAAGAGCCGTGTAGCTGTTGGCCTCTTATGGATGGGTCACTACAGTGATAGCAGATTTTTTTTTTTTTTCATTTGTGCCAAAATGGCTACGCGACACTGCTGAATTGCTCACTTACCATTGATTAAGAAAACAGCGATTGACCGGCAATATGGTGAAAATAAGCGATTAAAGATTGCTCAAACGTACACAAATCACTCCAGAAACAACTTTTAGAGGGTGAATGAGAACGGAAAACAACAACAAAAGCTCTGAAAAGTTGATTTTGCATAATAGGTCTGCTTTAAAAAAAACAACATAGAGTGTATATAGACCTAGACCAAGTGTTCAACTTTTTTTTTTCTTATAGCAACCAGTAAACATAAGATTTCTGTCATGGCCCAGGGAATGGAGTGATAACAATGACAAAAAAATGCATACCATCTCTAACCATAGTCCATGAAACTGTTTTATTAGTGAATTTATTTATTTTTGTAGAAACAAAAATCACAACAGCAGTTACCTTGTAGGGCTTATCAAAACTGTTGATTTAATCAAAAGAAAGTCAGAAAATCAAATAATGAAACAGTCATTGTTCAATAAAAGTTAGAAAATCAAACACTGAAACAGCCATTGTTCAATATAACACAAACAGCTTAACCAACATTTATGCTTGTTGGATTACTGGGATAATTTGGCTCTATTTTATTTTTTTAAGCTTTTTGAGCCCTAAGGCTTTATTAGACAAGGCATCTAAAGAGTTAAATGGGGGTAGAGAGAGGGTAGAGACATTCAGGAAGCAGTTATATACAGGAGATGAACCCACAACACTGAGATCAGCCCACAACACTGGGGTGGTACAAGTGCAACTGGTCAAACCGCTACACTAGCACTGCAAGCACAAATTGGCTCTATTTCTTCAAAGTTATAAAACTTGGAAGAATATGTCATGGTAAACTACACCAGCAAAATAAAACCAACCTAAAAAATTAAATAAAATTTTGCTCTTTGGCCCGGTACCCGATGGCCCACTGCCTGGTTGTGGAGCCTAGGGCCATAGAAAGTATATATAGATGGACACAGCTAACCTGCTAGTCGCCTCGTTCCAAATAGGAAGTGAGTATGAGAGCGCTTCTGACTCCATAGCCCCTTTCTGTAGCTTCTGCTGTCAGGCTCGTCATTTTTCTTTTAAAATGTTTGTATTAATCCGCACTACATGACCCTGGTGTTTTTTTTTTGTTTTTCTTTTGCTATTAACATTAATTAATAAAAGACTTCTTTCCTCAAGGTCATTCCCGCCAGTGTTAGCAACAGGTTCGATGACAGCGTTGCTAAGCGCCTACCCCCTGCGAAACCAGCGGTGTGGGTGGGAAGGGGCATTACCTTCAACAGCCTCACTCCAGATTGACTCTTTTGTCGCTGTAATACTTATGGTCAGAATTCCAAATATGGAACTTGGCTCCAAATTCTCCACTATAACTGAGTGTTTACACAGACATCTATAACTACTAGTCTCAGTGAGCTTCATTTGACTGGAGTCGAATACTATGGGTAATGTCATACTCACTTAGTCCACTGCTTTATACAGAACAGTGGTTGGAGACCTCTGATCTATTGTAAGTCCACCTTCTTCTATGCATTCCTTTGGCAGATCTAGTCCTTGCTTCATATGCCTGAGGTGGCTTGGTCTCCTGCTCTGGCCCTATGCCTGTTCACATGTCTGTATACAGGACTGTCCCACCTGAGGCTGTCCACTCCACCAGGGATCTGAGGCGCTCGCCATATGCTCCAGGCCTGCTGTTCAGAGGCAGACTAAACTGGCATTGTGTCCGTCAAACTGGCAATTCCATCACTGAGAGTCTATACTTATCAAATCTTTTTCTCACAGAACCTTGCAAAAAGAAGTTGCATTCAGTCAAATATTAGTCACTATTAAAGGAGACATAATAATAATAATTTTGTAATAATTTGTATTGTGTATGTATGTATGTACGGTGACCTTGAGAGCCTTGAAAGGCGCCTAACAAATAAAATGTATTATTATTATTATTATTATTATTAATAATAATAATAATAATAATAATAATAATAATTAAAACTGCAAGCAGTGATAAAGGCCCTCGCCACCCCTTGCGACCGCGGGGTAAAGGCCACAGTGAATATCCTGCCTCTCGTTCCCGCTTACATCGCCCCTCCCCCCAAAATCAGCGACAGAGTAATACTACTGCATTCATTCCAATGAGACCATTTATGACATTGTCACGCCTTCACAGTTGGAAATAGAGGTATGTCTTCTTTGCCTTTTTTGTTCAGTATGATGAGAAGAATATGTATATCAAATTTCAATGGTCTGTGAGACAGTAATTATTTTTCATCCTTGTTGACCAAAACCCATGTAACCCATCAAACGTTGCCATGGCAACACCTTTGAAAATAGAGGTATGGTGTCATTAACTTTTTTGTTCAGTATAAGAATAGGGATGTAATTTTTTTACGTACCATGTAAAAATTTTAAAGAGGGCGCTGTGGAGCAATGTAATATTTGACATATGTAAATTGCATATTTATGCACTCAGATCAAGACATAGAACAAAACATATATTAATGCCGGGAAATAGGAAACTGCATGTTTGAGTTACAGGCTATTTAAAACTTCAAAAAATGTCTTTTTATTTGAAGGCTGGTCACACCCACATTTTATAACTTTAAAAAATCCAAGAGAGTAGCCTATAATCCCACATGGGTCTAGTTCATTTTGACCAATTTGCAAGTTTCTTGAATTAAAATCCAAGGAGCAAAAATCCAAATGTTAGAGTTAAAATTTTGGAAAAATGGTGTTCCACCCACAATGGCCGACTTCCTGTAGGGTTTAGGGTGGGGTCATAATATATTCTTTACTTGTCTTGACATGTTCTGTTTGTACCAAATTTCATTTGTCTACAAATTCTATAATTCTATGTCTATAAAAAAGGTCTCTCATTGCCGTAATGTATTTCAAAATTTGAGGTGGCGCTATTGAGTCATTTTGAAACATTAATTTTTTTGAACATCAAAATAATAAATTTTTCACCAACCTTGAATTTTGGGTCCAATAAAATTGACTTTTCGTTAACGTTCAGGGGGTCAAAAATGACTTCAAAGCGGTAAGTATAATAATAATAATAATAATTAAAACTGCAAGCAGTGATAAAGGCCCTCGCCACCCCTTGCGACCGCGGGGTACACGCCACCGCGGAGATCCTGCCTTTCGTTCCCGCTTACATCGCCCCTCCCCCCAAAATCAGCGACTGAGTAATACTACTCCATTCATTCCAATGAGACCATTTATGACATTTTCACGCCTGAACGGTTGGAAATAGGGGTATGTCGTCATTGGTTTTATTGTCCATTATGATGAGAGTAATATGTGTACCAAATTTCAATAGTCTATGACACAGTAAATATTTTTCATCCTTGTAGACCAAAACCTATGTATTTCAATGAGAAATGTCAGACGTTGCCATGGCAACACCTTTAAAAATAGAGGTATGGTGTCTTTGACTTTTTTGTTCAGTATCGGAATAGGGATGTTCATGCCAAATTTCAAATGTTTGTGACAAAGTAATTTTTTTACGTGCCATTTAAAAATTTCAAGGGGGCGCTGTGGAGCAATGTAATATTTGATATGTGTAAATTGCATATCTATGCACTCAGATGAAGATTTTGAACAAAAAGTATATTAATGCCGGAAAATAGGAAACTGCATGTTTGAGCTATGGGACATTTAAAACTTCAAAAAATGCCTTTTTTCTTTGCAGGCTGGCCACACCCACATTTTATAATTTAGAAAATTCCAAAAGAATTCCCTATAATCCCACATGGGTCTAGTAAATTGTGACCATTTTGCAAGTTTCTTGAATGAAAATCCACGGCATAAAAAATCCAAATTTTAGTACAAATACAAAATACAAAATACAAATACAAAATATTTTGCCAATCTTGAATTTTAGGCCATAGTTTGATGAGTGTAGAGCATCTATTTAGTCTACAACAAAGTCCAGTACTCTGAACCCCATTCATTTCAATGACACATTTATTATGTTACCACGGTAACATAGTTGCAGACAGAGGTATGTTCTCTTTGGCTTTTTTGTTCAGTTTGCCAAGCCAAATGTCCATGCCCAATTTCAAATGTTTACGTCAAAGTAATTTTTTTGGTCCAATTCAAAAGTTCAAGGGGGTGCTGTGGAGCAAAAAAAAAATCTGACATATGTAAATTGTATATCTTTTCATGTAGATCAAGATTTTAAACAAAATGTATATCAATTCCGGGAAATAGGAATGTGTGAGTGATGCACATTTTAACACTTCAAAATATTGCTTTTTTCTTTGCAGGCTGGCCACACTCACATTTTATGATGTAGAAAAATCCAAGACAGTTCCCTATAATCCCACATGGGACAAGTTCATTTTGACCAATTTGCAAGTTTCTTGAATGAAAATCCAAGGCACAAAAAATCCAAATGTGAGAGGTAAAATTTTGAAAAAATGGGGTTCTGTCCACAATGTCTGACTTCCTGTAGGGTTTAGGGTGGGGTCATAATATAATTTTTTACTTGTCTTGACATGTTCTATATTTGTACCAAATTTCATTTGTCTATGATGAAAAAGGTCTCTCATTGCTGTAATGTATGTGAACATTTGAGGTGGCGCTATTGAGTCGTTTTGAAACATTAATTTTTTGCAGATGAAAATACAACATTTTTTGCCAAACTTGAATTTTAGGCCATAGTTTGATGAGTGTAGAGCATCTATTTAGTCTACAACAAAGTGCAGTACTCTGAACCCCATTCATTTCAATGACACATTTATTATGTTACCACGGTAACATAGTTGAAAATAGAGGTATGTTCTTTTTGACTTTTTTGTTCAGTATAGCAATAGGGATGTCCATGCCAAATTTCAAATGTTTATGTGAAAGTAATGTTTTTGGTCCAATTCAAAAGTTCAAGGGGGCGCTGTGGAGCAATTTATTGTCTGACCTGTGTAAATTGTATATCTATGTGTTCAGATCAACAGTTTGAATAAAAAAGTATATTCCTGCCGGGACATAGGACACTAACTGTGTGAGCTACACGCATTTAAAACCTTAAAAAAAACATCTTTTTTCTTTGCAGGCTGGCCACACCCACATTTTATAACTTAGAAAATTCCAACAGAGTTTCTTATAATCCCACATGGGTCTAGTTCATTTTGACAAATTTTCATGTTTCTTGAATGAAAATCCGAGGTGTAAAAAATGCAAATGTGAGAGGTAAAAGTTTGGAAAAATGGGGTTCCGCCCACAATGGCCGACTTCCTGTAGGTTTTAGGGTGGGGTCATAATGTAATTTCTTTCTTGTCTTGACATGTTCTATGTTTGTACCAAATTTCATTTGTCTACGATGAAAAAGGTCTCTCTTTGCCGCAATGTATTTGAACTTTTGAGGTGGCGCTATTTAGTCATTTTGAAACATAAATTTTTTTCCACATGAAAATACAACATTTTTTGCCAATCTTGAATTTTAGGCCATAGTTTGATGAGTGTAGAGCATCTATTTAGTCTACAACAAAGTCCAGTACTCTGAACCCCATTCATTTCAATGACACATTTATTATGTTAGCACGGTAACATAGTTGAAAATAGAGGTATGTTCTCATTGGCTTTTTTGTTCAGTATGATGAGAGGAATATGTGTACCAAATTTCAATGATCTATGACAAAGTAATAATTTTTCATCCCAGTTATCCAAAACCCATGTATTTCAATGAGAAATGTCAGACGTTGCCATGGCAACACCTTTGAAAATAGAGGTATGGTGTCATTGACTTTTTTGTTCAGTATGGGAATAGGGATGTTCATGCCAAATTTCAAATGTTTGTGACAAAGTATTTTTTTTACATGCCATTTAAAAATTTCAAGGGGGCGCTGTGGAGCAATGTAATATTTAATATGTGTAAATTGCATATCTATGCAGTCAGATCAAAAATTTGAACAAAATGTCTATTAATGCCGGGAGATAGGATACTGCATGTGTGAGTTATGCTCACTTTAACACGTCAAAATATTGCTTTTTTCTTCGATTGGTGGCCACACCCACATTTTATGATGTAGAAAAATCCAAGATAGTTTCCTGTAATCCCACATGTGTCTAGTTCATTTTCACCAATTTGCAAGTTTCTTGAATGAAAATCCAAGGCGCAAAAAATCCAAATGTGAGAGGTAAATTTTTGGAAAAATGGGGTTCCGCCCACAATGGCCGACTTCCTGTAGGGTTTAGGGTGGGGTCATAATATAATTTTTTACTTGTCTTGACATGTTCTATGTTTGTACCAAATTTAATTTGTCTACGATGAAAAAGATCTCTCATTGCCGCAATGTATTTCAAATTTTGAGGTGGCGCTATTGAGTCATTTTGTTACATACATTTTTTTGCACATCAAAATACAACATTTCTTGCCAATCTTGAATTTTAGGCCATAGTTTGATGAGTTTAGAGCATCTATTTAGTCTACAACAAAGTCCAGTCCTCTGAACCCCATTCATTTCAATGACACATTTATTATGTTATCACGGTAACATAGTTGCAAATAGAGGTATGTTGTCATTGGCTTTTTTGTTCAGTTTGCCAAGCCAAATGTCCATGTCGAATTTCAAATGTTTACGTCAAAGTAATTTTTTTGGTCCAATTCAAAAGTTCAAGGGGGCGGTGTGGAGCAATATCATGTCTGACCTATGCAAATTGTATATGTATGGTTCAGATCCACATTTTGAAAAAAATGTATATTAATGCCGGGAATTTGCAAACTGCATGTGTGAGTTATGTGCACTTTAAAACTTCAAAATATTGCTTTTTTCATTGCAGGCTGGCCACACCCACATTTTATGATATAGAAAAATCCAAGACAGTTCCCTATAATCCCACATGGGTCTAGTTCATTTTTACCAATTTGCAAGATTCTTGAATGAAAATCCAAGGCGCAAAAAATCCAAATGTGAGAGGTAAAATTTTGAAAAAATCGGGTTCCGCCCACAATGGCCGACTTCCTGTAGGGTTTAGGGTGGGGTCATAATATAATTTTTTACTTGTCTTGACATGTTCTATATTTGTACCAAATTTCATTTGTCTACGATGCAAAAGGTCTCTCATTGCCGTAATGTATTTCAAATTTTGAGGGGGCGCTATTGAGTCTTTTTGACACATTAATTTTTTTGCACATGAGAATTCTAAATTTTTTGCCAATTTTGAATTTTAGGCCATAGTTTGGTGAGTGTAGAGCATCTATTTAGTCTACAACAAAGTCCAGTACTCTGAACCCCATTCATTTCAATGACACATTTATTATGTTACCACGGTAACATAGTTGCCGATAGAGGTATGTTGTATTGGCTTTTTTCTTCAGTTTGCCAAGCCAAATGTCCCTGCCGAATTTCAAATGTTTATGTCAAAGTAATTTTTTTGGTCCAATTCAAAAGTTCAAGGGGGCGCTGTGGAGCAATTTATTGTCTGACCTGTGTAAATTGTATATCTATGTGTTCAGATCAACAGTTTGAATAAAAAAGTATATTCCTGCCGGGACATTGGACACTAACTGTGTGAGTTACACGCATTTAGAAACTTCAAAAAACGTCTTTTGTCTTTGCAGACTGGCCACACCCACATTTTATAATTTAGAAAATTCCAGAAGAGTTCCCTATAATCCCACATGGGTCTAGTAAATATTGACCATTTTGCAAGTTTCTTGAATGAAAATCCACGGCATAAAAAATCCAATTGTTAGAGTTAAAATTTTGAAAAAATGGGGTTCCGCCCATAATGGCCGACTTCCTGTAGGGTTTAGGGTGGGGTCATAATATAATTTTTTTCTTGTCTTGACATGTTCTATGTTTGTACCAAATTTCATTTGTCTACGATGAAAAAGGTCTCTCATTGCCGTAATGTATTTCAAATTTTGAGGTGGCGCTATTGAGTCATTTTGATACGTTAATTTTTTTCCACATGAAAATACAACTTGTATTGCCAATCTTGAAATTTAGCCCATAGTTTGATGAGTGTAGAGCATCTATTTAGTCTACAACAAAGTCCAGTACTCTGAACCCCATTCATTTCAATGACACATTTATTATGTTACCACGGTAACATAGTTGAAAAAAGAGGTATGTTCTCATTGGCTTTTTTGTTCCGTATAATGTGAGGAATATGTGTACCAAATTTCCATGGTCTGTGACAAAGTAATAATTTTTCACCCCAGTTATCCAAAATCCATGTATTTCAATGAGAAATGTCAGACGTTGCCATGGCAACACCTTTGAAAATAGAGGTATGGTGTCATTGACTGTATTGTTCAGTATATCAATAGGGATGTCCATGCCAAATTTCAAATGTTTATGTCAAAGTAATTTTTTTGGTCCAATTCAAACGTTCAAGGGGGCGCTGTGGAGCAATTTATTGTCTGACCTGTGTAAATTGTATATCTATGTGTTCAGATCAACAATTTGAATAAAAAAGTATATTCATGCCGGAACGTAGGACACTAATTGTGTGAGTTACATGCAATTAAAAACTTTAAAAAATGGCTTTTTTCTTTGCAGGCTGGCCACACCCACATTTTATAACTTAGAAAATTCCAAAAGAGTTGGTTATAATTCCACATGGGTCTAGATCATTTTGACCAATTTGCAAGTTTGTTGAATGAAAATCCAAGGCGCAAAAAATTCAAATTTGAGAGGTAAAATTTTGAAAAGATGGGGTTCCGCCCACAATGTCTGACTCCCTGTAGGGTTTAGGGTGGGGTCATAATATAATTTTTTACTTGTCTTGACATGTTCTATGTTTGTACCAAATTTCATTTGTCTACGATGAAAAAGGTCTCTCATTGCCGTAATGTATTTCAAATGTTGAGGTGGCGCTATTGAGTCATTTTGATACGTAAATTTTTTTGAACATCAAAACACAACATTTTTTGCTAATCTTGAATTTTAGCCCATAGTTTGATGAGTGTAGAGCATCTATTTAGTCTACAACAAAGTCCAGTACTCTGAACCCCATTCATTTCAATGACACATTTATTATGTTACCACGGCAACATAGTTGAAAATAGAGGTATATTGTCATTGGCTTTTTTGTTCAGTTTGCCAAGCCAAATGTCCATGCCGAATTTCAAAGGCTTATGTGAAAGTAATTTTTTTGGCCCAATTCAAAAGTTCAAGGGGGCGCTGTGGAGCAGAAAAAATTCTGACACGTGTAAATTGTATGTCATTTTGTGTAGATCAAGAATTTAAACAAAATGTATTATAATGCCGGGAAAGAGGATACTGCATGTGTGAGTTATGCGCATTTTAACACTTCAAAAAATGTTTTTTTTCTTTGATTGCTGGCCACACCCACATTTTATGATGTAGAAAAATCCAAGACAGTTCCCTATAATCCCAACTGGGGCCAGTTCATTTTGACCAATTTGCAAGTGTCTTGAATGAAAATCCAAGGCGCAAAAAATCCAAATGTTAGAGGTAAAATTTTGGAAAAATGGGGTTCCGCCCACAATGGCCGACTTCCTGTAGGGTTTAGGGTGGGGTCATAATATAATTTTTTTCTTGTCTTGACATGTTCTATCTTTGTACCAAATTTCATTTGTCTACGATGAAAAAGGTCTCTCATTGCCGTAATGTATTTCAAATTTTAAGGTGGCGCTAATGAGTCATTTTCATATGTTAATTTTTTTGAACATCAAAATACAATTTTTTTTGCAAATCTTGAATTTTAGGCCATAATTTGATGAGTGTAGAGCATCTATTTAGTCTAAAACAAAGTCCAGTACTCTGAACCCCATTCATTTCAATGACACATTTATTATGTTACCACGGTAACATAGTTGCCGATAGAGGTATGTTCTCATTGGCTTTTTTGTTCAGTGTGCCAAGCCAAATGCCCATGCCGATTTTCAAATGTTTACGTCAAAGTAATTTTTTTGGCCCAATTCAAAAGTTCAAGGGGGCGCTGTGGAGCAAAAAAAATTCTGACATATGCAAATTGTATATCATTTGGTGCCAATGAAGATTTTAAACAAAATGTATATTAATGCCGGGAAATAGGACACTGCATGTGTGAGTTATGCACACTTTAACACGTCAAAATATTGCTTTTTTCTTTGATTGGTGGCCACACTCACATTTTATGATGTAGAAAAATCCAAGATAGTTTCCTATAATCCCACATGTGTCCAGTTCATTTTCACCAATTTGCAAGTTTCTTGAATCAAAATCCAAGGCGCAAAAAATCCAAATGTGAGAGGTAAAATTTTGGAAAAATGGGGTTCCAACCACAATGGCCGACTTCCTGTAGGGTTTAGGGTGGGGTCATAATATAATTTTTTACTTGTCTTGACATGTTCTATGTTTGTACCAAATTTAATTTGTCTAAGATGAAAAAGGTCTCTCATTGCCGTAATGTATTTCAAATTTTGAGGTGGCGCTATTGAGTCATTTTGATACGTAAATTTTTTTCCACATAAAAATACAACTTGTTTGGCCAATCTTGAATTTTAGGCCATAGTTTGATGAGTGTAGAGCATCTATTTAGTCTACAACAAAGTGCAGTACTCTGAACCCCATTCATTTCAATGACACATTTATTATGTTACCACGGTAACATAGTTAAAAATAGAGGTATGTTCTCATTGACTTTTTTGTTCAGTATAGCAATAGGGATGTCCATGCCAAATTTCAAATGTTTATGTGAAAGTAATGTTTTTGGTCCAATTCAAAAGTTCAAGGGGGCGCTGTGGAGCAATTTATTGTCTGACCTGTGTAAATTGTATATCTATGTGTTCAGATCAACAGTTTGAATAAAAAAGTATATTCCTGCCGGGACATAGGACACTAACTGTGTGAGCTACACGCATTTAAAACCTTAAAAAAACATCTTTTTTCTTTGCAGGCTGGCCACACCCACATTTTATAACTTTGAAAATTCCAAAAGAGTTTCTTATAATCCCACATGGGTCTAGTTCATTTTTACAAATTTTCATGTTTCTTGAATGAAAATCCGAGGTGTAAAAAATTCAAATGTGAGAGGTAAAATTTTAGAAAAATGGGGTTCCGCCCAAAATGGCCGACTTCCTGTAGGGTTTAGGGTGGGGTCATAATGTAATTTTTTTCTTGTCTTGACATGTTCTATCTTTGTACCAAATTTCATTTGTCTATGATGAAAAAGGTCTCTCATTGCCGCAATGTATTTCAAATTTTGAGGTGGCGCTATTGAGTCATTTGGAAACATTAATTTTTTTGAACATCAAAATAATTAATTTTTCACCAATCTTAAATTTTGGGTCCAATAAAATTGACTTTTCGTTAACGTTCAGGGGGTCAAAAGTGAATTCAAAGTCGCGAGCAAAATAAAGAATAATAATAATAATAATAATAATTAAAACTGCAAGCAGTGATAAAGGCCCTCGCCACCCCTTGCGACCGCGGGGTACACGCCACCGCGGAGATCCTGCCTTTCGTTCCCGCTTACATCGCCCCTCCCCCCAAAATCAGCGACTGAGTAATACTACTCCATTCATTCCAATGAGACCATTTATGACATTGTCACGCCTGAACGGTTGGAAATAGAGGTATGTCTTCATTGGCTATTTTGTTAAGTATGATGAGAGGAATATGTGTACCAACTTTCAATGGTCTATGACAAAGTAATTATTTTTCATCCTAGTTAGACCAAAACCCATGTATTTCAATGAGAAATGTCAGACGTTGCCATGGCAACACCTTTGAAAATAGAGTATGGTGTCATTGACTTTTTTGTTCAGTATAGAATAGGGATGTCCATGCCAAATTTCAAATGTTTGTGACAAAGTAATTTTTTTACGTGCCATTTAAAATTTCAAGGGGGCGCTGTGGAGCAATGTAATATTTGATATGTGTAAATTGCATATCTATGCACTCAGATCAAGATTTTGAACAAAATGTATATTAATGCCGGAAAATAGGACACTGCATGTGTGAGTTACGGGCCATTTAAAACTTCAAAAAACATACTTTTTTCTTTGCAGGCTGGCCACACCCACATTTTATAACTTAGAAAATTCCAAAGAGTTCCCTATAATCCCACATGGGTCTAGTTAATTTTGACCAATTTGCAAGTTTCTTGAATGAAAATCCAAGGCGACAAAAAATCCAAATGTGAGAGGTAAAATTTTGAAAAAATGGGGTTCCGCCCACAATGGCCGACTTCCTGTAGGGTTTAGGGTGGGGTCATAATATAATTTTTTACTTGTCTTGACATGTTCTATGTTGTACCAAATTTCATTTGTCTACGATGAAAAAGGTCTCTCATTGCCGTAATGTATTTCAAATTTTGAGGTGGCGCTATTGAGTCATTTTGATACGTTAATTTTTTTGCACATGAAAATACAAATTTTTTGCCAATCTTGAATTTTAGGCCATAGTTTGATGAGTGTAGAGCATCTATTTAGTCTACAACAAAGTCCAGTACTCTGAACCCCATTCATTTCAATGACACATTTATTATGTTACCACGGTAACATAGTTGCAGAATAGAGGTATGTTGTCATTGGCTTTTTTGTTCAGTTTGCCAAGCCAAATGTCCATGCCGAATTTCAAATGTTTACGTCAAAGTAATTTTTTTGGTCCAATTCAAAAGTTCAAGGGGGCGCTGTGGAGCAATATCATGTCTGACCTGATGTAAATTGTATATCTATGTGTTCAGATCAACATTTTGAAAAAAAATGTATATTAATGCCGGGAAATAGGACACTGCATGTGTGAGTTATGATGCAATTTAAAACTTCAAAATATTGCTTTTTTATTTGCAGGCTGGCCACACCCACATTTTATGATGTAGAAAAATCCAAAGACAGCTCCCTATAATCCCACATGGGTCTAGTTCATTGTGACCAATTTTCATGTTTCTCGAATGAAAATCCGAGGCGTAAAAAATCCAAATGTGAGAGGTAAAATTTTGAAAAAATGGGGTTCCGCCCATAATGGCCGACTTCCTGTAGGGTTTAGGGTGGGGTCATAATATAATTTTTTTCTTGTCTTGACATGTTCTATGTTTGTACCAAATTTCATTTGTCTACGATGAAAAAGGTCTCTCATTGCCGCAATGTATTTCAAATTAGGAGGTGGCGCTATTGAGTCATTTTGATATGTTAATTTTTTTTCCACATGAAAATACAACTTGTTTTGCCAATCTTGAATTTTAGGCCATAGTTTGATGAGTGTAGAGCATCTATTTAGTCTACAACAAAGTGCAGTACTCTGAACCCCATTCATTTCAAAGACACATTTATTATGTTACCACGGTAACATAGTTGAAAATAGAGGTATGTTCTCATTGGCTTTTTTGTTCCGTATAATGAGAGGAATATGTGTACCAAATTTCAATGGTCTATGACAAAGTAATAATTTTTCATCCCAATTATCCAAAACCCATGTATTTCAATGAGAAATGTCAGACGTTGCCATTGTAACACCTTTGAAAATAGAGGTATGGTGTCATTGACTTTTTTGTTCAGTATAGCAATAGGGATGTCCATGCTAAATTTCAAATGTTTATGTCAAAGTAATTTTTTTGGTCCAATTCAAAAGTTCAAGGGGGCGCTGTGGAGCAATTTATTGTATGTTTATTGTATGAAATAAAATAGCATTAAGAGTGAGACAGTGTGCGGGAGTTTTTCTTTAATTTTTAGAGAAGTGCTTCACCTCCTACGCACCTGTCGCCCAGTCGGGTGTGCGGAGTTCACACAGAAACGAGGCAATTTATTGTCTGACCTGTGTAAATTGTATATCTATGTGTTCAGATCAACAGTTTGAATAAAAAAGTGTATTCATGCCGGAACGTAGGACACTAACTGTGTGAGTTACGTGCAATTTAAAAATTAAAAAAACATCTTTTTTCTTTGCAGGATGGCCACACCCACATTTTATAACTTAGAAAATTCCAAAAGAGTTTCCTATAATCCCACATGGGTCTAGTTCATTTTGACCAATTTGAAAGTGTTCTTGAATGGAAATCCACGGCGTAAAAAATTCAAATGTGAGAGGTAAAATTTGGAAAAAATGGGGTTCCGCCCACTAATGGCCGACTTCCTGTAGGGTTTAGGGTGGAGTCATAATATAATTTTTTACTTGTCTTGACATGTTCCTATTTTTGTCCCAAATTTCATTTGTCTACGATGAAAAAGGTCTCTCATTGCCGTAATGTATTTCAAATTTTGAGGTGGCGCTATTGAGTCATTTTGATACAGTAAATTTTTTTGCCACATGCAAAACACAACATTTTTTGCCTAATCTTGAATTTTAGGCCATACGTTTGATGAGTGTAGAGCATCTATTTAGTCTACAACAAAGTCCAGTACTCTGAACCCCATTCATTTCAATGACACATTTATTATGTTACCACGGCAACATAGTTTAAAATAGAGGTATGTTCTCATTGGCTTTTTTGTTCAGTTTGCCAAGCCAAATGTCCATGCCAAATTTCAGATGTTTACTGTCAAAGTAATTTTTTTGGTACAATTCAAAAGTTCAAGGGGGCGCTGTGGAGCAATATATTGTCTGACCTACGCAAATTGTATATGTATGTGTTCAGATCCACATTTTGAAAAAAATGTATATTAATGCCGGGAAATAGGACACTTCATGTGTGAGTTACGCGCAATTTAATAGTTCAAAATATTGCTTTTTTCTTTGCAGGCTGGCCACACCCACATTTTATAACTTAAAAAAACTAGGAAGAGTAGTCTATAATCCCACATGGGTCTAGTTCATTTTGACCAATTTGCAAGTTTCTTGAATGAAAATCCAATGCGAAAAAAATTCAAATGTGAGAGGTAAAATTTTGAAAAAATTGGGTTCCGCCCACAGTGGCCGACTTCCTGTAGGGTTTAGGGTGGGGTCATAATATAATTTTTTTCTTGTCTTGAAATGTTCTATGTTTGTAGCACATTTCATTTTTCTACGATGAAAAAGGTCTCTCATTGCCGCAATGTATTTCAAATTTTGAGGTGGCGCTATTGAGTCATTTTGATATGTAAATTTTTTTGAACATCAAAATGCAACATTTCTTGACAATCTTGAATTTTAGGCTATAGATTGATGAGTGTAGAGCATCTATTTAGTCTACAACAAAGTCCAGTACTCTGAACCCCATTCATTTCAATGACAGATTTATTATGTTACCACGGTAACATAGTTGCAAATAGAGGTATGTTGTCATTGGCTTTTTTGTTCAGTTTGCCAAGCCAAATGTCCTTGCCGAATCTCAAATGTTTACGTCAAAGTAATTTTTTTGGTCCAATTCAAAAGTTCAAGGGGGCGCTGTGGAGCAAAAAAAATTCTGACACATGCAAATTGTATATCATTTCGTGCAGATCAAGATTTTAAACAAAATGTATATTAATGCCGGGAAATAGGACACTGCATGTGTGAGTTATGCACACTTTAACACTTCAAAATATTGCTTTTTTAATTTGAAGGCTGGCCACACCCACATTTTATGATGTAGAAAAATCCAAGAGCAGTTCCCTATAATCCCACATGGGTCTCGTTCATTTTCACCAATTTGCAAGTTTTTTGAATGAAAATCCACGGCGCAAAAAATCCAAATGTCAGAGGTAAAATTTTGAAAAAATGGGGTTCCACCCAAAATGGCCGACTTCCTGTAGGGTTTAGGGTGGTGTCATAATATAATTTTTTACTTGTCTTGACATCTTCTATGTATATACCAAATTTAAATAGTCTACGATGAAAAAGGTCTCTCATTGCCGTAATGTATTTAAATTTTTGAGGTGGCGGTATTGAGTCATTTTGAGACTTTAATTTTTTGGAACATCAAAATACAACTTAGGCCATAGTTTGATGAGTGTAGAGCATCTATTTAGTCTACAACAAAGACCAGTACTCTGAACCCCATTCATTTCAAAGACACATTTATTATGTTACCACGGCAACATAGTTGAAAATAGAGGTATGTTCTCATTGACTTTTTTGTTCAGTTTGCCAAGCCAAATGTCCCTGCAAAATTTCAAATGGTTTTGTCAAAGTAATTTTTTTGGTCCAATTCAAAAGTTCAAGGGGGCGCTGTGGAGCCAAAAAAAAAATGGACACAATTGTATATCATTTGGTGCTGATCAATATTGTAAACAAAATGTATATTAATGCCGGGAAATAGGAAACTGCATGTGTGAGTTACGCGCAATTTAATAGTTCAAAATATTGCTTATTTTTTTGCAGGCTGGCCACACCTACATTTTATGATGTAGAAAAATCCAAGACAGTTCGCTATAATCCCACATGTGTCTGGTTTATTGTGACCATTTGGCAAGTTTCTTGAATGAAAAGCCGAGGCGCAAAAAATCCAAATGTGAGACGTAAAATTTTGGAAAAATGGAGTTCTGCCCAAAATGGCCGACTTCCTGTAGGGTTTAGGGTGGAGACATAATATAATTTTTTACTTGTCTTGACATGTTCTATGTTTGTACCAAATTTCATTTGTCTACGATGAAAAAGGTCTGTCATTGCCGTAATGTATTTCAAATTTTGAGGTGGCGCTATTGAGTCATTTTCATACGTTAATTTTTTTCCACATGAAAATACAACTTGTTTTGCCAATCTTGAATTTTAGGCCATAGTTTGATGAGTGTAGAGCATCTATTTAGTCTACAACAAAGTCCAGTACTCTGAACCCCATTCATTTCAATGGCACATTTATTATGTTACCACGGTAACATAGTTGAAAATAGAGGTATGTTCTCATTGCCTTTTTTGTTCCGTATGATGAGAGGAATATGTGTACCAAATTTCAATGGTCTATGACAAAGGAATAATTTTTCATCCCAGTTATCCAAAACCCATGTATTTCAATGAGAAATGTCAGGCGTTGCCATGGCAACACCTTTGAAAATAGAGGTATGGTGTTATTGACTTTTTTGTTCAGTATAGCAATAGGGATGTCCATGCCAAATTTCAAATGTTTATGTCAAAGTAATTTTTTTGGTCCAATTCAAAAGTTCAAGGGGGCGCTGTGGAGCAAAAAAAATTCTGACATATGCAAATTGTATATCATTTTGTTTAGATCAAGATTTTAAACAAAATGTATATTAATGCCGGGAAATAGGATACTGCATGTTTGAGTTATGCTCACTTTAACACTTCAAAATATTGCTTTTTTCTTTGCAGGCTGGCCACACCCACATTTTATTACTTAAAAAATTCCAAAAGAGTTGTTTATAATCCCACATGTGTCTAGTTCATTTTGACCAATTTGCAAGTTTCTTGAATGAAAATCCATGGCGCAAAAAATCCAAATGTGAGAGGTAAAATTTTGAAAAAATGGGGTTCCGCCCACAATGGCCGACTTCCTGTAGGGTTTAGGGTGGGGTCATAATATAATTTTTTACTTGTCTTGACATGTTCTATGTTTGTACCAAATTTTATTTGTCTACGATGAAAAAGGTCTCTCATTGACGTAATGCGTTTTGATTTTTGAGGTGGCGCTATTGAGTCATTTTGAAAGAATAATTTTTTTGAACATCAAAATAATAAATTTTTCGCCAAACTTGAATTTTGAGTCCAATAAAATTGACTTTTCGTTAACGTTCAGGGGGTCAAAAATGACTTCAAAGCGGTAAGTATAATAATAATAATAATAATAATAATAATAATAATAATGGAAATTTTTTTTCCACCCATTATTTTTCTCCTAAACCATAACAGCTACAGTCATGTGACTTTCTCATATTGTGCCCCATCACAAATAAGGCCCCTGTGAATTTTTTCACACGTCCACGACAAATCGATTGTCTTCTATGAATTTTTGAAAATGAAATTTCAAGAGGGCGCTAGAGAGCCATTTTGTGAGAGAGTGCCTTGATTTGCATATCATTGCGTTCAGCTCACAAATGTGCATAAACGCTGTATTAGCGTTTTCCCAACAAAAAATGTGTGAAAGACAAATATTTTTTTGAAATATTCCAAAATTTGCAATTTTGTTGAAAATTCACCCTGACCACACCCGAAGTCATAATCAAAATGTAATTGATAATCTTTAATCACACATGGGTTTAGTGGGATTTGGCCAAATTCGAAGTGTTTGTGATTAAAACTGGGCGAGAAAATGTCCTGAATGCGAGGGTGTGCACTTTTGCCGTTCACGGGTTTGATCCAATATGGCCGACTTCCTGTACATTTTAGGGCGGGGCCATAATATCATTTTTGTCATGTCCCGACACGTTCTATTTTTTGATGTGAGTTTCGGATTTTTACGTCGACTTTTTTCCGAGTCGGGCTCCCATTGGCCCCATGAAAATCAAAGTTTGAGGTGGCGCTACCGAGTCGTCTTGCGATATTTTTTCTCGGGGTCTTTTGTGACAATTAGAGCTCGTCGAGTTCTAATTTTTGACACCACTCACTGCCATGTCGGGGCGTGTTTACTACTTGATTTTTGACATTTTCCACACTCCGGACGCGGTTTTAATGAGTCCCTCGCCGGGACGGAGTCCCAGGCTCGGGCCTAATAATGGAAACGCATTTTCCACCCATTATTTTTCTCCTAAACCTTAATAGCTACAGTCATGTGACTTTCTCAAATTGTGCCCCATCACAAATAAGGCCCCTGTGAATTTTTTCACACATCCACGACAAATTGATTGTCTTCTATGAATTTATGAAAATGAAATTTGAAGAGGGCGCTAGAGAGCCATTTTGTGAGAAAGTGCCTTGATTTGCATATCATTGCGTTCAGCTCACAAATGTGCATAAACGCTGTATTAGCGTTTTCCCAACAAAAAATGTGTGAAAGAGAAATATTTTTTTGAAATATTCAAAAATTGAGATTTTGTTGAAAATTCACCCTGACCACACCCAAAGTCATAATCAAAATGTAACTGATAATCTTTAATCACACATGGGTTTAGTGGGATTTGACCAAATTTGACGTGTTTCTAATGAAAACTGTGCGAGAAAATGTCCTGAATGCGAGGGTGTGCACTTTTGTAGTTCACGGGTTTGATCCAATATGGCCGACTTCCTGTACATGTTAGGGCGGGGCCATAATATCATTTTTGTCATGTCCAGACATGTTCTATTTTTTGATGTGAGTTTCAGATTTTTACGTTGACTTTTTTCCGAGTCGGGCTCCCATTGGCCCCATGAAAATCAAAGTTTGAGGTGGCGCTACCGAGTCGTCTTTCGTTATTTTTTCTCGGGGTCTTTTGTGACAATTAGAGCTCGTCGAGTTCTAATTTTTGACACCAGTCACTGCCATGTCGGGGCGTGTTTACTACTTGATTTTTGCCATTTTCCACGCTCCGGACGCGGTTTTAATGAGTCCCTCGCCGGGACGGAGTCCCAGGCTCGGGCCTAATTAAAACTGCAAGCAGTGATAAAGGCCCTCGCCACCCCTTGCGACCGCGGGGTACAGGCCACAGTGAAGATCCTGCCTTTCGTTCCCACATCTCCCCTCCCCCCAAAATCAGCGACAGAGTGATACTACTCCATTCATTCCAAAGGGAGCATTTATCACATTTTCACGCCTGCACGGTTGGAAATAGAGGTATGTCTTCATTGGCTTTTTTGTTCAGTATGATGAGAGGAATATGTGTACCAAATTTTAATGGTCTATGACAGAGTAATAATTTTTCATCCTATTTAACCAAAACCCATGTATTTCAAAGAGAAATGTCAGATGTTGTCATGGCAACACCTTTCAAAATAGAGGTATGGTGTCATTGACTTTTTTGTTCAGTATCGGAGGAGGGATGTCCTTGCCAAATTTCAAATGTTTGTGACAAAGTAATTTTTTTGTGTACCATTTAAAATGTCAAGGGGGCGCTGTGGAGCAATGTAATATTTGACAAATGCAAATTGCATATCTATGCACTCAAAATAAGATTTTAAACAAAACGTATATTAATGCTGGGAAATAGGACACTGCATGTTTTAGTTACAGGCCATTTAATACTTCAAAAAACATCTTTTTTCTTTGAAGAATGGCCACACCCACATTTTATAACTTAAAAAAATTTTGGAGAGTAACCTATAATCCCACATGAGTCTAATTTATTTTAACCAATTTGCAAGTTTCTTGAATGAAAATCCACGGCGCAAAAAATTCAAATGTGTGAGGTAAAATTTTTTTAAAATGGGGTTCCGCCCACAATGGCCAACTTCCTGTAGGGTTTAGAGTGGGGTCATAATATAATTTTTTACTTGTCTTGACATGTTCTATGTTTGTACCAAATTTCATTTTTCTACGATGAAAAAGGTCTCTCATTGCCACAATGTATTTCAAATTTTGAGGTGGCGCTATTGAGTCATTTTGATATGTAAATTTTTTTGAACATCAAAATACAACATTTCTTGCCAATCTTGATTTTTAGGCTATATATTGATGAGTGTAGAGCATCTATTTAGTCTACAACAAAGTCCAGTACTCTGAACCCCATTCATTTCAATGACACATTTATTATGTTACCACGGTAACATAGTTGAAAATAGAGGTATGTTCTCATTGGCTTTTTTGTTCCGTATGATGAGAGGAATATGTGTACGAAATTTCAATGGTCTATGACAAAGTAATAATTTTTCATCCCAGTTATCCAAAACCCATGTATTTCAATGAGAAATGTCAGACGTTGCCATGGCAACACCTTTGAAAATAGAGGTATGGTGTCATTGACTTTTTTGTTCAGTATAGCAATAGGGATGTCCATGCCAAATTTCAAATGCTTATGTCAAAGTAATTTTTTTGGTTCAATTCAAAAGTTCAAGGGGGCGCTGTGGAGCAATATAAAGTCTGACCTGTGTAAATTGTATATCTATGCGTTCGGATCAACATTTTGAATAAAAAAGTATATTCATGCCGGGACGTAGGACACTAACTGTGTGAGTTACATGCAATTAAAAACTTTAAAAAATTGCTTTTTTCTTTGCAGGCTGGCCACACCCACATTTTATTACTTAGAAAATTCCAAAAGAGTTGCTTATAATCCCACATGGGTCTAGTTCATTTTGACAAATTTGCAAGTTTGTTTAATGAAAATCCAAGGCGCAAAAAATCCAAATGTGAGAGGTAAAATTTTGAAAAAATGAGGTTCCGCCCACAATGGCCGACTTCCTGTAGGGTTTAGGGTGGGGTCATAATATAATTTTTTACTTGTCTTGACATGTTCTATGTTTGTACCAAATTTCATTTGTCTACGATGAAAAAGGTCTCTCATTGCCGCAATGTATTTCAAATTTTGAGGTGGCGCTATTGAGTCATTTTGATACATTAATTTTTTTGAACATCAAAATAATAAATTTTTCACCAATCTTGAATTTTGGGTCCAGTAAAATTGACTTTTCGTTAACGTTCAGGGGGTCAAAAGTGGATTCAAAGTCGCGACCAAAATAAGAAGAATAATAATGGAAACGCATTTTCCACCCATTATTTTTCTCCTAAACCATAACAGCTACAGTCATGTGACTTTTTCACATTGTGCCCCATCACAAATAAGGCCCCTGTGAATTTTTTCACACATCCACGACAAATCGCTTGTCTTCTACGAATTTTTGAAAATGAAATTTGAAGAGGGCGCTAGAGAGCCATTTTGTGAGAGAGTGCCTAGAGAGTACTATTTTTTGATGTGAGTTTCGGATTTTTACGTCGACTTTTTTCCGAGTCGGGCTCCCATTGGCCCCATGAAAATGAAAGTTTGAGGTGGCGCTACCGAGTCGTCTTTCGTTATTTTTTCTCGGGGTCTTTTGTGACAATTAGAGCTCGTCGAGTTCTAATTTTTGACACCACTCACTGCCATGTCGGGGCGTGTTTACTACTTGATTTTTGCCATTTTCCACGCTCCAGACGCGGTTTTAATGAGTCCCTCGCCGGGACGGAGTCCCAGGCTCGGGCCTAATAATGGAAACGCATTTTCCACCCATTATTTTTCTCCTAAACTGTAAAAGCTACAGTCCATGTGACTTTCTCACATTGTGCCCCATCACAAATAAGGCCCCTGTGAATTTTTTCACACGTCCACGACAAATCAATTGTCTTCTATGAATTTTTGAAAATGAAATTTGAAGAGGGCGCTACAGAGCCATTTTGTGAAATAGTGACACGATTTGTATATCATTGCGTTCAGCGCACAAATGTGCATAAACGCTGTATTAGCGTTTTCCCAACAAAACATGTGTGAAAGACAAATATTTTATTGAAATATTCCAAATATGCCCCATCACAAATAAGGGCCCTGTGAATTTTTTCACAGGCCCACGACAAATCGATTGTCTTCTACGAATTTTTGAAAATGAAATTTGAAGAGGGCGCTAGAGAGCCATTTTGTGAGAGAGTGCCTTGATTTGCATATCACTGCGTTCAGCTCACAAATGTGCATAAACGCTGTATTAGCATTTTCCCAACAAAAAATGTGTGAAAGACAAATATTTTATTGAAATATTGCAAAAATTGCGATTTTGTTGAAAATTCACCCTGACCACACCCAAAGTCATAATCAAAATGTAATTGTTAATCTTTAATCACACATGGGTTTAGAGGGATTTGGCCAAATTTGAAGTGTTTATGATGAAAACTGGGTGAGAAAATGTCCTGAATGTGAGGGTGTGCACTTTTGTCGTTCCCGGGTTTGATCCAATATGGCCAACTTCCTGTACATTTTAGGGCGGGGACACAATATCATTTTTGTCATGTCCCGACATGTACTATTTTTTTATGTGAGTTTCGGATTTTTACGTCGACTTTTTTCCGAGGCGGGCTCCCATTGGCCCCATGAAAATCAAAGTTTGAGGTGGTCCTACCGAGTCATCTTTCGTTATTTTTTCTCGGGGTCTTTTGTGACAATTAGAGCTCGTCGAGTTCTAATTTTTGACACCACTCACTGCCATGTCGGGGCGTGTTTACTACTTGATTTTTGCCATTTTCCGGGTTTCGGACGCGGTTTTAATGAGTCCCTCGCCGGGACGGAGTCCCAGGCTCGGGCCTAATAATAATAATAAGAAGAATGGAAACGCATTTTCCACCCATTATTTTTCTCCTAAACCATAACAGCTACAGTCATGTGACTTTCTCACATTGTGCCTCATCACAAATAAGGCCCCTATGAATTTTTTCAAAAGTCTATGACAAATTGTCTTCTACGAATTTTTGAAAATGAAATTTGAAGAGGGCGCTAGAGAGCCATTTTGTGAAATTGTGACACGATTTGCATATCATTGCGTTCAGCTCACAAATGTGCATAAACGCTGTATTAGCGTTTTCCCCAAAAAAAATGTGTGAAAGAGAAATATTTTTTTGAAATATTCCAAAAATTGCAATTTTGTTGAAAATTCACCCTGACCACACCCAAAATCATAATCAAAATGTAATTGATAATCTTTAATCACACATGGGTTTAGTGGGATTTGGCCAAATTTAAAGTGTTTGTGATGAAAACTGTGCGAGGAAATGTCCTGAATGTGAGGGTGTGCACTTTTGTCATTCCTGGGTTTGATCCAATATGACCGACTTCCTGTACATTTTAGGGCGGGGCCATAATATAATTTTTGTCATGTCCTGACATGTTCTATTTATTGATGTGAGTTTCAGATTTTTACGTTGACTTTTTTCCAAGTCGGGCTCCCATTGGCCCCATGAAAATGAAAGTTTGAGGTGGCGCTACCGAGTCGTCTTTCGTTATTTTTTCTCGGGGTCTTTTGTGACAATTAGAGCTCGTCGAGTTCTAATTTTTGACACCACTCACTGCCATGTCAGGGCATGTTTACTACTTGATTTTTGCCATTTTCCACACTCCGGATGCGGTTTTAATGAGTCCCTCGCCGGGACGTAGTCCCAGGCCTAATAATAATAATAATAATAATAATAATAATAATAATACACTTTTATAGCACTTTTCATGACACTCAAAGACGTTTGACAGAGTTCAAGGCAGACAAAACACAAATGCGGATGAGTCTCTGATGTGTTTGGGCAGGGAGTTACAGAGGGTGGGGGCAGCAGCAGAAAAGGCCTAGTCCCCCTAAGTCTTGTGTTTAGTCCTGGTGGCGGGACACAGGAGGTTATCATCAGCTGATCGTAGAGCACAGGTAGGTGTGAGGTGGTGTAGTTGTTTCTCCTCATTTACCCTCTGGAAGTTGTATTTGGAGTGATTTGTGGATCTTTGAGCAATCTTTAATCTCCACAGGCATACACCCACTGCTCTGTACTTACTTTGTACTTAAATTTTATTTTTTTAATCAATGATATGCATAGGATTTGGCAGCACTGCGTAATAATTTTGGTACAAAGAAAGAAAAGCTGCTTCTTGCTAGCTATCCATAGGACCACTGTTCCAAGGCTTTTTGTTGTGATGACGTTTACAGCAATATCAGCTCCCATTGGGCCCTGCAGCAGAAATCAGCAAACGTCTCTGTTTTATTAATGCATTTTAGATAAATATTACGATTTAAAATGTGCAAATTATAACATAATGCTCTGCAGATGTATATAGCAGATACAAGCACAATAGGTTGTCTTTAAGGTCTATGTTGAACACAGATCAGGTATACTGCTTGTTATTCTAATATCATAAAGTCCTACCTGTAAACAGCAATTTTCAGTATTTTTCAAAGGTCTTGTAGTGGTCCCATTACTTGTTTATTTACTATTGACCAGTGCAGTTTTACGAGCTGCTTATGGTCCAGTTTTATGCCCTGACCTAATTTCCAATTCATTAATTCCTCCATCCTTGTTGGAGTAGCTTTGTGTTGATTGTAATCATGATTGTACATTCAAATTTATATTGCCAACAATTTCTACATGAAGTGCATTCCCGATGTTTGAGGCGAGGCTTATGTTGTTAAATCAATATTGTGTTTAAAGGAAATTTGTTGTCAAATGGGTTATTCGTTGTGGCAGCTACTCTGGTGGTCGTCTATTACAAAGCACTACACACAGTATACATAGTGATTAACCTGGCTCCATGCCTGTTTGTCCACATCAATACAATCTTCAGTGTATTGGGTGTAATTAAACAGTCAAGTTATGTTAACGTGCTAACGATATACTACAGGGGATGGTAGCAGAGTGGTTAGTCCTTGTAATCATCATTAAATCATCCTCTGAGTGTTACAAGAATATGCAAGAATTATTTATAAAATGCACCCAGTACTAAAAATTGTATTTTAAGTCATCCATGCATGTTTGAGTAATCCGGTATTGTCCTGCATTTGAGGCTTCAGAAAATCTCTGGTTTCCCCCACCCCCTATCACTGCCCACAGCTTAGAATTTACTTGTGATTACTCAAAATCAGACTCCCGGTCATACAATTAGGGTCCTAAAATGGGTATTTTTCAACATTAAAACAAGTAAATGGAAATCTGCTGCTTATAGGATAAAAGGCAGGAAGTCAAAGCACCAGTGTTTATTATTATAACAAAATGTAAAATCATGATCTATATGCATTACACTTTAATATAAAATATTAAAAAGCATAAAATATCTTTTTTAACAAGAACGACTACTCTTAAAACTGTACCGGCACAATTTGATCTGCTGTTTCTAATCATCTTTGTGAAATATTTTTATCTAATTTCGCCTGAGATTTTGAGTGCCCTTGTCCGTGTTTCCGCTTCCCTAAAAGAACAACAAACCTACTGCCTACAGAACGCACAATTATGCAACACTCACCTTTTCTTAAATTCTTCTGAAACTCCACACACTCTCTTAGCGTGGGAAGTGGTGGCAGAACTTCTCATTTGTACTCCCAGCACATATTAAGTCTTATTACTGTGTATTAAAATTGCATGCAGCAGGGTATGAGCACTGGCTCTAATCTGTTTTCCCTTTGCTGATGGAGAGCAGTTAGCAAACGTGATGTCATTTCAGTGGATTACCATAATATCTAATTAGCCACTTAAAAAGTACAGGTCATACAACAGGAAGGGCGGTGCACTAGATGTACTATGCTATGAGTCAGCAGTAACAGTACTATGTCTCAGTGTTGCAGTGTTACTTATATACCCTGATACCCTGCCTGTACTGTTGTCACAATACTAACATTTTGAACTTGATTTTATGTAGTCATATCCCCTCAGTTGTCCATAGAGGTTCCATAGTGGTACATGGGCATATACTAGTCTATATGGTTTTATAAATGTGTAATCCCTCAGTGGTCCAGGTAGGTTCCATAGTGGTCCATGGGTCTATGCCAGTGGTTCTTAACCTTGTTGGAGGTACTGAACCCCACCAGTTTCTTATGCACATTCACCAAACCCTTCTTTATTGAAAAATAAAATATAATTTTATTTCAAATTCAAGACATATGTATGTTTTACTGGTGCACAAAATGAATCGTGCATTAACATCACTGTGTTCAAAGAATAAAACCAATACAATGCATGAACTCACAACAAACTACATACATACCTTTTTTACAAAGACATGACCTTTTTTAATACTACCACACTGAAATTATTTTAATTTTTAACCTTATGTATTCCAATAATTAACTTATTGTATTTATGCTATTTATTATTTTTTACATTTTAACACACACCCGTCACCTAATTTCCATCAGGCTAGAATAATAATGAATATTTACTGCAAATCAGTGCGACTTCTGCTGTTGCCTTTGGGAAACCAGTTCAGAAACGCGTGGCTTCACCTTGGCCACTCTCATGTCATTTTCACAGCAAAGTCTGTTCCTTTTCTTCGTTTTTATGTCGTTTTATGTTTTTATACCGTTTGAACGGCTCATTTAAGTCGGGCGGGTACTTCGATAGGCACATCAAAGGGTGCATTTGTCGAATTGGGACACGGCCAGCGTCTGGAGACGCTCGCAGTCCACGAATCATATGAGTCAGGTGTGTGTGTCTTGACCTCTGCCGAACCCCTAGGGTTCGATCGAACCCAGGTTAAGAACCACTGGTCTATACTAATCTGTGTGGTCTTATACTTGTTCTGATGCAGCTCAAGATCATTCTGAAGGTATTCAGGAAAGGTCAATTTCTGTCCTGATAGTTTTTTTAGCATTGATACTTGTTCAAAGGAGTTTCTAGTTTTGTTTTAATATTGATTATTATCTGATTTTATCTACTTTTGACCATAACTGCCTGTTAAAATTTTTTGTCACATCTTCTCATTCAATGTGTTGTCTTTGTGTTTACTACTTTCTACATTGTAACTATGTGGCAAAGAGAAAAAAACAAACAAAAAATAGTTTACTATGTTATTTAAATATGTTTTATAATTGAGATTCCTCAAAGTAACGCTTTGTTTGTTGATAGCGCAGCAAAGCCTTAGTCTTCTTGAAGTGAACTTCATGATGGAGTCACCTGAAATGGTTTTCACTTCACAGATGTGACTTGTCAGGGTTCATGAGTGGTATGATGATCAAAGCCAAGGGTGGCTATTTCTGAGTTATTTCAAACTTTATTTACTACAGTCCATATGTGTTCATTCATAGTTTTCTTCATTGAGAATCTACATTGTAAATAAAATAAATAAATAAAACATTTGACTATTGATGATTACTGCTGATTTTTCTCAAGTAAAGTGTCTGTGTAATACGTAGACTGTATACATACTGTAAATGGACATAGCTACAAGTAGGAAGTGATCATGGGTGTGCTTCCGGCTCCAATTTACTTATTATATATATATATATATATATATATATATATATATATATATATATATATATATATATATATATATATATATATATATATATATATATATATAATTGTGTCCATAAATCAAGTTATGAACATTAATAAAAGAGTTCCCCAAGTTCGCTCCCACTAGAATTAGCAACAGGTTTGACTGACAGTATTATTACTGGCAAACCAGCAGTGCAGACGGGAAGGGCCGTTACCGTCAACAGCCTTGCTCCGAATTGGCTTGTTAATTTTTGCTTGGATGAGTGCTTTGGTTCAGGTGAATACAATTGACTTTTTTCTTTTGCTATGCACCAGTTAAGTGGTATAAAAATGTTGGCCTGGTTGTTGGTTCATACCAGTTAGAAATTATTTCTCCAAGTTTAGTTCCAGTTTAGTTCCAGTTTTGATGTGTTAACATACCTATTGATGTATGTAGGTGTAGCTGTAGCTTCTGTCAACTGGACAAAAAGTTCACTCCAAAAACTTTTTGCTTCAGTTTAAACCTTCAATCTTTCTGAAAACTTTGAAACCACCTCATAATGTTATTCATGCTCACTTGCGCACCAAATACTGGGTTAAAGTGGGAGATCAGTCAATAAATTATCCCTCCAATTTTTTTATTTTTTTTACAGACCAAGATCTAATCAAATAAACGTCACAGCACTGCCAGATAATATCACATTATTAATATCGAATAGTCACTCTTATCTTGTTTCCATACTTGAGTCAATAGTGATTTTGCTTTAAAGACCTGTTTATAGTCCAAACATTCTTCTACTTTAAAAAGATGATAATTTCAATCAATTACACAAATATAACTATTTATTCATTGCTGCTTTTGAAATGTGAAAATAAGTCAGGCACAACTCCAAACCCAATCAAATCATATTATTTCTATTGAATGCATTGGGCACCATGTCTCCCCGTTTGGATCAATAGTGATTTAATTCCTACTTTTGTCATGCATTTATATTTCACTGTGTATAGAGCAAAAAAATCCATTGATTTGCCCAGAAAAGTCAGTCTTACAGTAATAATTCAGAAAGTAGATTTTCTTGGCTCTCACAAACCATTCTCAGTAGGGTTTTAACTGTCTAAGAGTTCATTCGGGGTCAAGCCGTGAGTCTGCCAGTGACTGTTGTGCAAAAACCGCCAGCAATCACGCCTTATCACTGCAGCCAGGTGTCCATAACAGCTTGGTAGAGTTGCTAAGATTGTCCAGAGCAAAATACTGATGTCTACACAATCACATAGCGCTCCTGTCCCACTGAGTGACTTGTCTCTGCACTGACAGGAGAAGGGAGACAGGGAGTCGGCTTTGAATGCTGCTCTATACAGAAAACAGGCCAAGTGTACTCTGAAATGTTGGTCAAGGTTAAATCAGAGCATGGATGGAAAGTGAAGAATTGAGTTATTGATACTGTGCAGAAAAAAAGCACACCAAAAAAAAAAAATGTTTTTAATTTTATCGTGATGTTTTTAAGGTGAAAATTAGACAACATTGTTGAAAAAACAAACAAACAAAAACAAAAACAACGTGTACCTGTAATGTCTTGCCTTGAAACTAATTTAAAGATATCAAATTTACTCAAGCAAAACATTCACATTGCCAAATTGTTGTATATGCATTACAGTTCTAAATCCATCCATGCCATGCAGGTAATAATTTTGTAATTGCTCTAATAAAATAAAATACAAAAAATAAGAACTGAACCTTGTACAAAAATATAGACAAATTTGTGTCTATCACTATCACATGGGAGTATGGGCAGCTGTCAAATACTATTTGTCATATTTTGTATGAACCATAGCTTCCTAACTACACTGCACAAAATATTTCTTTATACCCCTTTGTTTTTACCACCATTTTACCAGTTTTTACCAGTTTTTACCAGCATTTGACCATCAGCAATTGAAGCAATTTGAGTTGTATACCACATTCATTTCTCAGGCCTTAATATGTCAACACATTTGGAACACCCTGTTCTCTACACTCAGGCGAAAGTTGTCAAATTACACAAATACCTTCACTTGCAAATTTTCTTTGAGACTTTAAGACTTTAAGACAACTTTAAGAACACATACACCAATCCCCGTTCAAAGCACTCAAAGCGTTTTATATCAAGGAACCACTCACCCTTTCATAGACGGGTGTATGCAGACATGGGGGAGAGGTGGGTTAAGTTGTGTGGGAGCTGGAATTGCACCACTAACCTTTGGGTCAGTGGATCAGACCGCTTAACCTATTATGTTTTATGCCAAGCGGAATTCGAACCACTAACCTTCGGCTCAATGTGCAAACACTCTACCAACTGAGCTACTATCGCCCTAACTTGTGTACTGGTGACAAAGCGAGTAAACCACAGTTCATCCCAATGCAGTTTTTATTATGCTATTATAAAATCTTAACTAAACTTCTCTGTAAACAGTTATCTAATTAGCAAAATGCATTCCCATTGACTGCTTAGAAAATCATTTCCACTTTTTGATAATTCAGGCAGCATAAGCGAGTAGTGATTAACATATCAGTCGGCATTACTCATTAATTCCAGTTTTATGAATGCTCATTGGGAGTTGGTGGCACTACATTACAGCGTCTTACCTCGACAGTGTACCCCCTCGTCATAGCCGTCGTCACAGTCCTTTGCCCCATTGCAGAGTTTGTTGAAATGAATGCACTTTTTGGTACCTGTGCATTGTATGTGGTTTAGTGGACATCGGATCACCACCTCCTGTGCACCTAAAACAGAGATACAGGTTTGTCATACAGCGATGCAAAAACCCATGCAATTACCATGTGTGTTCTGGAATATAGGATAGCATCAATGCATGGAAGAGAAATGAGTTTAGCATTTGTCTCATGTATTTACACAATTTATGGATATTTTTTCAGCTACAGTATATGTAAAGCAAATATTTAAAACAGACCTGTTATGCAAAATCAACTTTTCAGAGCTTAACTGTGTTATAGTTGTTTCCCTGATTGATTTGTGCATAATTGATTATTTTTAAGACGCCATATTGCTGATGAATCCTCGTTTTCACCAACAGCAGCACACACCTATTGCTCTCTTCGTTCCTCAATTTTATTTTGTTAATCGATGATACATCAGCTGACGTCAGCTCCCATTGGGCACTGCAGTTTTCTAATGCGGAAGTCAGCGGACTTGTTTCTTTGGTCAAGTCATTTTAGATGAATATTGTGATTTAAAATGTGCAAATAATCCACGGGTGTAATACATTATAACTATATAGCAGACACAAGCACAATAGGTCCTCTTTAAGAATAAAGCAATTGCCAGTAATTCATTCAAACAGAGTTTGTTAAATATCTTGCCTGAGGACACAAAAATCGGGAATCAAACTGCCAATCTTCAAGTTAGTGTTTACTGCTGAATGAGGCTCTATTTTGTAATTATTAAAGCATTCCTATGTTATTTTATATATTTTTTCCAGTGAGGCTAATCAAGCAATGGAAACCTGTATTGTTATGGAAAATTATATGTTTTTGTCTAGTGTCTAATAATTCAAATGTGAGTTGCAGTTTCATATGTATAATTAATGTACACATATTTAACTAATTATTATTTTTCAGCGCAAAGTTGTACAGTCCTGTTTTAAGAGCGCCTTCTCAAAGTGCTGACACTTCAAGCCCCCTTTTATAGGGGGAAGCAGAACCTATGCATATGCAAATGTATTTATACTTCACACCATTGTGTTTTTTTGCTCTTTTTTTCTACACATAACAGATGTTCAGCACCCTGCTTTGCACCCGCTGTGGTGACGCCTCATAACAAACTGCCCCAGTCTCCTGCCTCCCTGCCTCAGCCCGGAGCAGCTGTTTAAGGATTCATGAGGCACATAGATAACCCTCATCCGCGTGGAACATAAAACATGGCTGACCACTGCACGATCTACTAGAAGAAAACAACAACTGCGATATTGTCACAAGATATGAGCCAGTGCAAACATAACTATCTGAATAGTAAGACTATCTCAGTATCTGACCTTTTGGGATCTTAGGCACAAGAGCTTCATTTTTGTTACACAAAAATTACTCTTGTGAACCTCATCAAAATCACACCTGGAGTTGTGTTTTGTTTCATTCACACATGTTCGAGTAATCCTGCAATATTAGTCTGTCTACATCTCCAAAGCTCAAAATGCCCTGTTCCTGCTACCTTTTACCTTTTGTTCAGTAGAGATAGGCATTTACTGGTCTGAAATTATTCAAATGATTCTAGTCAAGGTGTATGGAGTTTAAAAACACAGTGGGGCACTTCCTGTATTATCACATGACATCACAAGTTGGAAGTGATGAGGGTCTTCTGTTTGAGAGAAGAACCAAGCCTAAATAAGTAGAGTGTAAATTAAACATGTGTGAATGAAACAAAACACAACTCTAGGTATGTTTTTGATCAAGACTACTATTGTATTGTTGTGTCCTTAGGCAAAACACTTCACCCACATTACCTAGTATGAATGTGGTGTATGTGTGAACGATAGATTGTGGTTGCGGGAGCTGATGGTGTAAATGGGCAGCCTTGCTTCTGTCAATCTACCTCAAGGCGTTTATGGCTGCAAAAGTACAATAACATCACAAAGTTTGTTATTGTACTTTTTCAGGCACTTTGGGTAGTTTGAAATGCGCATTATCATTAGTTTTAAATCTGTTGTTTATTTTCTTAAAAGATGTTAAGTGCATTTATTGCATTATAGTTTTAATGAGCAGCTTTTATTTCCGATATAGAATGAACGCTAGCACAATTTTAACATGTTTTATTCAACATTTAAAATTCAAATAGCATCTAGGTAGTGATTTACAATCATGTGTCAGCCTCTTAAGCACAACAACACATCTGCCGACTACACCTCCCATTGCAAAATCCTTCTTCACCTTATGTAGATACCAATTACCACAGTGCCCACTTAAGGTAGAAATGTATGCCCTATCACAAAACTAGAAGGAGCACATCTCAAAAGACTCAAACCATCTTGACCAAACAATTACTTCTGACCTCTATTTCCTCCTTGGAGTAAAAGGTACTGCAATTAATGTGACTTTTACAAAAGAGCACTTCCAACTGCAAAAGATTTACTATGGGGATTTGTGTGGCAGCGGTATTGACATAATAATAGCACGCATTACTTTTCCCTCCAAGGATGTTTTATTGCCAAGCGGGAGAGCAGATTTTCTCTTTAATGAATATTTCTTGGCTTTGACGTCGAGCCCCAGCGATTCACAGTATTTTTATGCCATATTTAGGTAAGTCAAATCTAAGTGACCTTGTCTGAGAGAGTTCATATTTCATACATGAGCAAACTGGCAGCAGCCTCATCTTCTGTGCTCCAAATGTGTTTTAAGGAACTCTCAGTTCATTCTGCCCTGACGTATTTTCAATTGACTTTGTGAAATGTGTTTTTCCCTCTAGTTCTTAGAAAGCCCGTTTTAGAATAGGTGACTTTGAGAAAATATTTAGCCATGCAAAACCATCAATACCATTTAATTTAAAGTCATATTCAAAAGCTGATTGGATCGGCTACCTTTTCAATTGGTGATGAGAGTTATAGAAAATAATATGTGTTTGCAGTTGTGTATGGCAAGACTCAAGGCTGAGCATTGAACACTAATAGCGCGGATACCAATCTTAGCACTTTTAATGAGGAAAAGAGCTAAGACGATTGATCCAGTGTAGACTTGAGTGCATTTATTCATCAACAAAAAAACAAATATTTACAAAAAAATAAGGGACAAACTTAATAGCAGCATGGCCACAACAGCCTGTACATACAGCATCAAGGCCTTTCATGATAACAAATGTTGAAGTGCAATATACTGATTCTAAAAATATTGCAATAAAGGATAATACTGAAATGAAATGATGGCACTCTCACAATAAGCTTAAAGCAGGATAATCACAGTAAACCCTTTCTAAGTGAATCATATGAAACGTAATGTTGCCATCAATAATAATAATAATGGATTACACACGCTTTACAGGCTTGTCAAAGCCTCTCAAAGCGCCACACTATAGTCATTATTCATTCATTTCCACACTTTGTGATGGTAAGCTACTATTGTAGCCACAGCTCCCCTGGGCAGACTGACAGAAACAAGGCTGCCAATATGTGCCATTGGCCCCTTAATACTACCGTAAATTTCGGACTACAGAGCGCACCTTGATATAAGCCGCACCAGCTAAATTTGAAGAGAAAATCAATTTTGTACATATATAAGCCGCACCTGAATAAAAGCCGCAGGTTTTCATATTGTAACATGAGATATTTACACAGAAAGACGGTGCACCGACACGCTTTTTTTTAAACTGTGCCTGAAAATTGGCACCAACACGACAACAACACGGGATGAACACATCTGCAGGTTTAGAAAATAAAGCTGCACCAACACGGAAAATCTGCTTTTATTTACTCTGAAAACTTTTGTTGTCTTTTTACATTGACCAAGTTGGATTCATTGATGTCGAGCTTACGTGCAGTGGCTCTATTTCAGGGGTCGGCAACTCGCGGCTCCGGAGCCGCATGCGCCTCTTTCCGCCTCATACTGCGGCTCTGCGTGGCTTGGGAACTGACACAGACACAGCTCACAGTCCTGCGTAAAGAGCCCTGATTTTCAGACGCTGTGCGCACAGGGGTCAGGAGCAACTTTGGCCCGTCCCTAATGACACACTAATAAGCTCGTCCGTAGATGTATCATGAAAATCCTGCTGGAAATCGCCACAGAAATCTATTTGATGTAGTAGCAAGTATATTATCTGCTCTTGTCTCCGCGGTGACGTATCACGTATAACACATCAGACACGACGCACAAAAGTAGAGCCACAAGCGAGTGAAAATGAGCCAAAACAAAAGTCTTTGGAGATCTTTTTAACAAAGGGGAAAAGGACAACTGAGGAGCCAGAAGAAGAGACTACGACCTCCAAGAAAAAGAAAGATAAATTTAACAGACAATGCCTACTTAAAATCTGGGTTTGTCGCTACAGGTGACATACGCACAGAGTCCGCTCTGCGTAACATACGGGAAAAGCAAATAAGGCAATGAAACCTTCAAAACTGCTTTGGCACATGGAGAATAAGCACCTGGGATTAAACGATACGCTACGAGTTTTTTTGTTGTTGTTTTTTTAAAGAAACTGCGGAGTAGAGTAGACATAATCACATAATCAGCGCAGGGCTCACACTGATGCAGCGGTTTGGTGAGTTGTATTTTTTTAATGCACTTAAGTTGTTTTTGCCATATTTATCTGCCACGTGTAGAAGGCTTGTCCGTGAAAGTAAAACCTACATTATTCCGTTACATTATTGTTATTATACAGTGTTATCTTCATTTTAGATGTCAAAAAGTATTTGCGGCTCCCAGTGTTTTATTTTATGTGGAAAGTGGGTCCAAATGGCTCTTTGCGTGTTAAAGGCCGACCCCTGCTCTGTTTCCTTTCTGTTTCTTTATCTTAAAAACTGCATCATATCCATTTCATGATGCGCAAAATGATCGTTCAAAATCAAAACTAGTGAATTCTTCAGAGCAGAATCTTTCCCCACGTCTGTCTCACTTTTACGTTTACAGCTAGAGAGCGCCCCCCAGGGTCCGTTATCCAGTAAAATTCCATATATAAGCCGCACTGCTGTAAAAGCCGCAGGGTTCAAAGCGTGGAAAAAAAGTAGCGGCTTATAATCCGAAATTTACGGTACATAAAAATGTGAAAAATGTCCCCACTAGTGTGAAGAAAAGGTACACTCAAAATATATTGAGCCTAAAAAAATATTGTTCATATAGCATATACTGAACGTTAAGTTGATTAGTAATTGTCGTGACAGGCCTAACAGTACCTCCCCTGAGCAGACTGAGGTCAGTTGTTTTTATAGAACACCTCCTTTAATTGGCCCTTCCCATACACCAGGATGTAAGTACAGGTAAGTTTTAACATGTTAACCTCAGTCCTATGTTATCCATTCAAATCCTTAATACAAAAATAGATATCCCTTTATATGTTAGTAATGTTAAATGTAGAAACAGTAGATTTAAAATGACTAAAACTTTGGAACACCCCTTCTCCTAAGCACACAGTTGTCTACCCCAGAACCTTCTCAAAGTGCTCCGGCTCCTCTGTAATTTTTGGATGGTGGACAAAAGAGATAATTGGAGTGGCGAGGGGCATTGTTCTTCCTGGGTTTCTTCTTATTATTATTAGGCCCGAGCCTGGGACTCCGTCCCGGAGAGGGACTCATTAAAACCGCGTCCGGAGCGTGGAAAATGGCAAAAATCAAATAGTAAACACGCCCCGACATGGCAGTGACTGGTGTCAAAAATTAGAACTCGACGAGCTCTAATTGTCACAAAAGACCCCGAGAAAAAATAACGAAAGACGACTCGATTGCGCCACCTCAAACTTTGATTGTCATGGGGCCAATGGGAGCCCGACTCGGAAAAAAGTCGACGTAAAAATCCGAAACTCACATCAAAAAAAAGTACATGTCGGGACACGACAAAAATGATATTATGGCCCCGCCCTAAAATGTACAGGACGTCGGCCATATTGGATCAAACCCGGGAAAGACAAAAGTGCACACCCTCACATTCAGGACATTTTCTCGCACAGTTTTCATCACAAACACGTCAAATTTTGTCAAATCCCTCTAAACCCATGTGTGATTAAAGATTAACAATTACATTTTGATTATGACTTTGGGTGTGGTCAGGGTGAATTTTCAACAAAATCGCAATTTTTGGAATATTTCAAAAAAATATTTCTCTTTCACACATTTTTTGTTGGGAAAACGCTAATACAGCGTTTATGCACATTTGTGAGCTGAACGCAATGATATGCAAATCAAGGCACTCTCTCACAAAATGGCTCTCTAGCGCCCTCTTCAGATTTCATTTTCAAAAATTCGTAGAAGACAATCGATTTGTCGTGGACGTGTGAAAAAAATCACAGGGGCCTTATTTGTGATGAGGCACAATGTGAGAAAGCCACATGACTGTAGCTGTTATGGTTTAGGAGAAAAATAATGGGTGGAAAAAAAAATTCCATTATTATTATTAGGCCCGAGCCTGGGACTCCGTCCCGGCGAGGGACTCATTAAAACCGCGTCCGAAACCCGGAAAATGGCAAAAATCAAGTAGTAAACACGCCCCGACATGGCAGTGAGTGGTGTCAAAAATTAGAACTCGACGAGCTCTAATTGTCACAAAAGACCCCGAGAAAAAATAACGAAAGATGACTCGGTAGCGCCACCTCAAACTTTGATTTTCATGGGGCCAATGGGAGCCCGCCTCGGAAAAAAGTCGACGTAAAAATCCGAAACTCACATCAAAAAATAGTACATGTCGGGACATGACAAAAATGATATTATGGCCCCGCCCTAAAATGTACAGGAAGTCGGCCATATTGGATCAAACCCGAGAACGACAAAAGTGCACACCCTCGCATTCAGGACATTTTCTCGCCCAGTTTTCATCACAAACACTTCAAATTTGGCCAAATCCCTCTAAACCCATGTGTGATTAAAGATTAACAATTACATTTTGATTATGACTTTGGGTGTGGTCAGGGTGAATTTTCAACAAAATCGCAATTTTTGCAATATTTCAATAAAATATTTATCTTTCACACATTTTTTGTTGGGAAAAGGCTAATACAGCGTTTATGCACATTTGTGAGCTGAACGCAATGATATGCAAATCAAGGCACTCTCTCACAAAATGGCTCTCTAGCGCCCTCTTCAAATTTCATTTTCAAAAATTCGTAGAAGACAATCGATTTGTCGTGGACGTGTGAAAAAATTCACAGGGGCCTTATTTGTGATGGGGCACAATGTGAGAAAGTCACATGACTGTAGCTGTTATGGTTTAGGAGAAAAATAATGGGTGGAAAATGCGTTTCCATTATTCTTCTTCTTATTATTATTTTGGTCGCGACTTTGAATCCACTTTTGACCCCCTGAACGTCAACGAAGTCAATTTTATTGGACCCAAAATTCAAGATTGGTGAAAAATTTATTATTTTGATGTTCAAAAAAATGAATGTATCAAAATGACTCAATAGCACCACCTCAAAATTTGAAATACATTGCGGCAATGAGAGACCTTTTTCATCGTAGACAAATGAAATTTGGTACAAACATAGAACATGTCAAGACAAGTAAAAAATTATATTATGACCCCACCCTAAACCCTACAGGAAGTCGGCCATTGTGAGCGGAACCTCATTTTTTCAAAATTTTACCTCTCACATTTGGATTTTTTGCGCCTTGGATTTTCATTCAACAAACTTGCAAATTGGTCAAAATGAACTAGACCCATGTGGGATTATAAGCAACTCTTTTGGAATTTTCTAAGTAATAAAATGTGGGTGTGGCCAGCCTGCAAAGAAAAAAGCCATTTTTAAAAGTTTTTCATTGCATGTAACTCACACAGTTAGTGTCCTACGTCCCGGCATGAATATACTTTTTTATTCAAAATGTTGATCTGAACACATAGATATACAATTTACACAGGTCAGACTTTATATTTCTCCACAGCGCCCCCTCAAACTTTCATTTTATGGGGCCAATGGGAGCCCGACTCGGAAAAAAGTCAACTTAAAAATCTGAAACTCACATCAAAAAATAGAACATATTGGGACATGACAAAAATGATATTATGGCCCCGCCCTAAAATGTACAGGAAGTCGGCCATATTGGATCAAACCCGGGAACGACAAAAGTGCACACCCTCACATTCAGGACAGTTTCACACCAGTGATAGAGCTCATGGAGACAAGCAAGAAAGCCAATCATAGTGCGGCCCTAGGACGGACAGGAAGTCGGCTATATTGAATCGAAAATTCGCCATATTTTTCGCTGCGTATTTTCAAAATGCTACTAGTCTCAGGTTTTTGGTCCAAATGAGCTCAGATTTCACATGCCACATCCAGACACATGGGTTTTCAGAAGTTATCCACGTTTTCTCCGAATTCCACACGGTTCGCCCATACGCCGCCACCGAAATACGCCTTCGTTTCCTGTTTTTTCGATGTCCTCTCACGACCACAGGCATTGCCCTACAGAGCTCACATTCACATCACATATGCGAGATTGGGGCATGAATGGAATGCAATATTAATTTTAATAAAAATGAACACTATAGCGCCCCCTACCATAGGGGTGAAACGCAAACATTATCGGATTCCTACGAAATTCGCGAAATAAATTGGGGGCATGACGTGGACCAAAAAATAATATTACGGGCATAGGTCTTTTTTCACACTTGGCCACCGGGGGCGCAAAGACTCCAAATAAAATCATTTAAAAATGTCTGACACGCACATGCATTGGTCTACACAGCTCAAATTCACATCACACGTGTGATATGAGGGTATTAATAAAATGGATTATTAATTGTAATAAAAATGAACACTATACCGCCCTCTACCATAGGGGTGAAACGCCAACATTATCGGATTCCTACGAAATTCGGGGAATAAATCAGTGGCATCAGAAGAAACAAAAAATTACATTATAGCCATGAGTCATTTTCCACGGTTGGCCACCAGGGGTGCAAATACTAAAAAAAAAAATCATTAAAAAATTTCGTACACGCACATACATGGTTCTAGACAGCTGAAATTCTCATCACACATGTGATATCAGGGTATTAATAGAATGCACTATTAATTGTCATGTAAATGAACACTATAGCGCCCCCTACAGTATTTGTAAAATACTCAACTTTGTCTGATTGGCATGAAACTTGGGGAGATAATTTTGGGCATTAAAAGGGGCAAAAAAGTCAATTACACCATACCTGTATTATGTACGTGGTTGCCGGTTTAATGCCTTGCACAGCCATTGTAATGTGTTGGTCACCCATATTTATATAGAAACTGTGTGAAGGGGGGCGGATTGTGGCCATGGGGTGGCCGGGCGGGGAAAATGGTGCGTGGGGGCAGTGGCCGGCCCCGGGCGGTCGCATGGGGGGCGAGGGCCATCATCGCCGCTTGCGGCTTTAATTAACATTTTAATTAAAAAACAAAACTGTCAAATGCACTGTGAAATGTGATTCTTCTATTAGTTTGTCAGTTCATATAGTAAATAGTTATAGATAAATAGATATTAAAGCTATATAATAAATAATTTTTATATAGCGAGTTTCCAGCTTCAAAGCACTGAAACATTTTACATCAAGGAACCACTCACCCAGTCACACATCCATGTATGCAGACACTAGGAGTGAAGTGGGTTGAGTATCTTGCCCAAGAACACAGATTCATCTGTGGGAGTTGGAAACACACTGCCACCTGTCAGTAGGTCTGAGCACCCAGTGATGTTAATGTTGAGGGCAGGATTCACACTGATAATCTTCGGATCAGTGGATAACAACTATCAAATGCACTTGCCTATACTTTTTTTCTTTTACAAGTCACTTTTAAACTGCAACAACATACATTGCATTCATTAATAAACATTTTAAAACTTTCTGCTTGTTATTTTTACATGTTTACTTTAAGGTCAGGTCTAGGTAATGGACTTGCTAGTAGCTACATTACAGTTGCCCATACAATACATAAAATGCTCTGGTGCCATGGGCTGTGTCTATCTAGCAATCTCATGTAAATATCATGTATATCATGTATTCCAGGTTTGAAGAAAACAATGTAGTCTCTCATTCCATCAGTCTATCCATCTATCATTCCATCTATCTACCTACCACACTATCTATCATTTCCAACATTCACCTTTTGTGCCTCTGCCTCTCATCCTTACTGCACCCCTGTATGGGTCCATGACAGTATACAGTGTTGTCATCCTTTGCCTTTGCCTGCTCACCACATGGGCCTAATCTTACGCGATAAGAGGAAGGCTGGCCATGAATATTCAGGGAGCCATAGCAACACAGATGGGCTCTCTACGGCTCAAGTGCTTACGGTTCCTGTCAATTCCCGAACTACGGTACAGTATTATAAAAGAGCCAGGAGCATATCTCAAAGTCACTCTGTACACTACTCTGTCTCTTGATTTTTCTCGTGATAGTCATGCGTCTCGGTTCTTGCTCCCAAAAGTGGCTGTTAAGGCAGCAGGTAGTGAGAAATTTGGCCAATAGGATGTGAGGACAGATGCAATAGACTTCATGTGGTTTTGGTATCCTGACAAACAAGGGAGCTTTACGTAGAACATGCACAGAGGATGGAGAGGAAATAGCTTGGGAGATATATGTTATGATATACGAAATGCCAGGCGCAAAGGCACAAAGCAAAGTCGCAAAGGCGAAAAGGTGCAAAGCAAAGTCGCAAAGATGCAAAGGCGCAAAGCAAAGTCAAAATAATAGCTACTTTTGAAGATTTACGAGGGTTGCAAGATTCATGATTGGAACGAAATCGTAATTTGAATGGACACAATTAGAATGGACACTATATTTCTTTCACAAGCAAATTATCCTGTCTTCTTCTGCATCTTGTATAAGTAAATGGTCATATTTTATATAACATTTTTTCTCATTCACACACACATTCATACCAGTGTATGCAGACACATTGCGCACATTCATCTGTGGGAGCTGGAATCGCACTGCTAACCTGTGGGTCATTGGATCTGAGCACTCAACCAATGATGTTTAGGTCAAGAGTGGGACTCAAACCTCCAACTGAGCTACTGTCGCCCAGAACTTTGTCCAGAATCCTATTATTAAAACATAAATCTAATCATAATCACAATGCTTGTCAGAAAAAGAAACACAATTAGATATTTTTTCCCAAATTGCGCAGCTCTAGATTACAGTGTAGAACCAGCACTTTGTAACAAAATTGGATGGCTATGTGCTGTCTGTATAATTGCAAAACATTTTGATTTTGATTGCTAACCCAGAATAAAGAGATGCTGTTGGAATACGTTTTGAAATATGGATGTGTGATGGCGGTCCTGTCATGTTTCGAAAATCAGGTATACCTGAATAATTTCAAGGCCTTAAGCTAGTACTAAGAATGATCAGTAATGTTAATAAATGAAAGAGAATTGATTATGCCATGATTTCAAAGGACAGTGGGTGACAATAGCTCAGTTGGAAGAGTGTTTGTCTGTGGTCCTGAAAGTTGGCAGTTCAAATCCTGCTCTCAACATCAACATCATTGCTGTAATGGTCAGATCCACAGGAGTGAGGTGCAATTCCAGCTCCCACTATTGAATACTGTTGGTGAGTCCTTGGGCAAGATACTTCACTCTCCATTCCCTAAGTGTCTGTGTACACTGGTATGTGAATGGGTGAGAGGCTACTTGATGTAAAGTACTTTGAGTGCCTTGAAGGTAGAAACGTGCTATATAAAAATATGACCATTGACTCATACTGTATATTGATTAGAATATTATATAGTAAAGTTGGACTCAGCTGTTTTTTGTTATTATAATTTACCTGAAAAAGTTAGTTGATCCTAATATAATTATTTGAACATTTTAAAGTGTTTTCTTTCTTTCGTAAAAAAAACCCCCAAAAAACAAAAAAAACTAAACAATACATTATTAATTTGAATACCAGAACAGTTAACGTCAGTAATTTCTATATTTCCAAGTGTCATTTTTCACAGAAGAGATAAAAGAAGCATTATTTACACAAAACAACTCATTTAACCATCATGAGAAAATAATTCATTTGAGAAAAAATAAATTAGTTCTGCTTTAAAATATTGTTAAGTGGCTGAAATTAAAAGCAATCTGTTTAACTTTGTTACATGCCAAGCTCAAGACAGAAGGCAACACAAAAGTCCCTTGCAATTCCCTCACTGCTATTTGGTCAAGAGAGGATTGAGTATCTTGTATTTTCATTTATTTTTATCTTTACAGAGAGACTGAAGATAGACTCAAGAACTATATGATTTTGACATCATGACAAATAAGGGATCAGTGAAGTAGTATGTTATAGTAGTATCTTTTGTTCAAATGTACTTCAAAAGCAAGTATCCAACTGTCAGCTGTAAGCCTGCCTTAACAACTGTGGTAGGTTTAATTTATCTTTCTCTTAGAATTATATTCACTTCTTGTTAATATTTTTAGTTCAGTTTTCTGGGACACACTTCCAACGTGGATGCTAAAACAATACAACCTCCTTGTAATATTAATTCTAATTTTGACAGAGTGATAAAAATACACCAAAACCAAAAAACTATAACTACGTATAGAAGGTTACCAACAGCATGTAAAAATTGAGTAAATATTACCCAAGGTAGAAAATAAGATATATTGTGCAAATCCTTGTCCTCCAAAGACTGTAAGTGCATTTGTTTTGGCATATATTTAATATTAAACCAGATGCCCTACCTGACTATTCTCAATTTAGAAATAATACAGTGCTTTGACAACTGCAGTTCAAGGGGCTCAACTGTACGGGCGATTCTAGGTCCAAACAATGCAAAAGTATGTTTACGTGTTCACTCATTTAAGTACTGGTATAGACTATATATATAAATGGACAAAGCCAACCTGCTAGCTTGCGTGTTTCAGATAGGAAGTGAGTATGAGTGCACATTTGACTCCATCCACTCTGGCTCCAATTAATGTTATATTGAAAAAAACATTGCCCCTCTCTCCGCAGCTACTGCTCAGACTCGTCATTTTGGTCTTAAAATATTCGTATCAACCCACTTATGACTGGTGTTTTTATTTTGCCATTTTGTCCATAAATCAAGATATGAACATTAATAAGAGACAAATAAGGCACCTTCTTTTCCCGAGGTCGCTCCCACTAGAGTTAGCAATAAGTTTGACAGCGTTGCTGTGAACCTTCTCCCTGCTAATCTACTGGTGCAGGAAGGAAGGGGTGTTACCTTCAACAGCCTCACTCCAGATTGGCTCTTTGGTTGCTATACTTGCGGTCTGAATTCCAAATGTAGAACTTGGCTTCAAATTTGCCCCTGGAACTGCTAGCCTCGATGAGCTTCACTTGACATCACTGACTTCCATGCTATGGGTGATGTCAGTCTCCCTTAGTCCACTTCTTTATAATAATGGCTTACACTTGTAATGCGCTTTTTCAGAAGCTTTACAGGCTTGTCAAAGCCTCTCAAAGCGCTACACTATAGTCATTATTCATTCATTTCCACACTTGGTGATGGTAAGCTACTATTGCAGACTGACAGAAGCGAGGCTGCCAATCTGCGCCATCGGCCCCTCCAACCACCACCTATCATTCGAGCACACACCACTTGCATACTAGGCAATGTGGGTGAAGTGTCTTGCCTAAGGACACAACGACAGAACTTGGTCCAAGCGGAACTCGATCCTCTGACCTTCGGGTTGAGGGACCAACACTCTAACCACTGAGCCACTGTCACCCCAATATATAGTCTATGTAACCATATAACCTAAACATATTCAGTTCATGCAAAGTTAAATATTAGAGCTAAAGTGAAACCACCTACAACTGCATAATTACTGTAAAGGTGAATGCCACTTTGTCATGCCAGTATGGCTTGCAGATTTGCATCCTAAATGTGCTGTTTCTATGGCAACATTTAGGATGCAATTACAAAGTTGAATTACAAAATGTTCAAGTCAGTAACTGATATTACAATACTGACATTTTACACAGAAATGGTACAAAATGTCTTTAGAGTTAGGTCTATGGTCTATATCTTTGTACTAAAAAACCTTCACATGCTTCTGCCCATGCCATGATGTCGTCCATTTGCTGATTAGAATGGCTGAGTGTAAAAAACAAAGTCATATCAAATACAAGAGCACTGTCTCCAAACCATGCATATTCCTAACTTAATCATAACACATCTAAAAAAAAGAAATTATAATATATATATATATATATATATATATATATATATATATATATATATATATAGGTCAACAGTAGCAATGCAAACCAAAAACTTGAACTAAAAAAATGTTGTTAAGATTGCACTTCGTTATCTTCCACCACTGGTCATTTATAAGTTTAATTTGATTGTTTTTGTATATATTTATGCCAGAATTGCTATATACTTTCAACAATGCGCTTATAGTTCAGGGTTCTATAGTTCAGGGTTCATTCTGTAGTTCAATATAATGCCCCCTGTGATTGTTTGTCATCAATAAGCATTGGTCTGAAATTGACACCTGGTCGACTCCCATGACCCCTGCCCTTCTCATTAGACGTGCACACAGTATATTGTACAGGAAGCAGCTGAGAAGCTAAGCTAAAATGTGCTTAAGTCATAAAAACAGCAGTATGCTAACAAGCACACAATGCATTTGCCATGTTTACCAAATATGAAATCCCACATGGCGTTGTACTGCTGAGCTTTTAAAACAAAATGCAACTTTGTTCAGATAAAGGGAAGACTACGTGCATATTTGAAATGTACTCAAATGCATATTAAGTCATTTCTATAAACAATATATTATGAAGGATTAAAAGTAAAATGTGTGTAATTCAAATTCTTCATTTCACTCCAGCCAGCAGATTAAAACCTACAATTGAGTTTATTAGATGACAAATATTATTGTTTTTGGGAAATTATAGCATCCACAGTTCATTTCAATTTCATAGTCTATTTAGTTGGTATCAGTCGTTGGCTGATGGATGGATTTCATTTGAACAAAATTTAGCACATTGAGAAATGCATTACAAATTGTCCACTCAAATAAATAAATATGACCTCCCAAATTTGGCAGATTTTGCACAATGTATTTTGAAAATCTAATGATATCCTATATTATTATGGTAAATTGTAAATGGTCAAATTTTATAGCGCTTTTCCACCTTAAAGAAACTCAAAGTGATTTACATCAAGGAACCTGTAATCGTCCGGAGAGCAACTTTAGCGGTTCAAAGAGGAACATAGCAGAGCTGAGACTGTTTGTCCAGTGCAGACCCAAGTGCATTTATTTAAACACCAAATATATTTACAAAAAAACAAGAAGAAATTCTAAAGAATCAACATAGAAGTACATCCCATACATACAGCACCCCCTCCTAGCCAACTGAGGTTTGCTCCTTTTATAGAGCACCTCCCTAATTGGCTGAGCCCACTCTGTATTACAGGTTAGTTTTCCCAAATCCAATTCTATTGTTAAAAAATTAGCTCCAATCAAACAGTGTAATCATTTATTCAATTAAATTGTTAGTTAAAATAGAGCTCTATGTTTACTTTATTTGTTTTAACAGTGAACACTAATTAGGTAACCCACAAAGCTAAAATATAGGACACCCCTCTTTGTTAACACCCAGTTGTCTGCCCCAGAGCCTTCTTAAGGTGCTTCGGCTCACAGGGGACTCACCTAAGACAGACAACATGGGTAAGTTAAAATTTGCAACAATTCAATTAATCAATTAGCTGATACAACGTTTATCAATAAAACATTTTAAACTTTTGTGTATATTGTCCTTTCAGGACTAAACATGGGGAATCAGCATTTAAGTTTTATGCAGCTAAAACTTGGAACAGTCTTCCTGAAGATGTGAGACAGGCCTTTACTTTGACAATGTTTAAATCCAGGCTCAAAACGGTTCTGTTTAGCTGTGCATACGACTGAAAGGTTTTTATTCTGCACTCTTCTCTTTTAATGTTAATTTTATGATGATTATTTGTGATTATTTATGTTTTGATTTGTGTGATTTTAATGTCTTTCTTATTCTGTAAAGCACTTTGAATTACCTTGTGTACGAATTGTTCTATACAAATAAACTTGCCTTGCCTTTCTTTCTGCTAGCCTCAAAGATAGGCCCATGTAATGGACTAGCTACATTACAGAACCACTCACCCATTCACACACACTTTTATACACCAGTGTACGCAGACACTGAGTACAAGTAGGCTTAAGTGTCTTGCCCAAGGACACAATGACAACATTGATCTGTGGGAGCTAGAATTGTCTTACCAATCTTTGGATCAGTTGACACTCTACCAACTCATCTACTGTTGCCCATATTATCACTCATTATTTGAATTTAGCCACATAGAGTACTGTACTATAGTATAAACCCATTTAAATTTCATCTGACACAGATCTATGCATTTCATCATGGCAGCTTGTGATATTAGCATGTACCTGTGGGCCAGCTGGAATGAATTAATGAATTCCAAATACAAAAAAAAATGAAGGGGCTGTCAGCGGGGGCACCTCCTTGAATCTCATTGTTTGGGGAATCATCGGGCCTCTCAGAAATCAAGTATAGACCATTTAATTTTCTTAATTTATGGTCAAGATGCTGATCAAAGTGGTCTCATGCTGCGTGTGCTGCTTATGAAGCAACGCTCGGGAGACTTCACATAGTCATCAGTAATATTAGGATGCTCTTTGGTTTAGTGCTTTCTAAGGATCATTCATAAAGGAATATGCTATGAGCCAGTCCACTTCATCTTCTTGGGTCTCACAGTGGAAAAGGGTTAGCAATGAATTATATGCTATATTTGTACTATATGAGCCTTATAACAAGCAAAACATAATCAAAAAATTGTATTAGCTAACTTAGGATGGCTTGTGATTACCAACATTAATTGAACAATAATAGTAATGTATGTGTATGTAAAAGTGAGCGCAAAACTCTTAAGGAGATAATTATGTAAGCCATCAAATCAGACTATACACCATTGATTTGGCATATTTACAGCAATGATAAATGGTAAATGGTCATATTTTAATATAGCGCCTTTCTACTTTCAAGGCATTCAAACCGCTTTACATCAAGGAACCCATTCACACACACTCATACACCGGTGTACACAGATACTGGGGAAGAGGTGGGTTTGAACATTTAGGATATTGAGAAATGCATTACGAATTGTCCAGTCAAATAAATAAATATGACCTCCCAAATTTGGCAGATTTTGAACTATTTATTTTGAAAATCTAATGGTATCCTATATTATTATGGTAAATTGTAAATGCTCACATTTATAAAGCATTTTTCCACCTTCAAGGAACTCAAAGTGGTTTACATCAAGGAACTCACCCATTCACACACACTTTTATACAGCAGTGTACACAGACACTGGGTACGAGGAGAGTTAAGTGTCTTGCCCAACAATACAATGACAGCATTCATGTGTGGGAGTTGGAATCGCTCGACCAACAATGTTTAGGTCGAGAGCAGAATCGAACTGCCAAGCTACAGATGAATTAATATGCACTGTTCCAAAAAAAAAAATTTAAAAAAATCCACAGATGAATACATAAATAAACAAATACAAAAACAAATATTTAATTGATTTGTTGCCAGTTCTAAGTATGGAGAAATGATTTTTGTCAGGAACAGTAACTTAGAGTACATTACACTTCTATCAAATGAAATCAAACCTAAACCTACAGACCAGGACTAACCCAGGACTAGAACAGGACAAGCTATGAACTAAACTATAGCCTACTGTGTGTGTTTTGGGGTTGATCGGGGAAACCATGGCACTAGGGTTCTGCAATTATTTCACTTTGAACTAAAATAATATTCAGTTAATTAACCCAGACACGGGAAGAACATGCAAACTCCACACAGAAAGCTCCTGCCCAATTAAAACAGGTATCTACGCTACCCACTGAGAAACCATGCCCTAAATCCTGGCATGCCAAGTGAATAGGCACACAGCACAACAAGAAACAAAAAACAAAAAGAAAAAAAAAAAAGTTTAAAAGTTTATATAGTCCCAAATTTACAAGCATTAATTACAAATAAAATAAAAAGTAGTCATCGGATATATTGCAGGCACACATAGTTAGTGACTTTCTCTCCTCTCTATATGACTGAAGATCCCATAATGCACTGCTTTCTCCCCCACCCATCCCTCCAGCCCATATGTCATATCATTAACTTTATGGTCCCCATATGGTTATTGCCTCTTCCTCTGCCTGTGAAGTTACCACTCCAATACTACTACTACTGCATAAATATAAAGTACAATAAAAATAAGTAGAGATACAGTCAGGTCCAGGCACTTACAATGTCATGTCCTATTCTATATAATTAGTGCTGATATACATGCATCCAAGAGTGTGGTGGTGAGGTCATCCATAGAAATATGTACATTCTTTTCATTTAGGGTAAACTTCAATGAGGTTATGTTGACAGCAGTGCATTGTTAACTATTATTAGCTCCAGTAAAGATATATATGCTGGAATCTGTTAAAAAGAAAAAGGAAGGAAGCGATGGCATACTAATAAAAAGACTATAGAATACACAGAGATACATTTCAGATTACAAATACATGCCACCATCACCCACTCTACTTGAATGATTGTAGAAGTATTAGTAATAGAATTTGTTGTTAAATGTTGTCAAATATTCTGTTTCAGTACCAGATTTATATTTTAAAGTCGCATGTTTAAGTCGCAAGTTAACAACATACTTGGGAACATTCCACACAAAAGTAATAACATCTTCACATCTCTTGTGTGTTTACTATTGATACTTTAATGTTTGATCTACCCCATGTCAATATAACAGAACTGGACATTTTGCTGTATTTTCTGACAGCATTATTAAAGTCAGTCCACTCCCCCATGTGGGCTCCTCGTATAAAAGACAATAGACAGTGACTGACAGCTCTGCCATGTGAGCTGCACAGAGCTCAGGGCACATGTATTAAGTAGCTTGTCCTGCATAGGAAAAGTGCATATGCAAGCATTTAGTGTTACTCTGAGGGGCTGGAATGTCTCACTGTCTTCACACCTACACTCTGTTTTATCAGTTTCATCAAGTCTACTGCCAAAGGAACATATGCACCACACTGGTTCAATTTCAAAATCACACATGTGATTAGTGCTATCAGTTTATTTTTTTAACTCCTTTACTTGCATATATCAAATCAAACCTAAAGCTATAAACCAGGACTAACCTAGGACTAGAACAGACAAACTGAACTAAACTGAGCTCAAACCAGTACATATGTGAAAGGTACCATTTACCTTTATTTGTTCTCTGCAGCACATGGGTGTCTTCAGATTAAAGGCTAGGTCAGGATGGAGGATCAGCCTGCTATGTATGTTTTGGGGTTGATCAGGGAAACCATAGCTTAGGGCCCTCCAATTATTTCAATTCGAACCAAGATAATATTCAGTCATTTAACCCAGGCACGGGAAAAACTCCTACCCAATTAAACCTGGTATCTACTCTACCCACTGAGAAACCATGCCCTAAAAGCTGGCATGCCAAGAGAATAGGCAGTCACAGTGCAAGAAAAAGACAAAAAAAAGTTTACATAGTCCCAATTTTATAAGCAATAATTACAAATAAATTAAAAATTAGTCATTGGATATATTGCAGGCACACATAGTTAACGACTTTCTCTCATTCTATATGATTGAAGATCCCATAATGCATTGCTCCCTCTCCCATCCATCCCTTCAGCCCATATGTCATATCATTAACTTTATGGTCCCCATTACTATTACCCAAAGACCATCATTTCACCATTATATGCTATCTGTCCATATTTTTGTATGCTTAAGTGTGGGTGAAAATTTGACAACATGGTGAACTTGCATGGTGGACTGTGTAACTTCACAGGTACAAAATAAAGGTTGAAAAAGTACTCAGAAAGCAATGCCAATCAGAGTTCTTGAAAGTAGAAATTAACTAAACTTTTCCTTGAGAATAATAAGAGGTTTGTTTAAAAGTATATTGCCTTTTTAGAAACATTGACAACCTGCAAAATCTTTGTCAATCTTGCTCAAAGACATCGACAAATGCCAATCATTCATGCACATCACATTCATACTTGGACAAGGTAAGTGTCTTGCCTAAAGACACAACAACAGGATTCACAGTCTGTAAACAAGTACAAATGTGTGTTGTCAAAATATAATTTGTCTTCCACCTTGCAGGCGTATCAATACAGCAAATGTAGAAATATTATATGGCTACTGGCTTATATTTAAAACAGGTCTGTAGGGAAGTAACTCCGGGTTTTGGCCCTGTGTTTAGAACTCACTGTTAAAATCAATAATTGATAACAATACCAGTTTAAAGTGTATTAAAATTAGGCTTGAAAAGGAAAAATAGGAAAAGAACGATGTGCATTATTTGCAAATCAACCACAGTCAGTGGGGACAGGTTTGTGACCAACTCTATCCAAATGTCCAGTCTAATTGTTCTGGAGCCTCTTTCAAATGAATACAATGTTTTATTTATAAATCAATATATAAACAAATACAAAAACAAATATTCCATTGATTTGCTGCCAGTTCTAAATCTGGATAAATGATTTTGGCAGAAACAGTAACTTTACATTACACTTGCATATATCAAATCAAACCTAAACCTATAGACCAGGACTAACCCAGGACTAGAACAGGACAACCTATGAACTAAACTATAGACTGAGGAGCAGTCTACTGTGCATGTTTTGGGGTTGATCAGCAAATCCATGGCACTAGGGTTCTGCAATTATTTCAATTCGAACCAAAATAATATTCAGTTATTTAACACAGACACGGGAAGAACATGCAAACTCCACACAGAAAGCAACCACATAATTAGTCAGTGGAGACAGGTTTGTGACCAACTCTATGCAAATATCCAGTCTAATTGTTCTGGAGCCACTTTCAAATGAATAAAACATTTTGTTTATTGTAGATAGTCTGAAAGCAATACTCACCGTGTGATCTCATTAAGGCTATTATACGCCCGTGTTTAGTGCACAGCACTCATTCAGTAACATGGAGTTATGCACAGAGAAATGTGTTGAATGTAATAATGGGCTTAGCCACCGGGAGATAAGAAGCATGACAAAAAAAAACTTACTGTATATTATTGAAATGAATTGTTTTACTTCTGATTTTGTTCTGGCCTGTATGGCTGCCCACAGATAAGGTGTTTTCTTTGTGAGTCAAATGGTAAATGGTCCCATTTTTATATAGCGCTTTTCCACCTTCAAAGCACTCAAAGCAGTTTGCATCAAGGAACCACCCACTCATTCACACACACATTCATACACCAGTGCAGACACTGGGGCGAGGTGGGTTAAGTGTCTTGCCCAAGGACACAATAATAGCATTCATCTGTGGGAGCTGGACTCGTACCGCCAACCTGTAGGTCAATGGATCTGACCACTCTACCAATGGTGTTCATGTCGAGAGCGAGATTAGACTGAAAATACAAAATACCCCCAAAACATTATATAATTCTGTGTAATTAGGAAAAGACAATTGGTACAGAATTAACAGATTTAGTATAGTAATCAGATTTCTCAATTCATTCATTGCTGGTAATGAAAGCTACCATTTGTAATTAGATTGGGCGACCCACCCGTGTTATATTCTCACATATCAACACTAGATGCTACCTAGGTCACTGGTGTCAGACAGTGTGCCAGGTTTCACATCTTCCATCTAAAGGTGAAAAACAAACAAACAAACTTGCAGATAGTAGCGTTAAAGGAATCATACCTTTTTTTTACTGCCACGCAACAAAAATGCATGTCAAGGTCAATGTCAAGTATATTTCTAAAGCATACTTACAAACAGCCAACACTCCCCAATGTGCTATATTTTAATATTAAATACTTACGCTAAAATGAGACATGTGGTGTTGACTTAAGCATACTCCATAGTTTTAGATTGCCTATGCCAATAATTGCTTTTAAATTGTTCCTGTCCAGTACCCCATTGTCCATTTACAGTCAGTAAAGCAAATCAAGATCCTTTTTGAAAGACTTCCAGCGGTCACACAGCACCTAATCCTTTGACAGCAAGTTCAGCCAATTCTGCTTGTGTTTACTATGAGAGCTGAGCTAGCATGTGCTAACTGTAATGTACTTAGCGCAACCTATCCTCTTCTCTGGCAAAATCCCCTCTTTGGTCTCGATTCTCCTCTTGGGCCTTCCATTTGATAACTACACACATTTAGCTACCAAACACTAACATGTTAACAATGCACTTCCTTATTATCGGACAATAAAACACTTTAGTTAGATGCAGACAGGACACAGTGGACTAAGTTTGACCACAAGAGCTGTTTATACACTATATCTACTGAGACAAGACACATTTTTCCACAAAAACATGAGGAAAAAAAAATCAGGTACAGGTCCTTTAACTTGGGATTATTGATCATTACCATAGACTGCATGTGTAAATGGACATAGCTAACCTGCTAGCCACTGCATTCCAAATAGGAAGTGAGCATGGGTGCGCTTCAGGCTCCATTGACTCTGGCTTCAATTCACTTCCTGTTGAAGAACAGTTGCCACTTTCTCTGTAACTGCTGCTGTCAGCCTTGTCATTTTGGTCTTAAAATGGTCATATCAACCCCTCTCTACATGATGCTTGTATTTTTTTTTTTACATTGATAATGATTTTTTTTTTTTTTTTTTTACATTGATAACAGACAAATCAGGTGCTTTCTTTCCCTGAGGTCACTCCTGCTAGCGTTAGCAACAGGTTTGATTGACAGCGTTGCTGAGTGCCCACTCCCTGCTAAACCAGCGGTGTGGGTGGGGTGTGCCTGGCTCCAGATTGACTCATTGGTTGTTATGATAATCACAGTCTCTGCTCCAAATTCGCCCCTGTAGCTGCAAGCTTAATTTGACTGGAGTTGAATGCTATGGGTGATGTCACACTCCCTTAGTCCACTTCTTTCTACAGTCTATAGTCATTACAAAAAAAAAAAAGTTATGGCTACTCCTTTTGTTTTATAGCTCCTGTATATCTCCACAGATACTGTTCCTGGTACATGATTATAAGTGGACATTCAAGGTTCAAACCAACTGTGAATGTAGCACTTTCTGTACTTTATGTAGTATTGATTTGTACTGCGCTGGTTCCGCAGATCCAGAGAGAGGAGCCAGGAGCTGTCCCAAATACTCAATAATAGCCTTTATAGTGACTGCATAGAAATTGGATATAATACCTCAAATATGAAATGCTGCACACTACAAATGATTCACCATTCAATAATCAAATGGCATTACGCATCTTGTAGCCTAAATGGAATTTGTGACCCACATAAGAACGGTGTGGCAGGGTGCTCAGCACTATACAATGGTACTCATATAATCATAACAAATTTAAAACATTAAGGATGAATCATGAAAGGGCAGTATGCATGTGGTACTTGTACTATTCTCAACTGCTAGCCTACTATTGGAGTACCAAAACAAATACATGAGGCCATTTCATAACTCTAAAATATGGATAGAAACGTATTAAAATATGGGTCAAAATATGGGTTACTGTTAAGAGGAAGCACCACTGATTCACAATAGAATCAAATTCAGAATTCCAGCAGATTAGGCACTTAGAAAGATTTTAATCAATTGATCCAGTCATTTCAGCAAGTCCTCTGTCATTAAAAGCATAAGGTTCCGAGCAGAGGTCAGACACTAGATTTTATTCCCAAGTCCCAAGTTGGCGCTTGGGGATACAATTGAGTGTTTTTTTTTCTTTCATATTCCCACTTTTTTCCTTTCTTTTTTTTTTTTTTACATATTTTCCCACTGGTTTGGCAATGCTGTCAATCAAACCTGTTGCTAACGCTAGCAGGAGCGCCCTCAGGAGAAGAAAGCACCTCATTGGTCTATTAATAATCTTCATATCTTAATAGCCAAAATAGCAAAAAGAAAGTACCTGAATTATGCAGTACAAAGTAATACAAACATTTTAATAACAAAAAGACAAGCCTGACGGCAGCAGTTACAGTGAGAGCAGCCACAGCTTTTCAATAGAAAGTGAATTGGAGCCCGAGTCAACGAAGCACACCCATGCACACTTCCTATTTGGACTGAGGTGGCTACCAAGCTAGCTATGTCTGTTTATATATACAGTCTATAAATACTACATCCTATGGCCAATATGCATAGAATTATCTAAACACTGCACCGCACACATGTTAAGGCAGAACAATACTTGAGATTGCATTGTCTTGGTAAAGGGAGTATATGTACAAGAGGGTCAAACAGTGAAATCTTTCTTGACATGACTGGAGGCTGCAGTAGAAATGAGCCTATAAACTCTATGTGGGCACAGATATTGCAGCCTTCCTTATTGTTATTCATTGCGTTCCCAGTCTATAATCCCTGCACCATATTTGTTGTGAAAGGCAAACGAATACTCAAACAGCACATTATGGTGAAATATTTGTGCAAGTGATTTAGGAGAGTGAGTCAAAACAACCGAACGCAGACAGAGCCTTTAAATTATCACCTCCTGCTTAGAAAGTAATAGACTAGATGCATCTGGTACTATGGAACTTAAGTTTTAAATAAGTTACTTGGCAACCCTGATAAAAAAGGACAAAGTAAGATGTTCAACATGAGTACCACAACAAAAAGTGATAATCGTAAAGGATAGAATAGTAGTAGTAGTAACAGTAGTAGTAGTAGTAGTAGTAGTAGTACTAGTAGTAGTAGTGTTGTGTTGTTGTTGTCTGCCATTGGGCAACATTCTTTAATTACGGGAGTCCATGATTGTAATTTCTTAATCAAGCAAGTACTTTGAGAGATTCAAGGGGAAGTAGTAGTAGTAGTAGTAGTAGTAGTAGTAGTAATAGTAGTAGCCATAGTGTCAGTAATGTTAGTAGTAGTATGAAAAGTACTAGTAGTAATTATTGTAGTAATAGTAGAAGTAGTACTTACATAGATGATAGAAATAGTGATGTGTAATTAATTAATGAACAAACACTGATGCAGCAACAACAGGAATTTGTAGTAGTAGAAGCAGGAGGAGTATAGCAGTAGTTTTATTTATATATATTATATATATATATTATATATATTATATATATATATATTATATATTATATATATATATATATATATATATATATATATATATATATATATATATATATATATATATATATATATATATATATATATATATATATATATATATATATATATAGTATTAAAAGCAGCAGTATAGTAGAAAATAGTACTAGTGGTAGCCGTCATAGAAATAGTAATTTGTAAGCCCTTTGTTAAGCATCAGGCGAAGTGGCTAAACTTTTAAATGTCTCCAGTTCATAATATCAAAAGGCCAAAAGGAAAATTTTTAAACAGGAGTGACAAAATACTATCATTATCTAATAAACAAGTCTATGGCCTTATTTGAACTCTTAAAATGATACCTCATTTTGCAAAAAAGATTGAACTTTGACTTGTTTTGTATTTTACTCCACATAATGAGACAGCAAACTGAAGCAGCAGTAGTTAAATCAAATTGATCATTAGCGACTACTGAAGGTGGCTTTAAAAGGGATGCTGCAAATAAATGTACAACATCATGTATTTTAGTATAAGTATTTAAAGGCTCCAAATAATCATTGGACTATAGCCGCTGTTTATAGAGTGGTTTCAGGAGGTAGCATTATCTCATTCTTTCACTGTCTATTAGAGCCGCCATTATTCAGGCTAAATAAATAAACAAAGCACATGTCAGTGATTTATGCCTATGGAGTACGATCCAGTCCATTGTACAAGAGCAGAGATGAGCCACTGTGGTAAAAGTGCACTATGTAACCTTTCTGGTATCTCTGTGGAAATAATATCTCTTTGCCTAGAATATTCCACAATATGGCATTAAAGCCGAACATATTGAGCAAAATCAACTTCATTAGAGCTCTAACCATGTTGTAGTTGTTTTCTCTTCTCATTTCCCCACTTGAAGTTGTTTTTTGGAGTAATTCGTGCATGTTTGAGCAATCTTTAATCACTTATTTTCAAGATGCCATATTGCTGATCAATCCCCATTTTCACCGCCACTGGCGTACAGTTTCATGGCTCTTTGTTGTAATGATGTTTACAATGACATCAGCTCCCATTGGGCATCATAGTTTTCTAATGTGGAAGTCAGTTGAGTATTTTATGAAGTCGTTTTAGATAATACTGTGATTTAAAATGTGCAAATTCTAACAGAATTATCTACAGGTGTCATAGATTACAACTATATAGCAGACACAAGCATAATAGGTCTTCTTTAAACAAATTTATCTCCAAAAAAGTAGGCAGCGCCATCGGGCTATGATACAAGATGGTAAATGGTCACATTTTTCTATAGCGCTTTTCTACCTTCAAGGCACTCAAAGTGCTTTACAACAAGGAACCACTCACCCATTCACACACACATTCACACACCACTGTACGCAGACACTGAGGGCAAGGTGGGTTAAGTGTCTTGCCCAAGGACACAACGACAGCATTCATCTGTGTGAGTTAGAATCGCACCACCAACCTTCGGATCGGTGGACAAACACTCTACCAACTGAGCTACTGTCGCCCACAAGACAGGTCTGTTTTTTGGGTTTTTTTTTGGTAAATGTAATTGAATAAATGCAAGGTAAATAGGTTTAATACCATATTGCGTTTTCTAGCAGAGCAATAGTCTCTGTGTGGAGACAAGCAGGTGGCAAACCCTCAAATTGCAAAGTGCATCTTTAAGGATAGACTATGTTTTGAGTCAGTTTGCTTCTTTTACAGGGAAATAAAGGCAGCTATTTCATTATTTCACTGAATAAACTTCATACTTTATATCTCATTTGTCTTATTTTCAGTGTCTTACTGCTATGTTTACTTTTTTTCAAGATAGCATTTTCAATTTTCCATTTCCTTTCTCTCTCATTTTCAGAATAATAATAATAAAAAAAAAACAAAAAAAAAAAAACAACACAATTGTCACTGCTGATTTCTGTGGTTCTTCAAAGATTTGCAAAGCTTTGTTTCAAATATACATTGAATTTCAGCTACCTAAATGCCAAAACACAGTGTAACAAATGATGAATAAAGTTTAACATTAAATGAATAAAGTTTAACATTGAAAATAACTTATGGTTCTGCTTGGTCTTCATGCAAGTAAATAGTCACTTTTTTATATAGCACTTTTCCACCTTCAAGGCGCTTTACATCAAGGATCCACTCACATATTCACACATTCACAGATTCATACACCAGTGTATGCAGACACTTGGGATGATGTGAGTTAAGTGTCTGGCCCAAAGACACAACAGTATTCACCTGTGAGAGCTGGAATTGCACCGCAAACCTGTGGGTTAGTGGATCTAACTGCTCAACCATGATGTTTATGTCGAGAGCGAGATTTGAACTGCCAACCTTCAGATCAGAGCTACTGTCACCCCTACAGTATGTACAAAGGATGTCAAAAGGATGAGAGTACTACCAAAGCTGTGCTCATTTGGAACAGCTTGGAATAAAGTCTTTTCCATTCACTTGTTCTCCAAAATCTTCCTCTTTTTGACCCTAAATGAGCAAGACATCTGGTGCAAGAGATAAACAGTTCACACATCATGTGAAACATTTGGCGGCATAATCTTGCCATGGAAGATTTAAGCCACAAGCAAAGTCAGGCAATCCGTAATGTTAATCCAAGTACTTTATAACTGTGTACTTGTTAATAGTAATGGCAACTTATTCATGTCGAGGATTTCAGAAAATAGTGGAACCAAAAATGCTCATATATTGTACCATAGCTTTGTATGTCATGTCTTATAAATACTTTCAGGGAAGTTATACAAGAAATCATGGGTCTCAAGAGTGTACCTCCATTACATTACAATGACTCAAGTAAAAGTCAGTGGCGGTAAATATGGATACCAGAGGGAAAAAAAAATAAAAAATAAAAACTTGAGTAAAAGTAAAAATATCACATGAAAAAAATGTATTTAAGTATCCATTTAAAAATGTAAAACTAAGAGTAAAAAGTATTTTTAAAGTATTTTACACAGTTTTTGAGACCTAAAAAAAGCTTCAAATGTATTGATTCAGAAACAATTGAAATTATTTTTTTTTTTCTAAGTTTTTAGCTGTATATTTTTGTTTGCTCAAACTATGAATGTGAGTAAGAATTACAAATACCTGCTTTCAAATGTAGTGAAGTTAAATTAAAAACGTTTTCAGTATCTGTACTTAAGTAAAGCACAGATACCACTGTTAATGGTGCACTATGTAACTTTTTCTGGTAGAGGGTATGCCACTGCTCTTCATTGTGGCCTTAAACTGAAATGGACTGATTACAATAAACATGTTTCTCAAAGTATTTTAGCGACAAAAAATTGTCATTTAGATGCACCAATTTAGCAACATCTGCATAATCTTTGGTCAAAGTTGTTTGTTTGTTTTTGTTTTTTTTTTAAGGCAATCTACTTCAGTGCATTGCAAAACATTCTGAAAAACAGTCTGCTGGTTTTAAGACAGCAACATTATTGAAAATGCTCTTTCTTCAGATTTGCAAGTGCGAGAATGCTGTCCTTTACATCCTCACTGGGAATACAAAAGAGCAAAGAAGCATGCCACAAAGAGAGAGAGAGGGACAGAGAAGGGACAGAGAGGGAGAACGGGACTGATACAGAGAGACAGAGAGAGAGCGAGAGGGAGACAGAAGGGAGAACTGGAGAGATATAGAGAGATAGAGAGAGAGCAAAAGGGAGGGAGAACAGGAGAGATACAGGGAGATAAAGAGAGAGTGAGGGGGAGAGAAAGGAGAGAATGGGAGACATATAGAGAGATAGTGAGACAGAGAGAGAAAAGACAGAGGGAGAAATGGAGTGATAGAGAGAGGGAGAAAGGGAGGGATACAGAGAAATAGAGAGAGGGAGAGAGAAGGGACAGAGAGGGAGATAGGGAGAGATAGAGAGAGCGGGAGAGGGAAAGAAAGGGGGAGAGGGATGAAGGAGAAAGACAGCAAAAGAGTGAGGGGAGATGAAAAGAGACAAGAGGTAGAGAGCGACAGATTAAGAGAAGGGAAGAAGGAAAGAGAGGGAGAAGGAGACAAACTGAACGAGGAAGAGAGAAAGAAGGGAGAGAGCCCATCTCTCTCCTTCTCTTTTTCTCGCTTCCTCCCTCAATTACCAGGAGAGTGAGAGGTGTGGAGGGAGCAGGACAGACAGGGATAGAGAAAGAGGAGGAGAAGGAAAGATAGAGGGAAGACATCATGTTAATGCTCTCCTCCTCCATGGGTTTCACTTCTTACACATGAGGAAGACATGACATGTAGGCTGCAGTCACCAGGCAACCACTCTTCAATAGGACAGGAATGCTTTTGAATTGCTTTTGAGTCAGGCATTTCAGAGTTATGGCCATTATAACACCCATATAAGGTGAATCATTAGAAAATACACAGAACCCGAACTCATTAACTTTTACAGCATTATTCTATAACAAGATTCCATCACATCACAAATATGGTTCAAACACCAACGCTAGATATATCAAAGAGGTAGTAGCCTATGACTAGAAGGTTAGTGGTTTTCATTTAGCTCTCACCACCTTACTGAAACACTTGTACACAGCACATTCCTAGACACTTAAAGTTGCCTTCCAATTTGGCACATGGTTAATTCACTCATTCATAGGGAATGGTGTTCGAAGTGTCTTGCCTGAGGACACAAGATCATTGCTATTCCTATTGTGGGGCTCAAACCAGTTTTGTCTCTGACATAAGAACCAATGGCACCAGCTGTGTCCAAAGTCCTGTCACTTACCTCGATGTAATTTATTTATTTGTCAAACCCCAAAAGTGACCTATTCATTTTAGGGCTGAACGATATGGAGAAAATATCTAAAAATGTATATTTTTTCTGGCATGCATTTTGATTGTAATTAGATTAACGGTTTATGTTTCTACAAAAGGATTCTGTTCAAAGTTCACAGTTGACAAAGAGACTAATAAATATTAGCAGTCATATGCATAATTAAACATATAATTTAGTTTGTGAAGGCAATTGTATTTAAAGAAGATCTACTGTGCTTGTATCTGCTGTATAGCTATAATCTATGATACACGTGGATCATGATGTTATAATTTGAACATTTTAATAGCAGAAGAAACTTGTTAACTGGACAAAACGTTGTAGGAGTAAAGAAGTTTTGCTGCTCATCCAAGCGGCTTCTTCAGTTCTGGTCAGATTACTGGTGGACACTGCCTTATATCTTTCTAAAGGGATGAGCTAGTTACACTGAAACACAAAACACCTATTGTTTACAGTTTCTGTTTGTAGGCAGGGCTGGCCCAGCCTATAAGCAAACTAAGTGGCCCCTTAGGGCCCCGAGGCCTCAAGAGGGCCCCCAATCTGGCAACCCCCCGCCAATATACATTGCATTTAGTGTGCGCATAGTACGCGCTATTGACGCATCTCGGCTGTGTCGCAGTAAGTGCACTCTGTAGTGCACACATGATGTATTTGTATTGACAATCTGGCAACCAACTGAATGACGGTACACCTGATCTTGCGATAATTGGCCAACTTTATTGTAAGCGAATACGAGTATGGAGTAAACAAATGCATAATGTAACGGTACTGTGCTCGACTGTTCCGAGTTTTCATCGTCTTCATCATGTCGAAAAGAAGCTACCCGTCGGGTGCGGAGAAGCGTAAAAAGAAGAGAAGAAACATCAATCTACAGGTAATGCTGAGTGAATCTTACAAAGAGGTTAATGCAATTGTTAATGTGACAAGTTACGTTATCGTCATTTTAATTCACAATGTTGCCACCCACTGCTATCTCGAGAATGTCAACCTGCTATTAGCACTTAGCATAGCATTGAGTATGTCAACATGCTATTAGTACTTAGCATAGCATCGAGTATGTCAACATACTAATTTAAAAAGTGTTATTTAAAAAGAGTTTAAGGAAATGTCTGATATTTCAGGGTAATGTTTAATAATCTTTAAATTTTTAGATGTTTTATTGAATTTTAATCCATGTTTGAATTCACTTTTTAAGTTGCATAAATGTCATTTTGTCACAGTGTTCAATTTTCCTTATTCATAATGTTAATATTTAGGCATTTTGCCTCTTCCTGCACCAGTTTTTGTTTTGTTTTTTTCTTTGTATAAACTGTGTCCTTTTTATTGTTATGTTATATGAGTGCTAAAAATAAATAAATAACGTAATAGTCACAAATAACGGCAAATTGCCTGTGATAAAGCCTATAATTATTTCATGTCATCATTATTGTCATTATTCAGGAATTTGGATTTACATTTAGTCTGTCTGACTGTGTTTTATGTTTTTTCTGCAAAGGCTCTTTAGACAAGTTCTTTGCCATTGGAGATGAAGTGACATCCACATCTCAAGATGCTGCTGAAGATGCTGAAGCTGGTAATGCCTGGTGATAATAACTTAATACTTAAGTAATTTATCAGAGTGTACACATTAGTAATTTATTAATATAAACAAATACAATATGGTATTCAACACATAGCCTAATGTTTGTTTTGTGATATTAACACAGTTTGACTCAATGTTATAGCCAATATTGTATTAAATTATCTATACTAATCTATCAACTACTGACTGACTTCAGTCACTTACTCTTGGCAGTGTTTATCATATCAAACATAAATATATAAAGGAAAAAGTATATTTAGTGGGTCTTATTTTAAAACTGATTTAGTCTAAACAGCTGTATTTTGTAAAAATATCTATCATATAGCTTTTACAACCTGTACGTATATTCTCACTTTAGCCAGTAGGGACACATTATAATGCACCACCAATTTTGATACCGGTACTGTGTCTGACTTAAGATTCTTGATGTCTATGGTGTGTTATTTATACAGCCTGTAATCTGTAGAGATCTGTGCAGTATCAAGATGCAATGTGGGATTTGTGTTGCTGATGTGGTGAAGGCCCCAAAGGCAAATTCTGCTTAGGGCCCCCTAAAGGCTAGGGCCGGTCCTGTTTGTAGGCTAGGTCTATTGTGTTACCTAAGTGTGCACTGTGAGTCCTACTTAGCATAGTTATTCAGACCCCAAATGAGTGATTTCACACATATTAGCATCCTGGGTAGCGATGGATCAGACCTGGACAGTGGGATTACACAGGTTGCACATTTTAAATTGCGATATTCAACAAAAACAACTTGAGAGAGAAACAACTCTGCTCACTTCCGCATTAGAAAACTGCGGTGCCCAATGGAAGACATCGCCTTAAATGTCATCTCAACAAAGAGAGGCGCTTCCGATGGATAGCTGTCGATCACGCTAGCAAGTAGCGGATTTCTTTTTTCATTTTTAATTTTTTTTATTTTTACCAAAATGAATATGCAACCCTTATGAATCGTACACGTATCATTGATTAAGAAAATAAAATTAGTAAAATAGTAAATAGTAAGGGGAAACAACTATAAAAGTACCAAAAAGGTCTGCTTTAAAAAAAACACCATTTGCTTTGCTTTGCTTGTCCATTCAAATCTCGATTGCGATCCATTTGCAGCCATATTGTTTATCCCCACATTATACTGACAAAGTGTTTCCCATTGCAACCGTATTACCGCTATTCCCTCAAGGGTACCCATACCCTCAGAAGGCTATATTCCCTTTGCCTGTAGTCAAATAGAGGAAAGACTCATTAGTGATAGTTAAAAGCCCGTGTTGCTTTCAGTGGAACAACATGTCTGTCTGCCACCTACAGCAGCTTGTGGTAAAACAGATGGTGAGGGCCCGCTGGGGAGAAAAGTGCTCCTAAGAAGAGCCAAAAGAGGAAAAAAATTGTATTAAGAATCATATTTCAAAGACTAGAGCACACACTCAACAGCTGAATAAAACAGGGTGTACTGGTGTCAGGTTAAATGGGATAAAAATAGTAGAGGACGGCGTGTCGCTTCTGATAGCAACGCAGTGCCAGACGAAGAGCAAAGGGAAGTAAAAGGGAATATTAATTAGCTAAAGCAATTTTGATATTTAGTAATGTGAAATAGTGAATAAATAAGGAACTAGCAGAATGAAGGAGGGCTAATGGGGAAATGGATGGACTACTACATGAACTCATTAGAACTAAAACAATTAGCAATCTAGTTATTTCTTTGTCCTAAGATAAAAGTAAACTGAAAGTAGTAGTCAGTAGTACAAATATATAATAGAACTAACTGATACAGGTGATCTTTTAGTCTATTAATTTTATTTTGCTGTTTCAATGTACATTTATATTTTATTCATTAATTCATTTATTTTTAGCAAGTATAATGCCAACATGTTTTTTGTAGTGTTTTTTTTTTTTTTTATTTATTTATTTTTATTGATTGTTAAATACAAACACTTCCCCCATTAACAATTCCACTTATATACTTAGGCCTGTCCTGATAACAAATTACAAAAAAAAATATGATATAAAGCTACAGAGAAATACTGTGAATGATTATGTTGAAGCTACTGTAAGCCACTGACACAAAACAGGATAGTCCCAATAGTCCCAGACAGTAGCTCAGTTGGTAGTGTTGGTCCAGTGATCAGAAGGTCAAATTCCATTCTTGACATAAGCATCATTGGTTGAGCGGTCAGCTACACAAACCCACAGGTTGGCGATGTGGTTTTCACAGTGGTTCATTGATGTAAAGTGCTTTGAGTGTTTCGAAGGTGGAAAAGTGCTATATAAAAATGTGACCATGACAATTCAAACAATTTTTTAAATATACCGCATCATTAGAAAGCATGAGCTGCAACAATTGAATATCAGAATGAACTAATAATCAGCCAGAGAAGTTAAAATAAATATTCTACTCTCTACCGCTCAAATCTGACATTCTCACATAAAAATGGCAAAAAATCTCCACACTTTGCAAAGAAATTGTACACACGATACATATTGAGCCCCAAAGTATATTGTTCCAGCTTTCATATATTGAATGACGGGTCGACATAGTAATTATCGTGACAGGCCTATAGCAAATATATAACTTGTAGAGTATGATAAGCAGTACTGCAGTTGTTGTAGTATAGAAGTTTTCACCTATTTTCTGATGCCTTCACACATGCTCACACTGTACAGTAGCAACTGCACTCAAAATGGGAAAAGGGAAAATAAACGTTACATAATGCAAAAATCCCGTCCTTCAGCTCAATAACAAGGTGCTACGCTACATTAGCCCCTAAACCTCACAGCGCTGCCTCTCTGGGGATCACGCCCCTCTCTCTCTCACTCACTCACTCACTCACATACATTTATTTCAATATGAGCCCAGCCTGATATTCCTGCTCCTGGGACAATGATATCAGTGATGGGCCCAGCCAAAACTGAGCGTGCACTTAATGCACATGAAAATACAGACAACTCCAGTGAAGATCAAAGAGACGCTTTCAAATGTGTCTGATGCAATGTGGGTTTAGCTGGAACAAAGAGTGCTCTTTACGAGAGACATGAACCATCTTATACTGGAGTAATATACTGGAAAACAAATATGTGAATTCAAATTGAAAAGCAACTCAGTGTAATGTCTAATGAAGTTTAACACTATAGTACAAATACTTTTGACTACTACTAACCTTCATTTCTACCAACAGTCACTAACATAGGTTCCAGAAGTAAATTTGTCATTCTTTTTTTTACACATTTTTGTGGGTTAATCTGTGCTAGCTCATGATGACATAACCAAGATTTGTCTTCACTGAAAAAGCTGTTTCTGAAACTTTAAACAATATCAAGTAACATGTTGCTAAATGCTAAGTTTTAAAAAGTAAAAAAAAAAAAAAGTTACATGGCTGATTAGCCACAGTTGTGTTTTTTAAAATTTACTTCTGGCACCTGTGTGAACTCCACTGTGGGTGGAACTGCTGTTGATCCATATGATCAGGGGTGCCGTTACAATTAGGCAAGAGTAGGCAGCCACCTAGGGCCCCACTTCAGGGCCACCAATGGCCCAGACCTCAGGCCCGTTTGATATTCTCTCAATATCACAATAAATGAGAGTAGTGTACTTTTAAACAAGAAAACACCATCAAAATATTGTGTCAAATACATTTTATCTGTCAAATATTCCCCCCTTTCACGTTAGAATGCACTAGTCCAACAGTGGGCACTGAGTGTGTGTGTGTGTGGGGGGGGGGTGTCCCTGATGGCGCTGCAGTAGTTTAAAGGATGTTTACAATGGACAGGCAGCAAACTATTGAACGATTCCAGGACTTTGTCTTGCTCTTTGGAGAGGATGAGGATGTCTGTATGTTGAGGTAAGCAAAGGGGCCTCTCTTGACTGTACTTCTCTAGCTTTATTTTCACTTAAGACACATCTACCCATTAAAAAGTCTGTTCACAGAATCAGTGTTCTGGTCCATTTTTAGATAAACCAGCATATTAACTGTGCATATTCACATGCTGCACCCTCAAAATATAGTTGTTTGTACATATTAATTATAAGTATGAATGGAACCAAGGAGATGACAAGCTGCCAAATCTTACGCACAGAACAGTACTCCCAATGAAAAAATAAGTTTAGACTTAAACCATCACTTAACCCGCTTAATATAATTAATTTCTGGGTCAAGATGTACACTATTTCCTATTTAATCTGCCCTACTGCAGATTTTCAGACTCTCCTCATGTTTTTAACTCTCCTCAGACTCCTCTGTCTTCAGCACGAGTGACAGTTCTCCCCTATATAGATATGCAAATTAGCCACGTGCATCTGTAACAAGGTGTTATGTACTCTCCTTCTACAGTAAAGAATGAAAACTGCAGGGTGCAAACCTAAAAGCCATTGACTGAGAGTTTATTTCATAGGAGAAGAGTCCTCATAGACTAAGTGTTTCTTGTTGTATCTCAGAGCTACTTCAAAGTCTACATTCTTTATTAAGTGTAAATTGTCTGCAACAATTTTGTCCTGGTTTTGTCATCAGAATTTAGATCTTGCTGACTCAATATAAAAAGTCATTACATAGTCCTGGATTAAAACATGATTTAAACATGACAAGGTAGAGGTACATGTGTCCTTTGCCCATAGGGCTTCCATAGAAAAAATAACCAGGCATCTAAAAAGTATTACGATTTTTAAACAAACAAACAAAAATGTAACTGTATCTTAAAAGCTTCCAGTTCAGTTTAAATAAAATAAATTGAGATGTGTGCATCTGAAGAACAATGGTGGAAAAGAGATGATATATAAATATAAAGGGCCCTAAACTCAAACAACCCAAGGGCCCCCAGATTGCTAACTCTGCCACTGCATGAGATTAAAAATATTTCAGCACTAACAGTAAAGGTTGCGCTACAGTAACTTACTGAAAGCAAAAAGAAAAGGAAAAGTTTGAGAGGGGAGTTAAAGAGGTAATTTTTGTTAAACTGTAGCAAATAGGTGTGTTAGTTTCAGTGTAGTTAGCTCCTCCATTCAGATACAGTGTCCTCCAGCAATCTAGCCAGAACTGAAGAAGCCGCTTGGATGAGTGATAAAACATCTTTACTCTAAAACTGTCCAGTTGACAGAACTTAATTTTCCTTTTACTCTGTGTGATTTCTCAGATGTCTGTGTATGATCCAGACATCTTGTTACAGTATTAGTGTCTGCTTACTGTCATGCATTTCCATAGCCTCCCTTTACATTTTGGATTTACCACTACAACATATGCAATGTAAAGGATGCATAAGCTCATTTTGATGTTTAAAGTAGCACCATATGGATTCTGCCTCATTAGCTCCATCTAAACATATACACTGTTGTTCTATACTGTGTTCTATTGTTTGGGTGCTTCCTGCAGCACAAGAGCCCATTTTCAGCAGCAGTCTGTTGACCTTTTGATTTAGTTGGGTTTATTGATTTTGTGTCACAGCTGTAGCTAACCAAGCAACTTTTTGTTTAACTATTATGTGTTTATATTCTGTGTATCTTTCCATAGCCACTGGCCAAAATTATACCATCTATGCCACAGTCTGACACCAGATTAAAATCTGAATAACAATAGGGTAAAACAACCCAAAGTGAAAAATATGCAGCCTTATGTCAAATATTTGTAAATTAACAGTGGCAAAAAGTATGAATATATGGGTATATTTTGTCGAAAGCCTACAGACTTGATTACTGACTTATTCCTTCTTATTAGTATATATTTAGTTTGTAGATATTTGCATTAATCAGAAGCTCTCAAACTTTTCACTTAAGTACCACTTTAACAAAAAATGTTTGGTTCCCAGGTGCCACTCTACCACCAGGCTAAATTCTCACTAAAAGCAGGGCTAAACGAGACCTAACCCTGGACTGAAAAATGCCTAAGATGAGTATAAATAGGTAAACTATAAGGTTTTGAGCACAGAATGTATCTTTAGGCTTATTCACACTGGACTAATTTTAGCTAGGGACCTGGGATAAATTATATTGTCTGTGTTCCTAGTCTCTTGCGATTCTCCCACATTTCAAAAAATGTCTGTAAAAATTCACCCAAATTTTGCCTACCACAATTCAGCAACTCAGAGGTCCTTGGGCAATTCCACTCCCTGTAAATTGACCTGTTTTTCCAAACCAATAGTGATTCACAATGTCTCGACAGACAATTTTAGGTCCACATACAAATTCAATTAGCAATATTAATTCACCAGAGCTACAAACTCTAATCCACTTATTGTTTTTTTCTATAGTTATATAGTTATAGTTAAAGTATAAAACAACCTGCGGAAGTACAGTCTCATTGTCGTGGCAACCGAGAACCTAGCAACATGGAGCCTCTCTGGAAAAGTTTGGCTTTTGGTAACACACATGTGTGTGCTAAGAAACAGTATAACACAGCAGTGCAGGTGCATAATGCTAAAAAGAAACTTAAAGTAGAACCTATACTACTTAAAGGGTTCTTGTTTTGAAAAAAAAGTATAAAGAACAAAGTAGTCTACACTTTCAACATAACCATTACACTTTCATGTTACTTCCAATCCATCTCCTTTGTCTCTGTACTGCAGTTTGTATTCCACATCTCAGTTGGACTCTGATAAGCTCTGCAAACAACCAGAGGACATTAGAGCAGTGCATGATGGGATACTTGGCCCCTCCTGCTGCAAAGGGGAACCAGATCTTGCCCCCCCCCCCCCCCCCCGAGAGCACTGTCTTTGAACACTTCCCCTTCCTCGCCCTACGGGATACACAGATCAACATCAGCTGTGATTGGGTTGAGTCAAGCTATAGTCATGAAACACAAGGCTCACAGAACGGGTTTCTGAAGTTGCGCACTGACCCTTCTCAATGAGAGTCCCCAGGAGGTACAATTCAATCAGAGTCTGGCCTCAACCACTGGCCTTTGTGTGTGTGTATCTGTGTGTGTGTCCAGCAGATGCACAAATCTCTCCTCATGGCAGCACAACAGACGCAAGCCAAAAGTCCATCTGAGCCTTCCTTGAGGATTCACACACAGTTTAAGGCCTGAGACACTTCAAGCTGCATTGGTTTAGCAAGAGGGACTTTGAACAGGGTGTATGCAAGTCTCTTATTATACATAACAGCCTTGAAGCCTACTATAATACTCCTACAGTACTGACTTATCATCCAGTATGGGGAAGCTGGTACAATATATTTTGGGGTTCAATATTTATCATGTGTACATTTTTTTGCAGTAGTGGGAAGATTTATTTATTTATTTTTCTTTTTTTAAGCTGTAGAGGGTTGTAAGTAATGTCTATTACAAATTCTTAATTCTTTTGTTTGCTTTGAGCATTTAAAATGGCTTATGGGATTGGGCTGCTTTATTGTTGTGTATAAAGTATAAAGTATAAAGTAGTTTCAATATTATCGTTCATTGCAACATTTTTCCATAGCAATATATCATCTTTCAAAATGTGTTCTTATGACAAGCCTATTGAAACGTTGTTATATGCTATAGCCTGCTTCCACAGTAGTGTATTGTATTCTAGTACAATTATTTTGACTATTTTGTATCTTAATTCGAAGAATGTTTTGATAGTCTGGACAGGTGCACTGTATGCAACCTTAGTTTGGTGGAAGGACGGCTACCTTCTTGTCTCCATGGAGATGTTATTGCTTAGCCTAGAATATTCCACAATATGACATTTAAATTTTTATCTCCATGACAAGCAAGTGATATGGAAACAAGTTACAGATCAGATCTGTGGAGAGGCGAGTCTGCTCACAGTAAGACATGTTTTTGTTTTTTTTTGTTTTTCTTTTATTATACTTTATCTTATTATATATTTCTGCTCTACTGCTGTTCCTCTTCTCTGCCTCGCAATACTGACCACTAAGGGACAAAAAAAAGTCTTATCTTACCCATGTTGTTTTATATTTGAGGCTAATTTGAGGAGGCCAGGTGCAGTCCAGTGTAGTGTTTTGTATAGAGTACCTACAAGTATTTTCATCACACAAAATTTGCATATTATCCAAATAAACACCATTCAGAATTGCTGTATTGTCATTTGAAGCACAGCAGTGAAGCAGTTTTGTAGCACAAGTGTTAATGGACAGGGAAAGAGAACTGAGTTCACCTCTGACATAAAAATACAACAGCAAAAAACTACACAATATTTACAAAGTGTGTTTCATCGCTGCTCTCTCACATAACCCCTATATTCCAGACAGTACTGTGCATATATTAATGCCATTATATGTGTTAAAAGCAATCTCTCAACCTCACTCCTAACAAATTTCCCTTTTCCATTATTTGCACAAGCTGAAATATGCTTAGACACTTTTATAGCTAAGAGATGCTTTACAGTGTGGTAAGTTATTGATTAGGGCTGTATAAATGCATAGAGAAGACATAATCATATGGCATTTGTAGGTGAAGAGGAAGAGGAGAGATCAATATGACACTAAATCTGATACAATAGATGTCAAAGGGCAGGTGTCAAAGAGAGAGCTGTGAATAAAACTTACAGTGTACTCATTTTATTCATAGAGTAAGTCTGAATTGAACTTTGCTGTATATTTACACTCAAATTTAAACTTCAGTTTATCATATCTTAATGCATTTTGGATAAATAAATAAAGGAGTTTGCATATATATATTCATAATTTGGTAGAAGGAATATAAATTATTTGCTGTTAGACGTGAGGCATACTTAATAAAGTAAGATATGCTGAGACAGTAGGACATTAAAATTCTCTATCTCCATGGATAGGAAATCATGCCACCAGGCCAAGTTACAGGTCAGATTTGCTTACTTACTGTGTGCAGTAAGTATTTTTCATGGTATTTTTAACATGAAAAATATCTCTAAATAGACAAATATAAAACGTTAATAGTTCATTGCTAATGTCATACTGTGGGACATTCCAGGAAGGCAAGAATATTTCCAAGGGGACGAACTAGCGGTGGATCCCCAACCAGAAAAGTTCTGGTGCTAGGCCTGCCATGATACACCACTGACTCAATAACCCAAGAGCAGATCTATACCACAAAAGCTACTCTATTGTAAATGTACAATATTGTTCAAAATAAAAAATAAAAATCATGAATCCTAAATGAATAAACAACAGAATGAAACACTTTAGTATTTAGTTTGCATCTGTAATGAGTCAGAAGTTACGGCTTAAATCTTATCATATAGCCAAAAAAAAAAAAAACAGACAAAATCTCCCAGTAGTGCAAAGAACATGTAGTCACAATAAATACTGACCCCAAAAGAATGTTGTCCCAGATTTCATATATTGAACAATAATGCCATCCATCCATCCATTTTCTTCCGCTTAACTGGGGTCGGGTCGTGCGGACAGCAGTCTAAGCACGCACTCCCAGACTTCTCTCACCCCGGACACATCCTCCAGCTCCTCCGGTGGGACCCCAAGGCGTTCCCAGGCCAGCCGAGAGACATAGTCCCTCCAGCATGTCCCACCCTCCTCCCGGTGGGACATGCCCAGAACAATAATGCAATATAGTAAGGTCACTTGTGTTAGCAACAGGTTTGATTGACAGCTAAACGCTAAACGCCCTCTCCCTGCTATACCAGTGGTGTGGGCGGGAAGGGGCGTTACCTTCAACAGCTTCGCTCCAGATTGATTCTTTGGTTGCTATGATACTTGTGGTCGAAATTACAAATATGCTACTCAGCTCCAAATTTGCCCGCATAACTCCGGGTGACATAACACTTCCGTAGTGTACTTCTTTATACAGTCTATGGTTTACTTAGAATGTGTACAATGATACAATGATAGTTCACATTACATCCAAACAGGTTGACATTTTGACTGACACCTGACCACACAAACACCCTTACTCACTTCATTGACATAATATGCACACATTCACCAGCCCTAAGCACACCCGAGGAACCCCCATGTATTTGGCAGTACCAGACCCTAAAGTGTGCTTGTACATTAGCACACATTTGGAGTGGAGCCACACTGTTGTAGAGCACTTTTCCTAAAGGCCCTGCACTGTTCCCTGTTCCCTGAATAGCCCTCATCAGCTGTCCTCTCCCCGGAGAGCTGTGCAGCCGAATAAACCCAGGACTCCATACTCTCCAGGCACCACAGAGCAAGGCCACTACTCTCACTCAACTACTCACTTACTTTCTCTCTCACCAACTCTCTCCCACTCTCTTCCTCACTTATTCTGTGTCTTTCTAACTTCTCCTTTGCTGTCTGCTCCTCGTCCTCTTCCTCCTTTGTTATCTCTTTTCTTCTTTTCTATATGCTTTTTTCTAGCACCATCTCTATTCTTCTATACAGTCTCCCACCCCCTCTATCTCTGAAGGTCCTGAAGATCTTGTGATCACATCTCCACAAAGCAACTACTATAGGGCACCAATTGTACATATTTCAGCCCACAGTTCTTTAGCAGAATTTTGATCTTCTGATGACTACTATGCAAAAGTGGGGGTGACAGTTGGTACAGAGTTTGTCCTCTGATCAAAAGGTGGCGGTTCGAATCCCACTCTTGACAAAAACATCACTGTTAGAGCGGCCGGATCCAAAGACCCACAGGTTAGCTGTGCGATTCCAGCTCCCACAGAATTGTTGTTATGTCCTTGAGCAAAACACTTCACTCAACTCAACCCCAATATCTGCGCACACATATATGAGTGTGTGTGTGTGTGTGGGTGTGTGTGTGGGGGGGTGTGGGGGTGTGTGTGTGTGTGTGTGTGGGCGCGCGTGCGTGTGCAAATGCACAAAAACTTAGAATTTAGATTTTTTTTTTTTTTCGTGACATTATTACACTGTGTGCTACATTATACTTATGAGTATGAAGTCTACCATATTTGAATTCTGCTCACAAATAATCCTTAAAATCCCTTCTTTTCCCTCTTACAGCTACACTTTTTATTATCTATACCCCATCATTATGTATTCTTGTCCAGTCCTGTATTTGCAGATCTATTTCCTCTTTATATCAATACATAATCCACTGTAATGAGCTGTCCCCGATCCCTCAAATTAATATACAAGGTTTTCTGTCTGCAGGCAAAGTAAATAAAAATGGGGATCACGTTAATCAAAGTGAAAAATAATTGCCTTCTAGAGATCAGGTATCATTTGGAGGCCATAAGAAAGGTTATATAGTAACTGTTGTATTATACACAATATTTCACAGAAGGAATAGTGATACTATGTGAATGACAAGAAAAGCAATTAAGGTGTCTGTCTTTGTAGAACAGCCCACAGTGAGAACAGTGGTGCCAATTTAACATGCATATATAAGACAGTGACATGATCTGGCCTTCCTATCAGCAATAGAATGGGGTTAGTGGCAGAGTGGTTAGCAATTCAGTCTCTAAGTAATAAGAGAGAGAGAAAAAAACAAAAACTTGCCGTTTCCTATTTCTAAAGATCTGGAGACAATCCCAAGGTCTACAGGCACAATTCTGAGTACTTTTCACCATTCAAAAAAGATAGACCTTGAATGTAAAAAGCAACTCGTTATAAAACAATGCATATTATAAAGGTTTAAATGTTATACACTGATGTTTATTATTTCATCTCTTTAAAAAGGACAACGTTTGACTTACCAAAAACAGACCCATGGCAATAATTTAAAGAGCAATGATTTCCTCATTAGAAACATACCTGAAGATGTGTTTTGTTTCATTCACACATGTTTAACACACAAACCCTGAATATTTAGGATCTTCTCTTTAACGGAAAACACTATTCCACCTTGAGATACTTCCTGTATCTCATTTAGTGATACAGGAAGTGCTCTGCTGTGTTTTTAAACTCCATAAACCTTCACTGGAATCATTTGGATAATTTCAGCCCTGGAAATGCCAATCTCTACTGAACAAAAGCTAGTTAACTTGAGAACTAAAAACATGACATCAGAAAGTGGAACAGAGCATTTTGAGCTTCGGAGATGTGGACAGACTAATAATAAAGGGTTACTCAAATATGTGCGAATGAAACAACTCCAGGCATGTTTCTGATGAGGTAATATTATAACATGATTTAATGCTCACAAGAATCATGTTTGTGTAATATAGGATTTTTACCTTTAAATAAAACTAATTCTTTAGATTCAAATGAACATATTTTTGTTTTTTTTTTGTTTTTTTTTCACAAATTGTACACATATTTAGTTGTCATTAATTTGATGGTGTTGAATTCCTTGCACTGTAACATCCTTGAATGGTATAGAATGGTGCAGCAGTAGCCTCCAGAGTGCAGTCTATAATAGGTCATTATGGAGAGGCTGTGTGAACTGCTGTTGTTGTTCTTGTCACATGGACTCTGCCCTGCATTGATCAGCTCTTGATGGACTCACACATATTTCTCTGCAGCGATGGCAACAGGCAACTAAGAAATGTGTTTTATGTTAAAAGTGGCATTGACCTTTTCTCAGACTCGGGGGGTATATTCATGGACATCGGCTTCTTGTTATTAGCAACATTTGAAGAATATTTTCCAATTCACAAGACTTATTATTTTCATAGCTATGGCTACAGTTCATAGCTATGACTACAGTCCATAGCTATGACTACAGTCCTAATTGTTATCATTCAGATAGTTTTTAAGATCAGTTTTGTTTTGTTTTTAAATACATGCACCTCTCCCCTTTGAGCAATATAAGCCTATAGAATGTTATGATCTGAAACCCAGCATTTCTCGGTAGCACCATCAGTAATATACATAAATTATCTGTCATTTAGGTCTTAAAATGCTTGTATTAATCCACTCAAACTGTGATGGATAAAGTACTGAATTTTGTTACTTAAGTAAAAGTACAGATACAGAGATAGAGTCACTCATGTAAAAGTAGAAGAATGACATACAGTACATACATTTCCCGTTTAAAAATGTACTTCACACAAGCATTTCACACACATGTTGCCAATTTCTTAACATTTTAAATGTACAACCCCAATTCCAATGAAGTTGGGACACTGTAAAACAAAAAAAAATACAGAATACAATGATTTGCAAACCCTTTTCAACCTATATTGAACTGAATGAACTACAAAGACATGATATTTATTGTTTTTATGCAAATATTCACTCATTTTCAAATTGATGTCTGCAACACATTCCAATAAAGCTGGAACAGGGGCATGTTTACCACTGTGTTACATCACCTTTCCTTTTAACAACAATCAATAAGCATTTGGGAACCAAGCACACTAATTGTTGAAACTCACAGGCATTCAATGTTGGTTTTCAGCCTTGCCACTTACATGCAGAGATTTCTGATATGATATTATGGACGTAGATGATGAAATCCCTAAATTCCTTGTAATTGAAACGTTGTTCTAAGACTGTTGGACTATTTGCTCACGCAGTTGTTCACAAAGTAGTGAACCTCGCCCCATCCTTGCTTGTGAATGACTGAGCCCTTCGGGGATGCTCCTTTTATATATATTTTTATGAAAATGATTTGCAAATTATTTAAGTTTTACACAGCGTCCCAACTTCAGTAATATTGATGAAATTATAAATATTTTGTCCAACAGTAACAATATGAATCAATTTCTTACCTTTTCTTATGAATTTTGTGTATTTAGTTTTGTTTACTCAAAGCCAAAGCTTGAACTTGAAAACATCAGGATGTTACCACGGATATGGCAAACATAACCACTCAAACCATATGAAAAATACTTTGTACTTTTAAGTCCAGTTCAAAAATGTAATGTAGAAAGTACAGATACCTGCTCTGAAATGTAATAAAGTAAAAGTAAAAAAATATTTCCTGTAAAATACAGATACCTAAAAAATCTACTTGAGTACAGTACTTCCTTCCACCAGGTAAGGTATCTCTGCCTATACCAGGGGTCGGCAACCTTTAACACGCAAAGAGCCATTTGGACCAGGTTTCCACGGAAAATAAAACACTGGGAGCCGCAAATACTTTTTGACATCTAAAATGAAGATAACACTGTATATAATAATAATAATAATAATAATAATAATAATAATAATAATAATAATAATAATAATAATAATAATAATAATAATGTAACGGAATAATGTAGGTTTTATCTTCACGGACCGGCCTTCTACACATGGCAGATAAAAATGGCAAAAATTACTAAGTGCATAAAAAATACAACTCACCATACTGCTGAATCAGTAGGAGCCCTGTGCTTGTTTCTTTGGGATGAGGTGGACCCATCGAGGAGTAATGAGAGACAAGGACACCCGCAGTGTGATTATGTCTAGTCTGCTCCGCAGTTTCTTTCAAAAAACTCTAAAGGCTTATCTTTTAATCCCAGGTGCTTTGTCTCCAAGTGCCAAAGCAGTTTTGAAGGTTTCATTGTCTCATTTGCTTTTCCCACATATTACACAGAGCGGACTTTGTGCGTGAGAGTCACCTGTAGCAACAAACCCATATTTTAAGTAGGACTCCTGGTGTTGTCTGTTAAATTTAGCTTTCTTTTTCTTGGTGGTTGTAGGCTCCTCTTCCTCAGTTGGCCTTTTCCCCTTTGTTAAAAAGCTCTCTGAAGACTTTTGTTTTGGCTCATTTTCACTCGCTTGTGGCTTTACTTTTGGACGACGTGTCTGATGTGTTATATGTGATACGTCATCGTGGAGGACAAGAGCAGATCTATCACAGATATAATATACTTGCCATTATATCAAACAGATTTTGTGTGGCGATTTCCGTTCAGGAATTTCAGGATATATCTACGAACGAGTTTATTAGTGCGTCATGAAGGACGGGCGAAAGTTATGTCGGAGAAGATCCTCCTGCTCCTGACCCCTATGTGCGGCTGTGTCTTTATGCAGGACTGTGAGCTGTGTCTGTGAGGCATGAGCAGTGTTTGTTTTTAACATTGTTCCGAGAGTGAAAATATAATTTTATTTTAATATTTCAAGATCATAATAATCTTCCAATTTAAAGTACAATAAGAAAGTAAGAAACTAACACAAATAAAATACTTTTAATTAAATACTTAAAATTTATTTTCCCAAGCCATGCAGAGCCGCAGTATAAGGATGAAAGATCTGCATGCGGCTCCGGAGCCGCAGGTTGTCGACCCCTGGCCTATAGTGTAACAAGGCATCACTAATTGTATACAAAGCAAATAACTTGTGTACCCTATATCTCTGTTATACCAACATCAGTACAAACTGTACCATGTTCCCATATTAGTCACTTCCTGTCTCCATAGCATCTGTACAAATATGCACATCTGGAAGCCACAGTCCCAGTAAACCTTCATATAAACATTATTTTACCAACAACCGGCACAAGTCAAGTCTTCAAAGGGCTTTTGTGTGTGCTGCCAACATGTGTCTGTGAGTTGTTTCTCTTGTATTAGCACTGTGGGAACCCCCCCTTTAACAAGCCATCACTGTTTAGCATAAATACATTAGCAGCTGTGAACACGCGCCCAGCTGGTGAAGCTAATATTTTCATTTTCATATATGCAACCGGGGCACCATCCTCATTGGCCCTCATTGTTTTTGGGACATTGTTCTTGCTGGGTTTCTTTCTTATTCTTTTTTTCCGCCCAAACGATTGAATTTTTCACTCCCTGAATATGCACGAAAAGTCCCACATATAAGTATAGGATCGACCGGCTCGGCAAAAAATTTCATAAAATTGGCATCGCAACAATGTCACATGCCCACCAGCTCGACAGCGCCACCTAGAAAATTCAAAATTTACAGATGAATTGGGAGCCAACATGCATTTTTCGCCCTAGGTTGACGAAATTCACACCAGTGGTAGAGCTCATGGAGACAAGCAAAAAAGCCAATCATCGTGCTGCCCTAGGGCAGACAGGAAGTTGGCCATATTGAATCGAAAATTCACCACTTTTTTCGATGCATGTTTTCAAAACGTATCTAGTCCCAGGTTTTTGGTCCAAATGAGCTCAGATTTCACATCCCACATCTAGACACATGGGTTTTCGTAAAACATTCACATTTTCTCCAAATTCCACACGGTTCGCCCGTACGCTGCCACCTAAAAATGCCTTTGTTTCCTGTTTTTTCGACGTCCTCTCACGATTAGGGGCATTCTTCTACAGAAATCACATTCACATCACATATGCGTGATTGGGGCATGAATGGAATGCAATATTAATTTTAATCAAAATGAACACTATAGCGCCCCCTACCATGGGGGTGAAACGCCAACATTAACGGATCCCTACAAAATTTGGAGAATAAATTGGATGCAAGACGTGGACCAAAAAAATAATATTATGGGCATAGGTCATTTTTCACGCTTGGCCACTAGGGGTGCAAAGACTCAAAAAAAAAAAAAACATAAGAAAATTTCTTACACGCACATACATTAGTCTAGACAGCTGAAATTCACATCACACATGTGATATGAGGGTATTAATAGAATAAACTATTAATTGTTATCAAAATGTACACTATAGCGCCCCCTACCCCAGAGGTGAAACGCCAACATTATCCAATTCCTACAAAATTTGGGGAATCAATTAGTGGCACGAGAAGATCCAAAAAATGACATTATGGCCATGGGTCGTTTTCCACGGTTGGCCACCAGGGGTGCAAAGACTTAAAAAAACAACAACATTAAAACATTTCTTACACGCACATACATTTGTCTAGACAGCTGAAATTCTCATCACACATTGATATGAGGGTATTAATAGAATTCACTAAAAACTGTCAAAATGAACACTATGTGGCATGAGGAGAACCAAAAAAATACATTATGGCCATGGGTTATTTTCCACGGTTGGCCACCAGGGGCGCAATTAATTGAAAAGAAATTCCCATGGCACTTTGACTTGCATGTCTATGAAACGTATCTAGTGCTGTTTTTCATCCAAATGAGCTCAAACTCCACATGCCACATCTATAGAGGATGTTCATCAATAATCATCCACGTTTTGGAAACATTCATTATGGTTTTGGTGTAGTTCGCAGTCAAAAAATTACTTCATTATTGGATTGAAATTCCCACACCACTTTCACATACGTGAAACCTATCTAGTCCTAGGTTTTTCATCCGAATTTCCTCAAACTCCACATACAGCATGTACGCATGTTGATTGTCCATAATCATCCACGTTTTGGGGATATTCTTTATGGTTCATGAGTAGCATGCCCTCAAAATATGACTTCATCATTGGATTTAAATTCCCACACCACTTTCACATACGTTCATGTGAAACCTATCTAGTCCTAGGCTTTTCATCCAAATTACTTCAAATTCCACATACAGCATGTACACATGTTGATTGTCAATAATTATCCACGTTTTGGGGATATTCTTTATGGTTTATGCGCAGCACACTGTCAAAACATGACTGCTTTCCTGTTTATTTGATTCCCCCTTACGGACACATGGATCAGCCTAAAAAGCTCAAATTCTAACCACTGATGCAGAATAAAACTGTGAACGTGGCCTCTATAGCGCCCCCTACAGTACTGGTAAAATGCACACCTTTGTCCGATTGGCATGAAACTTTAGAGATTATTGTGGGCATTAAAAGGGGCAAAAAAGTCAATTACACCATACCTGTATTATGTAGATGGTTGCCGGTGCAAAGCCACAGACCCCTCTCATATGAAGCCAGGGCCACACAGCCCAGGGCCACACTGCATATTAACATTGTTCTTCGTTTTTCTGCCCAAACAATCACATTTTTCACCCCCTGAACATGCACGAAAAGTCTCACATGGGGGTATAGAATCAACCGTCTCTGTGAAAAATTTCATAAATTTGGCATCTCAAAAAACTCCCATGCCCACCAGCTCGACGGCGCCACCTACAATTTCATTGCTATGGGAGAGGAGGCTGGTAAATTTTTGAATACATGCACACAAATTGGAACAGTGATAGAGAATCATGGGACAAGCATAAAAATTAATTGAAGCACTGCTCTATGACGGACAGAAAATCGGCCATATTGGATTGAATATTTGCCGCTTTTTTACCGCATGTTTTCAAATTGTATCTAGTCCAAGGTTTTTGGTGCAAATGAGCTCAGATTTAACCTGCCACATCCAGACACATGGGTTTTCAAAAAACATCCGCATTTTCTCCAAATTCGGCGTTTGCCTATACGCATCTGCCGAATAACACCTTCATTTCCTGTTTCATTGATTCCCGCTCAGACACATGGATCAGCTTAAAAAGCTCAAATTCTAATCACTGATGCAGAATAAAACTGTGAATAGATTACCATAATGATGGCATGTGGCCAGTGACTTCTATAGCGCCCCCTACAGTACAGGTAAAATACATAGCTTTGTCCGATTGGCATGAAATTTGGTGAGATCATTGTGGGACTCAAAAGAGGCAAAAAAGTCCAATACACCATACCTGTATTATGCACGAGGTTGCCGGGTCAACGCCGTGGACTTCCATTGTAATGCAATGGCCACACAGCGCTATAGAAACTGTGTGAAGGGGGACGGATAGTGGACAGGGAGTGGCTGGGTGGGGGGAATGGTGCGTGGGGGTGGTGGCTCACCCCGGGCGGTTGCGTGGGGGGGGCGAGGGCCATCATCGCCGCTTGCAGCTTTAATATTACTTTTTTACCCTTAACACATCATTTTCATGTTTATGAATTTAAGTATATTAAAGAGGAGTAAAAGACTGAGGATCCATGAGTAAACGGAAAGTAGTTTTCAATTTTTTATAACTTATTTTAATAGATTCCTTCGTGGTGTCTTACACCAAGGTTTAGTTTGTTTTCAGAGTGGTCACGTGATGTTGCTGTAACATGTCCGGTCAGCTGATTTAAAGAGGAGTTTTAGCGCTGTTTACCGGTGCAATCAAGACAACAGTGCCATCTGTAGTCCAACTTCTTTAGGACACTATTCCAGGTGGACTTGAAACCGGGACGAGGGGGCTCTTTTAGTCTCACACACCTGGGATACAGTCCTGAAGCAGTCCTAGACTAAACCTTGGTCTGAAACAAACTAAGCCTTGGTCTGAAAGAAGAAATAAAACATATTTTCATATCTTTCAGCACTTAACATTTGTTTTTTCTTCTGCTTCCCTAACAAGCGTCCCCATCTCATCATGCCCCTCTTGATATATGACCTTTTGCACGCTAAGACGTTAATAAATATTGTGCAGTGTGGTCAATTTATGCACAGATGCCAGTGCCAAAACCATAAAGACCCAATTACAGCCAATAACTCACACTGATGAGGAACCTGCACTGAATTTTAATATCATAGTTTGATGGAGCCATTTTTGGAGGTGACGGATCGTAGCGACAGTGACAAGTCCAATGTGATTTACATTAAGGCTAATTTACACTAGAGCCAACAATGTAGCTCCACTGATAAGATGTTAATAACACCTTACTTTGTTATCATCTCTTCTTTGCTTTAATAATGTTTTGAAAGGATGCTGTTTGGCCCACTTGAATGGCATGTTTCTATGTAGCATTCTGTGTTATGTACTATGATATGACACTTTGTATAGGAACAAATGATTAGCTTTACTGGTGTCTAGTGTAGATTCTTGCTTTTAAAAATTAATATAAGCACATGTGAATACTACCCCACACAGGAGGTGTGTGGTAGTATTTAGGAGGAGGTCTCCCACAGATGAATGCTGTTGTTGGGTTCTTGGGCAAGACACTTAGCCCACCTCGCCCTCAGTGTCTGTGTAGACTGGTGTTTGAATGTGTGTGTGTGAATGAGTGGTTACTTGGTGTAAAGCACTTTGAGTGCCTTAGAGGTGGAAAATATATATTTATTATGTATTTACCACACTAAACTAACAAAAATCACTTTACATTTAGGCTGAATTTTTGAATAATATTGGAAACATATTGAATTGAAAGGGATATTGTAAGATTGATCCTATTAATGATTCAGATTTATTTAATTATATTGTGACCTGTACATTCACTATTCGCAATTAAAATAATCGTAACATCTCTTCTCCCTAATACACACTTATATGCTTTTGTAACACGAACAGCGTACAATGGCTCTGATAGACAGTTTCCGCATGTGTGCTGATGTGATTTGTTCATCCTTGTGGGAGAAAGAAGGAATGAGTCACTATTCAAAGTCTCTAAACGTTACAACAGTGAGATTTAGGACACAAGAGATTGATGTCAGCTGGCCAGGTTCTATGGGTTGTAACTTTCAGCAGATGTCCAAACAATTACCAGGGACATATCCTACACTAAATTCTCTTGTCATGTCTATGGCTTTTTTTCTTCCATTTGTGACAGTGCCTTTTTTTTTTTTTTTTTTTTTTTGCATTTGTACCTCAAAAATATTTGCATACTTTGCTGTTTCAATTGATACAGATACATGCACCATTATGTGTTCCAGCTAGAAGTACTATCATTGCTACATACTCTCTGAAGTAGGTGTTAAAACTGATGCTATTAGATGTTTTTATGGTCATGAGGTATTATGTATCTTTATTTATTTATCTTTATTTATACAAGGAGAGCCCAATGAAAACACTCAGACTCTCCTTTTCAAGGGTGCCATGTTCAAATACAGAAAAATACAAACAAAATAAATAATAAATAAGTACATAAGTCTATTTAAAACATGGTGTAGGTGTGAGAATAACAGTTTGTCACCAAATTATTAAAGTGCATTTGTGGCACCAAAGTATTCAGTTTTGCATGTCCTGAAATATATTCCATTTTTGGGAAGCAAAACAGCCAAAAGCCCTTTTTCTTATTTCATGAACAGTGTTCTCCTCTAACAGATAGGAATGTCCAGCCTACTTTTTCATAGAAAATACAGTGATGGGCCAAGATTCATCACCTGTTATGAAACATAGGTGAAAAACATAGGTGAAAAACATAGGTGGTAAACATAGGTGGTAGGTAGGTTTTGATCTCATCTCAATTAATGTATAATTGTATTGACATCAGTATTGAGTAATTAAGTGTTTTGTTCATATTCATGATGTTTCGGTCACTACAGACTATTCCTTGTCACTTCTCTAGTTTATAGTCACCATGATAATGCTGTAGGACAGTTCATTTCCATCAGTTGATATGGGCGGTAGCGTAAACACACGATAGCAGCGCTCTTCATTTATTCTCTCCATGGACCGTAATACATAAACATACTCCATACATCTATAGATTCTATTTAAGGACTGTCTTCTGCTTTGAAGGACTCAAAAAGGACTTAATATGTCTCTCAAGAATCGGATACAACCGCCTACAATAGGATGAAGTGGACTTTATACAATGCTAGTATACCTTGGACTAATAATACTGAAAATTCTACTGTACTACGATCAGCTGGTAGTGCTAGTTTTTTATACTAAATGATAAGGATTCATAACCAATATCAAGTTTGATACTACAATGATAGTAAAACCATTTCAGACAATAAAATGTGATATCAACACAACAGTAGTTTCTTACCATGTGGCCTTATTCTAGTTCTGACAAAGATCATTCAGGTCAAATTTGTTCAATTCATGTATTTTTTTTATTTTTGGCCCTCGCCATCACTTCGTGAGTGGCGAGGGGCATTGTTCTTGCTGGGTTTCTTATTAGCCCTCGCCATTCACAAAGTGATGGCGAGGGGTATTGTTCTTCCATGGTTTCTTTTTCTTATTATTATTTTTCCTCCTCTTTGATCCCATTTTTCACCCCCTGAACATGAACAAAAAGTCCCACATATACATATAGGATCGACCGGCTCGGCGAAAAATTTCATAAAATTGGCATCACAACAATGTCCAATGGACACAGGCTCGACAGCGCCGCCTAGAAAATTCAAAATTTTCAAATGAATTGGGAGCTGACATGCATTTTTTGCCCTAGCTTGACGAAATTCACACCAGTGATAGAGCTCATGGAGACAAGCAAAAAAGCCAATCATAGTGCTGCCCTAGGACTGACCGGAAGTCGGCCATTTTGAATCAAAAATTCGCCAATTTTTTCACTGCGTGTTTTCAAAATGCATCTCCTCCCAGGTTTTTGGTCCAAATGAGCTCAGATTTCACATGCTACATCTAGACACATGGGGTTTCATAAAACATCCGTTTTTTCCACGAATTCTACACGGTTCGCCCGTACGCCGCCGCCAAAATACGCCTTCGTTTCCTGTTTTTTTGATGTCCTCTCACGACCACAGGCATTGCCCTACAGAGCTCACATTCACATCACATATGCGAGATTGGGGCATAAATGGAATGCAATATTAACTGTAATCAAAATGAACACTATAGCGCCCCCTACCATAGGGGTGAAATGCAAACATTATCAGATTCTTACGAAATTCGGGGAATAAATTGGGGGCATGACGTGGACCAAAAAAATATATTATGGGCATAGGTTTTTTTGCTCCCTTGGCCACCAGGGGCGCAAAGACTCCAAAAAAATGATTGAAAAATGTCTGACACACACATACATTGGTCTACACAGCTCAAATTCACATCACACATGTGACATCAGGGCATTAATAGAATGCACTATTAATTGTAATCAAAATGAACACTTTAGCGCCCCCTACCATAGGGGTGAAACACAAACATTATCAAATTCCTACGAAATTCGGCAAATAAATTGAGGGCATGACGTGGACAAAAAAATAATATCACGGGTATAGGTCATTTTTCACACTTGGCCACCAGGGGCGCACAAACAAAAAAAAAGTCATTAAAAAATGTCTGACACACATGTATATTGGTCTAGACAGCTCAAATTCACATCACACATGTGACATCAGGGCACTGATAGATTGCACTATTAATTGTTATCTAAATGAACATTATAGCGCCCCCTACAGTATTGGTAAAATACACAACTTTGTCTGATTGGTAAGAAACTTGGGGAGATAATTGTGCACCTCAAAAGAGGCAAAAAAGTCCATTACACCATACCTGTATTGTACACGAGGTTGCCAGTTCAATGCCGTGGACCTCCATCCATAATGTGTTTGTCACACATATTTATATAGAAACTGTGTGAAGGGGGGTGGATTGCGGCCATGGGGTGGCGGGGCGGGGAAAATGGTGCGTGGGGGTGGTGGCCATACCCGGGCGGTCGCGTGGGGGGGCGGTTGCGCGGGTGGCGAGGGCTATCATCGCCGCTCGCGGCTTTAATTATTATTATTTTTCCGCCAAAACAATCGCAGTTTTCACCCCCTGAACGTCGACGAAAAGTCCCACATATAGGTATAGGATCGACCGGCTCGACGAAAAATTTCATAAAATTGGCATCGTGACAATGTCCGAAGCACACCGGCTCGACAGCGCCACCTAGAAATTTTGAGATTTTCAATTTAATAGGGAGGCCCGACTCAGATTTTGACGAAATTCGTACCAGTGATAGAGCTCATAGAGAGAAGCAAAAAATATAATTACAGCGCTGCCCTATGACAGACAGGAAGTCAGCCATATTGGATCAAATATTCGCCACTTCATTCGCAGCGTGTTTTCAAAACACTACTAATCTCAGGTTTTTGGTCCAAATGAGCTCAGATTTCACATGCCACATCTAGATACATAGGTTTTCAAATAACATCCACGTTTTCTCCGAATTCCACACGGTTCGTCCGTACGCCGCCACCGAAATATGCCTTCGTTTCCTGTTTTTTCAATGTCCTCTCACGACCACAGGCATTGCCCTACAGAGCTCACATTCACATCACATATGCGTGATTGGGGCATGAATGGAATGCAATATTAATTTTAATCAAAATGAACACTATAGCGCCCCCTACCATAGGGGTGAAACGCCAACATTATCGGATTCCTATGAAATTCGGGGAATAAATTGGGGGCATGACGTGAACCAAAAAATAATATTACGGGCATAGGTCATTTTTCACACTTGGCCACCAGGGGCACAAAGACTCCAAATAAAATCATTGAAAAATGTCTGACACGCACATGCATTGGTCTACACAGCTCAAATTCACATCACACATGTGATGTGAGGGTATTAATAAAATGGATTATTAATTGTAATAAAAATGAACACTATAGCGCCCCCTACCATAGGGGGTGAAACGCCAACATTATCGGATTCCTACGAAATTCGGGGAATAAATCGGTGGCATCAGGAGCACAAATACTAAAAAAAAAAAATATTTAAAAATTTCTTACACGCACATACATGGTTCTACACAGCTGAAATTCTCATCACACATGTGATATCAGGGTATTAGTAGAATGCACTATTAATTGTTATCTAAATTAACACTATAGCGCCCTCTACAGTATTGGTAAAATAGACAACTTTGTCCGATTGGCATGAAACTTGGGGAGATAATTGTGGGCATTAAAAGGGGCAAAAAAGTCCATTACACCATACCTGTATTGTGCACGAGGTTGCCGGTTCAACGCCGTGGACCTCCATTATAATGTGTTGGTCACACATATTTATATAGAAACTGTGTGAAGGGGGGCGGATTGCGGCCGTGGGGTGGCCATGCGGGGAAAATGGTGTGTGGGGGCGGTGGCCGGCGCTTGCGGCTTTAATTATTTTTATTTTATTTTTTTATCAGTACCAATACTAGTTGTAGTATTACTTAAGATCAGGGCATAGGTCTAGTACAGTTTTTTTTTTTTTTTTTTTTTTTTTTTTTTTTATATACCTTAACAATTTTCCAATGCTGGTTCATAAATTATTATTTTTTCTGCACCTTTATTCTTTCAGTCCTTGAATTATGTTTTAACTATGTTAATTCATATTTTAAAACATAGTACTAGGCTTTAAATACAACTGATGTCCAGTTGTATCTAAAAAAAATGTGCATGCAAATGAACCAGAGTGCACAGCTGATTCTCATGTGGACTCACTGATTTTCTAACTTTCTGTTAGTTAAATCAGTTCTAATGTTCAGCCCTAAGAGGCAACTACTGTTGTGATTTTGGGCTTTTCAAAAATAAACTGAATTGAATTCAGTTGACACATGGTTAAGTTTCACTTTTGTTGCTTCTGTTGTTTTGATAAATAACTTTACTCTGTTACTACGTGGTTACTATGTGGGCGAAGGAGGAGGATTATAGCAAACTTAATACGGACTTGTTTCGCTACATCTTTATGCACACACACTCCACAATGAATATATTTACTACCACACATTTATTTGTGAATTACATTTTTACTGGTACCAAGAAAGATTTTGGCTGAGTTGGCTTCATATTATCTGTTTGGCTTCAACTTGACATGGACTCGTTTGGCTGCATGTTTATGCAGATGCATTCTCCACGCTGGATATTTACTACACCACTTTTATTTGGGAATTACGCTTTTACCGAGGAAGTGGAGGATGTTTAGTTCATATTATCTGTTTGGCTTCAGCTTTACAGACTGTGACTGGATGTGGATTTATTATTACACACAACACTTTGACTATGAGACACTGTAAAGGCTCTGAACTGGAGACTTGAGGTGTTTTCGAGGGGATACAAGTTGAATCTCTTTTGATCTCCTCTGTTTTACTGGTAAGATGACACTGCACTGTGTTTGGACACATGTAGGAGTATGTTAAAATGTGAGAGCTGTTTGTGCCATTGGTTTGTGCAGAGTGCAGTGGTGATGCATGAGCACCTGTGCTGCTGTTAAATAAATCAGTGTGCTGTATGTATTACCCCATTGACATGGACATTTAAAGCCAAGGAACTGAAAAGCTGGCACTAGAACCAGCATTGCGGTGCCCAGCCCTATCTGGGGATCAACATTTTACAACCCAAAAGCTTGGTTTAGATTTTAAATTGTTCTCTTCAGGAAATCATGTCTGTTCTATATACATGTTCTGCATATCATGTTCTACGACAAAACCCTGAGCACCAACCCATAACAAACCACTCAAATGCATGCATGAGATATGTTTGAGAATTATCGATCGATTGATATGGAAGTATTGATTTGGTAAACTTGAAAACAATGAAGAAATGTAAAGTGACACATAGTTTGAAAAACTGAACTAAACAATTTTGGTATGACGTTTTGCTACTTTCACCATGAAAATCGTATTTTTGTGGTGCAAGACGTTGTTTACAATGTAGTTTTATAGATTGTGCAGCCTCGATATTATGCAGAAAACAGACACTCACCATATACAAAGTGCATATGGGTGTTTTGTTGCATGTATAATAAATGGATGGGTGACTTACATGTTTGATGAGATTCGTCTGAAGCGTCTGGACAGTCCGGCTCCCCGTCACAGAGCCACGCCTCTGGGACACAACGAGCTCTGTCCAAACACTCAAACTCGTCCACATCACACAAGATGGAGTCTGGATGGAGAGAGGTGAGAGGCGGGGAGGTGAGAATGGATGGCATGATTATACAGAAAAACATGAGATTTCTACATGAGAGTGAATTCTATTTGAAACTGCTTGCAATAGTTTTCAAATGAGGAGTAGCTACTACTGCTACTGCTACTCCTACTGCTACTGCTGTTGCTACTACCGCTATTGCTACAACTACAGCTAATACTACTACTACTACAGGTACAACTGCTACAGCCACTCCTACCTTTTTCTTTACTAATACTTCTATAACTACAATATTACCTGACTGTTGCTAAAATCATTCCAGCCTACTGAGACAAAAAGTAATACAAACATAATTTTTAAATGTTTTTTTCTTGAGAAATTTATCTTGGGAGTGAGATGCATGGACGTTGACATATTGACTCATGTTGAGAGTGGATGAATGGCACTGGTGTAAAAGCATGCATGTCAGAGGGGATGTTAATGTGTTGACTGACAGTCAATAGAGTCTGTCCTTTTGTTTCTCACATATCTTTAGCAAACCGCAAATCTTCATCACGAGAACAGACCATTCATTTGCCACCTCCCACTGAGACGCAGTGGCTGCGCTTTGTGAACCTGACAGCCCATCTCATGCTGAACAAAGACATGCACTCCTTCCTCTCTCTCTAAACTATTACAAACCACTTCTGATCGGCTCCCTGCTTTGGCGTTGTACTTTTTGATTGTAGGATGTGGGGGCAGTTCAGTGAAAACCCAGTCAACTAAAAAGTCATCATAGCCTTTGGAAAAGCTAGCATCTGTCATAGTGTTGACATGTTTCCTGCCGGTAGCTGTCAGCCTCTCCGCTCTATCATTCTGCCAAATGACACAAGCTTTAGCTAAAGATTTGGCAACAACACGACCTGCTGCTGCTTCTGCTCCATGAACAATACTGGGCAAAAGTTATTCACTAAAAATGAAATGCTCTTTGAAACTCAGAACACAAAAATGAATATCAGACAACAGTGTGGTTGGAGACTGGCACTATCTTACAATGGTAAGGGGGACAGTAGCTCAGTTGGTAGAGTGTTCCTTCACTGATCCGAAGGTTGGCAGTTTGAATCCCGGTTTTGACATAAAAACATCATTAATAGAGCGGTCAGAACCTCTGGCCTTCAGATTGGAGGAGCAATTCCACCTCCCACAGATGAATCCCTTGATGTAAAGCAGTTTGAGTTCATTGAAGTTCGAAAAGCGTTATATAAAAATGTAGCCATGTGACCATAATGCTATATCCACTCACAAATTTCTTGCCAACATTTTATTATATCAGAAAAGAACCAGCCAAGCAAACCAACCATGACATGTTGTTTTGTTTTTTTTTGTTTTTTTGTGCAGTACGTAACATTTCTGGTCAGGGGTTTGCCACTTGCTTGTTTGCAGACGTTATTTCTGGAATATAGTATGGGATGAAACCTATATTCCTATACCTATATTCATTAACAGATTTTTTTTTTTTTCTAACATATTAAGGGAAACATGTACTCAAACTGTCAGCCATCTCATCTCTCCACAAATCTAACCTGTAACTTAGCCTGATTGTTTCCATGGAGATAGGTTTAATGCCATACAGTAGAACTAAATCAGGCTGTGGCCCTCCACCAGTAAAGTTGCATAAAACACAAAGAAAGAAATATCATGCTTAGACACTGACTTACTCACACATAGAATTGTGAAAAAAAAATATGATGTTGTCTTTTGGTGCAAATTGCATCCCATAATACTTATGGTTTTAAATAAAGCTCTGGATCCACACAGTTCATTCACAGTTGATTCATTTTGCCACTGGCTCAATTTCACTGACCTTTTCATAACACTGTATGGCTAAAAGAACAAAACATCATATTCTGTATTATAGCACTTCTAGTTAACCAAATTGTCTGCACCTCAATATAAGCTTTGTACAGTACATCTCGTCTCATTATGCTACTAGTGAGTTTTTTGCCTATTAATAGTGAGAGTGGAGTTAGTGGGAGACCAAGTTTAACAGTGGGAGTCATAATTTCAACACCGTTCGCTGCCTCCTGCCTGCATGCCCTCCAGCAAAGCACACTACCCAGGGACGACTCTGCAAAGGTCAAATATCTCATTCATTTTGCCTCCTGTATTCCCACTGATGCAATGGATCTGAAATCTCACTATTTAAATCAAGGTTTCTTCTCAATATAAAATTACAAATTAGAGTTCTAAGAAAATCAATTTTAAAAGGGAAAAAATACAGGAAACTATATTTTGTATTCAAGTCATTTTGATGAAAGGGGAAAGTAGTTTCAAGCATAGAAATTGTTTTCTCTAGCTGCACATCAAATTTAGACTCTAGACTATTTGGGGTTCTACATTAGAAACAGAACATGTTTATAGTGTATTTCAATGTGGCTGGTCGTTTCTGGTTGTTTTTATGCCAGATGCCCTTCCAGATGCAATGGGATAGTCTTATACAAACCTGTGGAGTACAATAATATAAGTATGCAATATTCTGTTACTAACAAAAAGTGTAAATAACCAAAAATGCAAGAAAGTATTCTCTATTTGTTGGAAAAAAAAAAATAAGGAATTTACCATTATTACCAGATATTTAATATAATTTTATGTTAAGTACGTCTATGACATGTCAGTGCCATATGAACCATCTTGCACTCAGAGTCACAGTCTTTCTGTAGATGTGGGCTAGGCCTCTACTTTGACAGTGTTTAAATTCAGGCTCCAAAACAGTTCTGTTTAGCTGTATATATGACTGAAAGGTGCAATCTTCTCTTAATGACAATTTTATGATGATTATTTATGTTTTGGTTTGTTTATGTTGTGATTTGAATGTCTTTCTTATTCTGTACAGCACTTTGAATTACTATGTGTATGACCTGTTTTATACAAATAAACCTGCCTTGCCTTGCCTTAATCTTTTAAAGGGATTTTTTGACCAACATGTTATACGAGTAATACAGGTTTGTAAACAAAAATAAATAACCATTAAGCATCAGATTTCATTAGCAAAATGTGCATAATTGTCTAAATAGTATATAAACCAATGAAATGTAAACTGGTTTTGAGGTCATAGTTGTTCCTATCTGGATAGGTGTAGAAAAAAAAAAATGTCTTAGACTTTCCTAACATGGATTTTCTGCAAGATTTTCCGTAAAATTCTCTCATGCTATTGGAGTTTTGTTTGCACAAAAAAAAAAATAATAAAAAATCCTCCTTTTCACCTTGCACCCTTGCTTGAGCTTGTGGGTGTCCCGAGCTAACTGTAGCTGCTCTACTGAATTGATTACCATTGAAATGCATGGGGCTGCTGACGGATGGCCCATTTCCACAGCTCGTGATGGAAGCCGTGAAAAGAAGTGCCCTCTGGACCTTCACAGCCGTGCGCTCACCTATTGATGTTCAAGCCTTCTTTCATGGCTCTTCACCTTGAAAAGCTAAGGGCCAAATATGAGTCAACCAAACGACCTCTTATGTCAAATCATCTCCCCTCCAGCTCGTCTGAAAGCCCTCTCCAGGAATCTGCAGGAGTGGTAGGGGTAACAATGGTCACTATGGCCTGGCTAGCTCTCTTTCTGTTCCAAATATTGTACAGTAAGTAGTACCGGTAGTTTTAACTGCATTTATGGGGTAAATTTTGATATTTAGCTTCCTGTAATATTTTCTTTTAAATTGTTTGCATTTTTCATCAAAGTCAGTGACACCTGGCTGGTATTTTTCTTTCTGTTCCATATAGTCTAATTAACGTAGACTATATGGAACAGAAGATTTTTGCAGATTTGTGCATTTTGGGCTATATGTTAGATCTTTGAAGAGGGTTTTATTTGTGGGTTTAGGCTTTCTGTTATATACAACATTTTGTTGTATATAACAAAATGTATATAAAGAGTTTTTCTAATTCAAAATACATCATATTTTGTTTTAAATTGTTTAGATTGTTAATCAAAGGCAGTGAGGCCAGGCTGGTAGCTCTCTTTCTGTTCCATATAGTCTACAGTAAGTAATAGTTTTGAATGCAGATTTTTGCATTTTAGACTATATGTTAGATATTTGAAGAGGGATTTATTCGTGGGGTTTCCTGTGATATACAACATTTTAAGGACTTTTTCTCATTCAGAAGATACAATATTTTGTTTGGAATTCTTAATCGCTATGGCAATAGTATCAGAACATAATAAGGTGAGACAATGCAGAATGCCCATCACCTTGGCAATTACTATAGTAATGATTGAGAGTCTGAACAAACAGGGGAAATTGCTTGAGAAAAGACATTTGGGTTTGAGAGGAGTTTTATAATTTACTGGTTGTCTCTATGAAAATGAGAAATAATTTGAATTGTTTTACATTTAATTTAAATTATTATTTAATATAAAAAAAAAAAAAAAAAAAAACATTTCATTTGTTCAAATAGGTAACCATCAAACAAATTTGATGGTAAAAAAAAGAAAAAAAAAAAGTCAAATCCTTGAGTCTGTAAATCAACCAAGTAGATTCAAACTTATAATTGCGTATTATTCTGATGTATAACTTCGACATATTCAACTCACTTTTGACCAATAAGTTGAGAAAAGTAGACCACTTGAAGGTATTTTGTGGATAATTTGACTGGAACTACAAAGGCAGGCTGTGGCAGGTTGAGCATTCACAGAGAGGAAAAGAAAAGGCTGTCGCACATTGAGAGAGAGAGACAAAAAATAAAACTGTATTTATTTCCATAACAGTGAAACACAGGCTGGGTCAGAGACATCAGCTCCTGGCACCACACTGCACCTCATTACAGCACCACACCTCTCGAATGTGCCACAGATACTAGAACAGAGGAATATTTTGGTAACAAACACAAATGCTAGCCGTGAGACTGCTAAAGTTCAAGCTATAGGCTTCTACTGTACAGCAATCAAGAATGCAACATCTGGGCACTTAATACAAATGTACAGCAAATACTATATCGACTTTTTGTTCAATTTATGAAAACTGGAACCATATATTTTGGGGCTTAATGTTTATCATGGGTACTTTTTCTTTGCAAAATTGGGGAGATTTGTTATGTTTCTTGTTGTTATAGCTGTAGAAGGTTGAAATAGTAACTTCTGTGGCTAATTATTGCTTCATCTGGCTGTTTATTTCTTGCAGCTCAGGCCTTTAAATCAGTCTAAATCTGGAGATTTCCCTTCAAACTGTTTCCTGTCTTATGCATTATAGATACAGTGTCTATTTTTCTTTTATAAAGAAGCATTTTATTGAGCTAAATTATTCTCTGATTGTAGGAAAGATGGACTGGTGTGGGCAGAGTTGTTTTTTAGTTTTAGTTTTTCCTCGAGTGATGCAGAAAAGAGGAAGCCACTGTCTTTGTGAATGGTCATGTATGTTAGACCATTTAAAATGTTTTACTAGAATTATCCTGCTTCATTATTACTGTATCAGTGGCCTAAATTTGTTTTAATATTATCATTTATCGTAATAGATCTCCATAACAATATATCGTTCTTCTAAATTTGTCATGGTGACAGGCCTAGGAATACCCCATGCATCCTCTCATCTATTTAATGCAACACAGCATAACTTTCTGGAGGTTAGTTCACAATTTAAGTTAAAATGTCTTATTTTACCAACTAAACTTCCTAAAGTTCCTGTTCCTAAATTTGGAAATATTACAAAAAAATATATTTAAATTAGATTGAAATAAATACAACAATTTAAAGCATCTAAATTCTCCATTGCACTGCATTACATAGTCCACATTTATCTTTACAAACACTGTTGTGTGTAGGCAGCACGGTGGCTGAGTGGCAACACTCATGCCTCACAGCAAGAAGGTTTGGTTCGATCCCCGGGTCGTCCAGGCCTTTCTGTGTGGAGTTTTACATGTTTCTCCCCGTGTCTGGATGGGTTTCCTCCGGGTACTCCGGTTTCCTCCATCAACCAAAACATGAACGCCCTTCGAGACAACTGTTGTTGTGATTTTGGGCGTTACAAAAATAAAATGAATTGAATTGAATTGAACTATTAAAAATTGGTAATAGTGTGTTACAATCCACCCAAGTTCCATCACACACACACACCTCACAATACGGCACTGTAGATAAGTCGTAAGCCGTGTACTCCCATTCAAACAAAACCTTTGTTAAAACAGAATACTAGCGTTGCTCCCCTCTGCTAGCAGGATCACAGGGTATAAGCGTTGTTAGGCTATCTCAGTGCTGCAGCTTGGGAGGAGAGGCTGGCAGTTTAAAATAGCTATTTGCAGCTCATCCACATCGCAGAGGCTCTATATGTAAAAGTGGTGTGGTCTCTGCAGGCTAGTGATAGTCCATTAGAGCAGAGGCACTTGGACTGTGCAAGGTCAAGCACGAACCTGGGAAAGAAAACAGAAATGGAGCGCTCAGGTAAATCTCAAAAGGACAGTATGAGAGGCCGCACAAACTGGATCTATACATCTGTGGGAGGGAGGACATATGAGGCGGGCAATGGGAACTACGCATTCATATTTCATTTTTAAAAAGAGAATTTTCGATCATACTCAAGGTCTTGGTAATGAATAGGAGCAGTACAGAGGAAACCCAATCACAGGGAGAACATGCATGCAACCTTCTGCATTATACTGATTGAGAGTTGTGCCTACAGACAGCAAAAAATAGCTTCCTATTACTTAAAGGTACTTGTGAGCTTTAAGCCATGTTACAATGCTGCTACCTCCTCAAAAGCATACCTGGTTGCTCTCTTCCAGCTTGTGATGTCATGAAACAGTAATTCTATTTCATCCCTACTGACCGCCAGAGGTGGTGCTTCAAGCATTGAATGATCACTCTTGCGCATGCACAGATCGAGAATTGATAACAACAAATTCACCTATGACCTTCCAGTGACCCATGTGAGGCTATATAGTCACGTGACTCTGGAAGCACAGTCCTTTTTTTCTTCTCGTGCTTAGGTCGAGATACTGCTTTGTACCACAATTGTTTTCCCACTTTCTTTGGTGGCAGCTTATTGCTCAGAGTCCCATGACCTGTGATTGGAGTATATTGCTGTTGGGGTAGCGAGTGCGACTCGCCCCTCAGGGGCTGTGTAAGCCGCCCCATCTGGAGGGGTGGTTCCCTAACACCGGTGAGGTGCACGCTTTCACAAAGATAGTCTATGGAAAGTAGTTTCTGCATTTTATGTTGGACGTGATACCGGGTTCGGTGGAGCTGGTTTGTATTTGCTGCTGTTTTCGGTTCAGCTTGACTTTTGTGTTGATTATTGCCACATTCTGCTAAACTATCATTGTTATTTTAGAACTGTGTTCGGTTCTTTAGCTCGTTTTTTGTGCCTTCAGGGGCATGTTCTAATTGTACTAATACCAGCGGTGGTTACTCTTTGCTTTGAGTTTTGGGAGGATAATATATTCTAACCTCAAAGAAACTCTGGCAAACCGTCCGATGTCTCAGGAGGGGGAAGCAATGCAACTGTTTACAGTGTGGGTGGAGAGCTGCTCTCAATTTACCAGTCAGTCTATGTTGCTACCCTCACCTATGGTCATGAGGTCAGGCTCTGGGTAATGACTGAAAGGACAACATTGCAGATACAAGCAGCCAAAATTAATTTCCTCCACAGGCTGGCTGGCCTTAGAGATAGGATGAGGAGCTCAGTCACACGGGAGGAGCTCGGAGTAGAGGCCAGCCTAGAGAGTATGTCTCTAGGCTGGCCTCCCACTGGAGGAGCTGGAGGACGTGTCTGGGTTGAGGGAAGTCTGGGTCCCTGCTTAGACTGCTGCCCCTTTGACCTGGCCCCGTATAAGTGGAAGAAAACGGATTGATGGATATATTTTAATTGTAGCCTATCACCAGTGGCGTTTTCAGCACAACATGGTATTTTTTTATCCCAGTTTGGTGGATCAAGAGTAGCATTTTCTGCTCGACCTGATCTACCACCGGTTTTGATGAAGTCCATGTGCTGTAGAGTTTGCATGACCTCTTCAACTTGAAGATGGACATGATTTATGCCCCTTATGTTTAGGTATGGATCACCTTAGGGAAGGTTTGACAGAGAATGCTTGCATGAATTGCAGCATTATGCCTAGATCCCCTCATCGATCTGTAGGATGCTTATTTTCATGTACTGATCGCACACAATCATTGAAAGTTCCTTCACTTTGATTTTCAGGGGAGACATTTTCAGTTCAGAGTCCTCCCGTTTGGGCTGTCCCTATCACCCAGGGTGTTCACTTGAGTGGTGGCAGCAACCTGGTCTCCCTTGAAAATTCTACCTTACCTCGACGACGGTTGACTTGTGCACCCAGCCGCGACCAGGTCATTCGTGACACAGAGCTTGTATTCAATCATGTAAGCAATTTGGGTTTGTTTGTGAATATGGACATGAGCAATCTGGTCCTGACGCAGGCCACTGTTTTTTGGGGGATGGCCTTAAACACTATCACCATGGTTGCTTGCCCTTTGCCCACGAGGGTCGGCAACATCATGGGGATGCTGGGTGCATTCCGAGTGGGAGAGGCCCTGCCGTTTTTGCGATATCTCCAGCTTCTGGGCAGGTTGGTAGCAGCCTCCAGTGTAGTACCGTTTCATTACAGCCGATGCAGATGTGGCTGAACAGCTTACAGCTGGACCCAACTCTGGGTCTGGACAGACGCAAAAAGCTGTGTGTCTTCCCAATGTCTGCACGCCCTGTCTCAGTGGAGAGACAGAGGTCGGATCCTACAAGGCATCCCATTGGGGCCTCTACCATCACAGAGTATACGGATGCATCCTCCACAGGTTGGGGTGCAACACAGCACAGATTCTGTTGCAGCTCTCCAATACGCCTCCCCACCAGGACGGACCTCTTGTCCCAGCTGGGAGGACGGATACTGCATCCCCATCTCAACTGCCTCCAGCTCTGGATGTGGCCTCTGCAGGGCCCGGTGTTGCATTCTGGAGGAATAGGACATACGATTTGTAATGCCTGGGCACTGTCAATGCGGGGACTGTACACAAACAGGTGGAAGCTATTTGAGGAATGGTGCAGGACATTGACGTGACAAGATGCGGTGCGCTGTTCAGTATCTGCTATCTTGGAGTTTTCACAGGAACTTTTAGATCGTGGTCCGTCACCTTCGACATTAAAGGTATATGTGGCTGCAATATCTTGCTGGCACAGTGGCATGAACGGTAGCACTCTGGGCAGTGATAAGAACACTTCGCGTTTCTTGAAAGGTGCCAGACAGCTTTACCCACCTACATGGCCAGTGGCTCCCTCATGGGATCTTTCGTTGGTCCTGTAGACTCTGCGGGCTCATCCATTTTCCAGTCTATGGCTCATTTAAGGCTGCATTTCTCGTGCCATGGCTTCGGGTAAGCGTGTGGGTGAACTGCAGGTGAACTGTCGTCAATGAGTCTTGCTGTAGATGGCATACTGATGGCTTAGGCATAACTCTCTGGCCTAATGTCTCTTTCCTCCCTAAGGTGTTATTTTCTGCAGGTAATGCCCAGCCGCTCCAGTTGGCGAGGTTTGGCACGGAATCTACCTGAGAACCTTTATACCCTGTTTGCTCATTGGAGGCTTATGTACAGGTTACGGCAGGTGTGCAACAGTCGGAAAGTCTGTTTGCATGTTGCACACAGCGCCTTTCTCGGTAGGTTGTAGAGACTATTAAACATGCTTATGCTTCGCAGGGGCAGCTGATGCCTGAAGGTGTGAGATGCCATTCAACCAGGGGCCTTTCTACTGCTATGCATGGGGTACCCCTGAATGTGATCTGTGCTGTGGCTTCTTGGACCTCACCTTCAACGTTTGCCAGATTTTACCAGGTGAATGTAGCAGTCCGCGAGCATCATGCTTCGTTATGAGGAGGTAGGTATTGCTTGAAAGTCATTCAGTGCTTGAAGCACATCAGTAGGGATGAAATAAAACAAAAATGCATTGAATGATCACTCTCGCGCTTGCGCAGATTGAGAATTAATAACAACAAATAATAATAATAATAATAATAATAATAATAATAATAATAATAATAATAATAGCGTAATATGGGCCTTTTAGCCAATTCATTATAGTTCTCAAAGTCAAGTCACCTGTATGAGTTTATGGAAATAGAAAGCTAAAACTCAAAAATTCTTCATGGAGAAGCAGAAGGAGCCCCTCCTCCAGGCCAAATAAGAGTCAGGTTTGGGGAGATGCAAGCCTGCTCACATTAAGAATGCATGTTCTCCTCTGTTTTCCAGTGCAAGAGAAAAAGAACTGCAAGAGTCCATTCAAATCTAAAATTGTAAGTTGTTACATGTATATCTGATTTGTGTTGTTAAAATGCTGACATGCAGAGTATAAGTGCACAGCATATTGGATATGGTAATATTGCACAAGCATGAACAAGTCTGATATAAAAGTGTGAACATGGCAGCAGTGGCTTTTATTCACTTCAGGCCCTCCGTGTTTGTAAGTGATTGTCTTAGTGTTGCGTTTGTGCATTTATCACTAGCCACATCCCCTAGCAGCAGATGCACCAAAGCAATTTCAATGCATCTTCTTCAGCCTGATGATATATGAAAGGCAGAACACACAAGGGTGGAGATATCCCGCCCAGTGATACATGGATCCTGCCAAATAAATCACATCTACGATTTAAAATGCATCAGACACAAGTAGCTTGCAAGTTCTTGAGGACAGTAGCCAAAGATCATACCCATTTAAAGTTTGTTTTAAGAATGCACTGAGGAGTGTAAGCAACCTCTTCTGGTGGGTTTACACTCTGACACCAGGAGAGCAGTGCCAGTGTCCAGGGCACCTGAGGATCAGATGCATTATGGATGAGAGCAGGGACAGGAGCCAAACTAAGCAGGAGATTATGAAGTATAGGAAAGTAGAGTATGCTTTATCTCCATATATTTAATCTGCCAGAAGATCTTAATGACTGCATAATGAGTCTTTGTTACACAGTACTGAGATATCAACAATTCAAATCAGCTATGTTAATGACACAGTGTGTAATGTTATCCAGATCTCTTGGCAGGATATTTTCACGGTAATAAAGGTGCGCTACGTAACTTTTCTGGTGGGGGGTCAACTTTCTTCTAGTTTCCATAGAGGTGTTACTGTTTTGCCTGAAATGCTTCACAGTATGGCATTAACCAATCTATCTTGCATTTATTTAACTGCCATTATTTTTATCGGAAAAAATAAAGGCTTGAAAACATAAACTGTTATTATGAGCTAGTCACTTTTCTGCAGACCTTACCAGTAACTTGGCGTTGCCTGCCTCTCTCCATTTCAGGCAAAACAATAACATCTCCATGGGGACAAGCATGTTTTGCTAAGTTAAACAGTATGCACCTTTAATGGCCCTTTAAAGAAACAGTAGCTTTTCCAAAATAACTTTCCATACCTCACCATGACTATATTACAGAAAACTGTCTTTTGTGAGCTTTCAGCCATGTTATAATGATGTTCCCTTCTCAAAAAACATACCTGGTGTTGTGTTTTGTTTCATTTACATATGTTTCAGTAACCCCTTAACAATTAGTCTGTCTACTTCTCCAAAGCTCAAAATGCTCCACCAAAGTTAACAGCTACCTTTTACTTTTTTGAGATTGGCAATTGTAGGGCTGAAATGATCCAAATCAGAATCAGAATCCTTTTATTGCCATCATTTGTGAACACAGTTCACAAACTAGGAACATATTTTGGTGATAAAGTGCAACATAAAACATAAAACACACTGAATAAATACAAATACAAATAAGGGCATGCACGAAGTAAAAAAAAAGATTTGCTTAAAAATAAAATAAAATACTTAAAGGTAGAAAATATATACAACAGCAGCATCAGAACAACAGTGCAAACATGACTTATTAAAGTGACCGGTGTTATAAAGTGCCCAGTTTTGTGCAAATATTATAAAGTGTTCATGAGACAAACGGCAGAGGGGAAGAAACTGTTCTTATGACGAGAGGTTCTGGTCCCAATGGACCGTAGCCTCCTGCCAGAGGGAAGTGGCTTGAATGTCCAGGGTGAGAGGTGTCAGCTGCTATACGACCTGCTCGCCCCCGAGTCCTGGAGACGTATAGGTCCTGTAGCGATGGAAGGCTGCAGCCAATCACCTTCTCAGCAGAGCGCACAATGCGCTGCAGTCTCTGTCTGTCCCTGGCAGTGGCCCCAGCGAACCACACAGTGATGGAGGAGGTGAGGATGGACTCAATGATGGCCGTGTAAATCTGCACCATCATCTGGACTGGCAGCTTGCGTTTCCTCAGCTGCCGCAGGTGGAACATCCTGTGATGGGCTTTCTTGATGAGGGAGCTGATGGTTGGCTCCCACTTGAGATCCTGGGTGATGCAGGTGCCCAGGAAGCGGAAAGAGTCCACAGTGGTGATGGGGGAGTCCATCAGGGTGAGGGGAGGCAGGGGGGCTATGACTTTCCTGAAGTCCACAATCATCTCCACTGTCTTCTGGGCGTTAAGCTCCAGGTTGTTGCTGCTGCACCAGGATACCAGCCGGTCTACCTCCTTCCTGTAGGCAGACTCATCGCCATCCAAGATGAGTCCAATGAGGGTGGTGTCATCAGCAAACTTAGCAGTTTGACGGAGTCGTGGCTGGAGGTGCAGCAGTTGGTATACAGGGAGAAGAGCAGGGGAGAAAGTACACAGCCCTGTGGAGCTCCTGTGCTGATAGTCCGAGTGTCCGAGACATTCTTCCCCAGCCGTACGCGCTGCCTCCTGTCCGTCAGGAAGTCAGTGATCCACCTGCAGGTGGAGTCAGGCACATTGAGCTGAGCGAGCTTGTCCTGGAGCAGAGCAGGGAGGATGGTGTTGAACGCAGAGCTGAAGTCCACAAACAGGATCCTGGCATAGGTTCCCGGGGAGTCCAGATGCTGGAGGATGAAGTGAAGGGCCAGGTTAATGGCGTCGTCTACAGAACGATTGGCTCTGTTGGCAAACTGCAGAGGGTCCAGGAGGGGGGAGATGAAGGACTTGAGGTGGTGCAGGACCAGGCGCTCAAATGACTTCATGACTACGGACGTCAGCGCCACAGGTCTGTAGTCATTAAGTCCAGTGATCCTGGGCTTCTTGGGGACAGGGACGATGGTGGACAGCTTGAAGCAGGCTGGGACGTGACATGACTCCAGGGAGGTGTTAAAAATGAAATAAAAATCCGTGAAGACAATGATTATAATGAGGACATTTTTGTGCTAAACATGTATGAATGAAACAAAACACAACTCCAGGTATGTTTGTGATGAGGAAACAACATTATAACAGATCAGACTGTTCATGTTGACAAAACAGGGACTTTGATTTGCTATTACAGTAATTTACATCCACACAACAACATTAAAAAAAAAATAATGAAAAGGTGTGGAACTCTAAGCATGTTTTGGACAGAATAACACCTGGAGGATCAAATATATGTCAAACAATTGAACCTCAAACTTCTTTAAGCAAATTCTAAACCCCTCATTAATATAAGCAGACTGTGATGTATTTTAATTCCATATTTTTCATCTAAGACTCTATAAAGCACCCCCCACGTGAGTCTCCATAATGAGTCTTTATCACCTGGTATCTGTGGCAGTGACGGGCGACGCGTGGTATTTGGGTTTAAATGCCAGTGGCGTCGGCTCACATCACAATGTGAGGAGGGGAGCGTGACTATGGGCGTGCACGGGACAACCATTACTGAATGTCACATCTCATTTGGACACATGCATACGGATGGAAATCGCAAAGTGAAGTTCTATATAGGTGCCAACTTTGATTATTATAGTTAGTACGCTGTAACAATTAGGGATAATTTGTATTCATCATAGACTGTATGAAAAAGTGGACTAAGTGAGGGTGACGTCAACTATAGCTTTTTGCTCATCAAATGCTTATCGAGGCTTGCAGTTATAGGGGCGAATTTGGAGCATAGTTCCATATTTTAAATGCCTCATTGGTCTGTTATTAATGTTCATATTTTGATTTATGAACAAAATAGCCAAATAAAAACACTGGCATCAACCTTTAGTGGGGATTAAGATGAACATTTCAAGACCAAAATGATGAACCTGACAACAGCAGAAACAGAGACGTTGGGTGACAGTTTCTCAATAGAAAGTGAATTAGAGCCAGAAGCGTGATATGATATATGATATTTATCTAATCAGTTGTTTCTAAATACAGGGTGGCCTAAAAATCACTGACAGTTGAAAAAAAATCTAAATGTTTCTAAATATTTTTATTTTATTTTTCAGAGCATTTAGAACTACTCTTCCGACATTAATATGAGCAAATATAGCACCGAGGAACGAACCCTCATTGTACAGTGGTACTTTGAGTCACATGGGTCAAATTCAGAAACTCAGCAGAGTTACCATCGACTTTTTAATACCAGAGATGCTCCAAGCGTAAATGCCATTAAAGGAATAATAAGCTGTTTTCAAAGACAGGGTGCAGTATGTGATCTCCCGAGACCTGACTAGTCCATATTTCTTCCTGTGGGGATATCTTAAAGAAAAGGTGTTTGTGAATAAACCTCAGACAAGAAACGACTTAAAACGTAATATCAAGGATCAAATAAGAGCCATAAGCCTGGACACTTTAAAATGTTATGCAAAGTGTGTTGGATAGGGCTATTCAGTGCAAAACCGAAAATGGTGGACACTTAAAAAACATAATTAAAAAAAAAAAAAATTAGGTCAATTTTACTTCCTCTAGTTTAAATAGTGATAAGTTCAAGTGTAAGTGAACAATTACAACCGTATATATTGCCAAAAATCTCAGAAGGTTCAATTTATCTACTGCTAAAATTTGGTGAGTATAACAAGAATCATAGGACAAAGTTCAGTTCTAAACTTTTTTCCAAATTTTTATTTTATATTTTTTTTTCTAGATGTAAACTTAATAACCTAATTTAATATTGCACTTGACTGGGTTTTGCATTGTATTTATCTGTTCAATTGTGCTCAGCTAATCAATTGTTGGCTGTCTTTCTATGTAGAGTTTGTCTGTTCTCTAGCTTATTGATCCACAGATTACACAGCAGTTTACAAATTACATTGTAAGAATATTTTTTAATAACAAACAGCAAAGAGAATGAACACAAAATAATTAAAGCAGACAAAATATGTCCAAAATATGGCAAACATTGAGATTTGTACACAATATAGGTAATATCTCTAAAGCTATAGAAGAAGTAGAGTAAATAAATATAGAGCAAAGATAAAAATGGTCACTTATAAGCTTATTTATTATAAAAGGGTGTGCCTGGGTGGGTTTTTGCTCCCATGATCCTAAAACATTCAAAGACTAATCTTCCAGTTCGGTACTACCAAACATGAACATTTAGCATGAGATCTTGAGATGGCTACCTGTGCGCTCCACATAGACTGTATATATAAATGAAAATATCCAACCTTCTAGCTGCCATGTTCCAAACAAGAAGGGAGTGTGGGTGCGCTGGTCTGTCTCCATCGATTCTGGTTCCAATTCACTTTCTATTGAAAAACTATTGCGCCTCTCTCTGTAACTGCTGCTGCTGTCAGGCTCATCCTTTTGGCCTTAAAATATTCATATTGATCCACTCTACATGATCCTGGTGTTTCTATTTCACTATTTTGTCTGTAAATCAAGATATGAACATTAATAATAAACAAATCAGGTGCCTTCTTTCCAAAAGGTCACTCCAGCTAGTGTTAGCAACAGGTTTCATCGACAGTGTTGCTAAGTGCCCACACCCTACTAAGCCAGCAGTGCAGGCGGGAAGGCCTTCAACAACCTGGCTCTGGTTTGGCTCCTTGGTGGCTATGATACTCACAGTCAGAATTCCAAATATAGAACTCAGCTCTAAACTGCTAGACTTGATGAGCTTCATTTAGCTGGAGCTGAATGCTATGGGTGACGTCACACTCACTTAGTCCACTTATTTATGTACCACTATGGTACTTTCAAATACCCATCCATCCATTTTCTTCTGCTTAGCCGGGGCCGGGCGCGGGGACAGCAGTCTGAGCAGGGACTCCCAAACTTCCCACACCATAGACACTTCCTCCAGCTCCTCCGGTGGAACCTAAAAGTATTCCCAGGCCAGCTGAGAGACATAGTCCTCCAGCGTGTCCAGCGTGTTCCCAGGGGGCCTCCACCCGATGGGACATGCCCGGAACACCTTCCCATGGAGGCATCCAGGAGGCATCCTGAACAGATGACTGAACCACTTCATTTGGCTCCTCTTGACATGGAGGAGCAGCAGCTCTACTCCAAGCTCCTACTCATAATATGGAGTCACACATGTCTGGCCTTATCTTGTTAACTTCTAACAAAACATTTTTCTCTCTGTTGATCCATTACTGAATTACAAAGTCAGAAATATGCAACTCCATCTACGGAAATGTTACACTTTTAAAATGCTAAACAGAAAAGAATGATGAGGTCATATTAGTAAAACACACTCAGGGCCAGCTCCCTTTTCACTACTATAAAACTTGCTCAGTATTCATGTGAGAAATCAATACAGGAAGACTTTTTGGTTTTCATTAGATACAACCTGATCTGGACACAGAGAGAGGTCAGGTCATTGTTATATTTTAAAACAGCACAGCCATGTCAACAAATGATTAAAAGATAGAAGTATAAGAAGCTAGAGGAGACACTGCTCCAAGGCAAGAATACCCCCAACTGACTGACCCACCAGTAAACAATGAATCATTCATAAAGGAAAAGGCAGCTCACTGGCCTCTCACTGCCACAGAGTTAACTCATTTATTAAGGATAATCTGTAGCCGTTAGTCATTGTCTATTTGTCAGATTAGTCGCAATCAAATCAAAATCGCAATTTGAATGGACACAATTACCAAATCACAAAGGCTGTGATTTTTGAAGTACCATAATTTACACCACAAACAACAAAATATCCAGTCTTGTGTTCTGAAATACATGTATATATAAATGGACATAGCTAACACATTAGCGACCACGTTCAAAATAAGAAGTGATCATGGGAGCACTTCCTGCTCCATTGTCAGAGATGTACTTTGGTGCTCAAAACGGTTCTATTTAGGCATGCCTATTCATTTCACATTGAAAAATCTCTCCATAACTGCTGCTGTCAGCCAAATAAAAATACTAAGATCATGCAGAGCAGGTTAATACAGACATTTTTAAGACTGAAATAACAAGGCTATTTTTTTTTTAAATAAATCAAAATATTAATATTAATAACTGACCAATGAGGTGCTTTCTTTCCTCGAGGTTGCTCAAGCGTTAGCAACAGGTTAGATTGACAGCGTTGCTAAGCACCTGCTCCTTGCTAAACAGCAGTGTGTTTAAAGATAAACTGATCATCTGACCATAAACAAAATCCTTTTATTAAAACATAAATTACAAATCTAATCACAATTGCATAGCTAGTTAGAAAACTCACAATTACCCTTTTTTCTTTTTTTTTTTCAAATTGTTTAGATGCTAGAAAAAATTATTTATGTTGCAATAGCTGAAAATTATGCTAGTGTACAAGTGTTTCCATGACGTAGCACCAAAGTGCATCTCTGACATGTTATTGCCGTATGAACCATCTTGCACTCTGAGGGCTTCAGGGATTGGTTTTCTGCTGGTGCCCACAGTCAGGACTAAACATGGGGAATCAGCATTTCAGTTGTATGCAGCTAAAACCTGGAACTGTCTTTCTGAAGATGTTAGACAGGCCTCTACTTTGACAATGTTTAAATCCAGGCTCAAAACTGTTCTGTTTAGCAGTGCCTATTTTTATTATGCACTCTTTTCTTTTAATGTTAATGTTATGATTATTTTGTGATTATTTATGTTTTGATTTGTTGCATTGTGATTTGAATGTCTTTCATATTATGTATAGCACTTTGAATTACTTTGTGTACCAATGGAGTAGGAACAATGAGTAGAACAAAAGAAACATGAAATTAGAGGAGGGAGATGTATGAAGAATGGGTAATATTGCAATTGTTGTTCTGGAGATATACAAAATTAGAATATTGAGTTTATTGTCTATAACTAAAACTCCCAAACATGAAATAAATATTTCTGTACTTTTGTGATACAGGTTATGGTTTTGTGTGTCACTTGAACCTCGAGGTATTGCAAAATAAAAAAATAAAACAATCGATTCAATAGTGCTCACCCCTACATGAAAACACATCAGTTTGCATAGTATAGCCAGTGTTGAAGGTTGAACAACAACCTCGTACTTTCTCAGGTGAAAGAGCTGTCTGCAAAAAAGTGCCAACAAGGAGTGAGCTGGAAATGTCCTTGGTACAGTAATGCAGTCCACACTGATCTTTGTTGAGTACTGTATATTTCTCATGTGGAGTTCTGTTTGGGTCAACATTTTAACATTTGGTTGTAAGCATTTAAATGTTCCTATATTATGTCTGTGTAATCCCTCAGTCGTCCAGGTCTGATCCAGACCTTCGTATTTTGCTATGGTCCTATATGATGCAAAATTGTAAGCTTTAAGCCATGTTAGAATGCTCATCAAAAACATACCTGGAGTTATGTTTATTTTCTTTAACACATGTTTGAGTAATCTTTTATTATTAGTCTGTCTACATCTCCAAAACTCAAAATAATCTGTTCCACCTTGTGTCATGTAGCAGTAGTTTTCAAGTTGACAGCTGCCTTTTACTTTGTGTTCATTCTCTAATGCAAATTCCACGGCTGAAATTATCCAAATGATTCTAATGAAGATGTATGAGGTTTAAAAAAAACAACTGTGGAGCACTTCCTATATTACTACATGTGTTTTATGTTTGAGAGAAGAACTCAGCCTAGATATGCAGAGTTTGTATGTTAAATATGTGTGAAGAAAACAAAACAAAATTCAGAGTATGCTTTTGATGAGGAAACAGCATTATAACATAGATAAGAAAATAGCATAATATGGGCCCTTCAATAAATGAATAAATATATAATAATATTTGTGAAAGATAAAGAAATATTAAAACCTGAAACTATCATTATGTATTATAAAGCTTTCATTAGGAACGTGGTGTTATTTTCAACTTAGATAAACTTTATTAATCCACAAAGGAAATTACGCTGTCACAAAAGCTCATCCCCGAACCGCCACCTTAACGTGGTGGAGGGGTTTGAGCACCCGAATGATCCTGGGAGCTATGTTGTCGGGGGCTTCATGCCCCTGGTAGGGTCACCCATGGCAAACAGGTCCTCGGAGACGGGTCTGACTAAGAGCGGTTCAGAAGCCCCCATGGATAGAAAAACAGCGAGGCCAGTTACGTCGCCCGGACTGGCGTTACCGGGGCCCCACCCTGGAGCCAGGCCTGGGGTGGGTGCTCGGCAGCGAGCGCCTGGTGGCCGGGCCTTTCCCCACGGGGCCCGGTCGGGCCCAGCCCGAAGGAACGACGTGGGGCCGTCCTCCCGTGGACCCACCACTGCGGGAGGAGCCATGAGAGGCGGGTGCGGAGAGATCCGGGCGGCAGTCGAAGGCGGGGACCTCGACGACCGGATCTCCGGACATGGAGACTAGCTCTGGGGACGTGGAATGTCACCTCGCTGGGGGGGAAGGAGCCTGAGCTTGTGCGGGAGGTTGAGCGTTACCGGCTAGATATAGTCGGCCTCACCTCCACGCACAGCTTGGGCTCTGGAACCCAACTTCTTGAGAGGGGTTGGACTCTCCATTTCTCTGGCGTTGCCCGCGGGGAGCGGCGGCGAGCTGGTGTGGGCTTGCTCATTGCCCCACAGCTCAGCCGCTGCGTGTTGGGGTTCACTCCGGTGAACGAGAGGGTCGCGTCCCTGCGCCTTCAGGTCGGGGACAGGTCTCTCACTGTTGTGTCGGCCTACGGGCCAAACAGCAGTGCAGAGTACCCAGCCTTCTTGGAGTCCCTGGGAGGGGCACTAGACAGTGCACCAACCGGGGACTCCGTTGTTCTCCTGGGGGACTTCAACGCCCATGTGGGTAACGACAGTGACACTTGGAGGGGCGTGATTGGGAGGAACGGCCTCCCCGATCTGAACCCGAACGGTGTTTTGTTATTGGACTTCTGTGCTAGTCACAGCTTGTCCATAACAAACACCATGTTCGAGCACAAGGGTGTCCATCGGTGCACGTGGCACCAGGACACTATAGGTCGGAGGTCGATGATCGACTTTGTTGTCGTGTCATCTGACCTCCGACCGCGTGTCTTGGACACTCGGGTGAAGAGAGGGGCTGAGCTGTCAACTGATCACCACCTGGTGGTGAGTTGGATCCGCTGGCGGAGGAGGAAGCCGGACAGACCTGGCAGGCCCAAGCGCATTGTGAGGGTCTGCTGGGAACGTCTGCCGGAACCCTCTGTCAGGGGGGTCTTCAACTCCCACCTCCAGGAGAGCTTCTCCCTGATCCCGGGGGAGGTTGGAGACATGGACTCCGAGTGGGCCATGTTCTCCACCTCTATTGTCGATGCGGCTGCTCGTAGCTGTGGTCGTAAGGTCTGTGGTGCTTGTCGCGGCGGCAATCCCCGAACCCGGTGGTGGACACCGGAAGTAAGGGATGCCGTCAAGCTGAAGAAGGAGTCCTATCGAGCTCTTGCCATAGCAATTAAAGGGCCCATAATATGCTATTTTCTGTTTGTTTAATAGAAAAACCCTGTATATTTATGCTGAGTTCTTCTCTCAAGCTGAAAACGCTCTGTTCTACCTTGTGATGTCATGTGGTAATACAGGAAGTGTTTTTAAACTCCTTGCATCTTCACTAGAATCATTTGGACAATTTCAGCTCTGGAATTGCCAGTCTCTACTGAACAAAAGGTAAAACGTAATTGTTAAGTTAAAAACTACCGCTTGGTGACATCACAATGTGGAACAGTGCATTTTGAGCTTTGGAGATGTAGACAGACTAATAATAAGGGGTTACTCAAACATGTGTGAATGAAACAATACACAACTCCGGGAATGTTTATGAGGAGGCAACAGCATTCTAACGACGTTTAAAGCTCAGAAGAGTCAATTTTGGATAATATTGGATCTTTTACAAAAATTAAAAATAAAAAATAAAAAATCCTATTTTTGAATTGTAACATTTAAAATTGTCAGGTCAAAATTGTGAATATAAAATAATACACAATGGTATTGTCCCACTGTTTCCTGCAGTCTGTGTTATGATTAAGAGTATGTAATGGCTAATATGTGATGGCTAAGATGTGATGGTTAAGATGTGATGGTTAATGCTAGCTCCTCAGCACAAATGACTCTTGACAGGTCTAAATAATGCGCTGGCGGCCCTGCTTCTGATGACTCACTTCACTAAGAAAGCACAGACTTCACTTACAACTGAAAGGCCTTGTGTGAGGTAGACATTACTGCAGTCATGAGTTAGCTTCTGCTCCTACTAGTACTCCTACAGTACTAATATAAATCAATACGTCTCTAAGAAACAGCATACATTAATACATATTTTCTTTTGAATGCCACACTGTAATATTATAATATAAATTAAAGTTTCACTGTTTTATTGGAAACACCATTGCTTGACCTAAAATGTTCCACAATATAGGTTTAAACTTATCCATCCCCATGGAGAAAAAAACAAAAACAAAAAAAAACAAAAAAAACATGCAGGTCATTGCAGAGCAGGTCTGTAGAGAGGCAAGCCTGCTCTCTAGGTCTAGGTGTTAAATAAAAACACCTAGACTTGAAAAAAATGGCAGAGAAAATATATTTAATGTCATTCTGTGTCCATCTGTAAGCTGTTGTGGATAATTGCCAAAGTTGCACAAGGGAGGGTATCTGATGAAGCATGATATTTGAAGATATATATAATGCTATCTTTAATTGGATGAGACAATAGCATCAGAGAATAGAAAAGATGAATACACTCTTAAAATACAAGACTGAAAAGTCCCAAACCTCTATGAAATGAATTGTGAATCTTACAAAAAATAACACGTGGTCCGACTTTATTTGATACTCAGAGAGACTCACTCTATATTGGCCCAAACCACCTTGTTTACCCTTCTGGATGTGACTGAATGCTGTTGTTTTGAAGAAAAGTGTGTCTGAACCATATGTAGCCCCCAAACTCATAAACTCACTTGGCACTGGAAAACATTTCACTTGATGAAACTGCCAAAAATCAATACCTCCACCACATAATACAGTGCTTTAGTCATATGAGTTTGAATATTATGAGCAGGGGGACTTCACAAGGAAAATAATAGTAAGGCGATTACCACATTTCAAACAAGCTAAATGTGTATGAGTGCTGGAGTTCTATAGTAAAAAATAAAAGAAAAATTTACTTATAAAAAAGAAGAGCCAACTTTTGTTAAATGTGCACTATGTAACTTTTCAAGTGTAATTTCTTTTCATGGAATGTTCTACAGTATGACATTATGCCTCTCTATCTCCATGGAGACAAGCAGGTGTTGCCACAGGCCAAATTCTTGTTTTTATTTTTTTCTTCACAATGCCTTATTCTTTGTGGTAAAGTATGTGGAGAGGACAATAATTATGCACATTAGCAAAAGCGTAAACATACTTTTCTAATACATTCATGACCTTTATTTATTATTATAAGAAAACTCAATTCTGTCAACTGAACACAAGTTTTAAAGTGAAGAGAATTTCTGTTTGTTAGCTATAGTTTACTGTTACTGTAACAGTAAACTGTGCCTGAATCATGTTTTGCATTATTGTTCAGGCTCATAATGGGTGCTCTCACACATATTAGCATAATGGCATTTTATTAATTAGACTATTTAATACTTGCTAAATACTATTTTTTTTTTTTTTAAGCAAAGTATGATATTCTTCTTTCTTGCTTGTTCTGAAGATTCAGGCAATTTATTTGTTTATGTATGTATGTATGTATGTATGTATGTATGTATGTGTATATATATATATATATATATATATATATATATATATATATATATATATATATATATATATATATATATATATAAATACATTTTAGAATTACATTTGTTTTTCAAACTGTTTGGTTATACTTTTTACTCTGTTTACTTTTCTGTTTTTTAGTGTAGCTCATTAGATCTAACCAACAAACAGAGACTGTAAACAATAGGTGTTAAGTTCAGTGTAGCTAGCTCCTCCCTTCAGATAGATATAAGGCAGAGTTCACCAGTAAATCTGACCAGAACTGAAGAAGCGGCTTGGATGAACAGCATTACGTCTTCACTCCTACAACTTTTTATCCAGTGGACAGATTTTATTTTATTTTTTTATTATCTGGATCTACCTCATTCAGTATATTTTGGCAATTGTTATTACGAACATAGATTTGCCATTTGGTAATAATAGTATCATCATCTTCACTCACTGTCTGATGTAAACAAGTTAGAACAGTTAAGACCAGTTAAGATCCATGGTAGGGCAAGGCAGGCCTCTGCCCAAGGTGATCACTTGTCGCTCAAACGAGCCCAAGTCCGGTTTTGTTAGTTCCCCCTTGGTCAAGTATACGTCCCGCTGGGTCAGGTCCTCTGATTGATGCCCAGACCAGTGATCACAACATCGTATATTCAGAAGTATTGCTCCAAGTCTGCAACACTGGCTGCAGCAATTTGCTTATCCTTCGTTTTTTTGTAATTTGAGCTGCATTACCTCCTTCATTAGCTCCTTGATCGTATCATGTTGTTTTCATATCTTTTTCATTTCTTCAGTGATGGAGCTTTCTGTATGTCCCTGATCTCCTCCTCAATTACTAGATTTGCGTTCATCGTTGTTTATGGTCCCATGTTGTAAATGAGCAAGCCACAGCAACGGTCTGCTCATCAGAGCTAGTTAGCGTCCCTGCTATCTGCTGCCACTGTCAGTCCCTCCAGATGTGGGAGATTTACAGTATCTCTCTCCAGTCCAAGTAACAGAAGTAGAAAAGTCTACTAAGGTGTTTGAGTCATTTCCACTCACCCTCTTCATTTTTACTACTGCACTTTGAGAACCTTGACTGGCACATCACCTTAGCAGTGATGACAAAAAGCTTGGTCTGTTTAAACCGACATTACTCCAGCTGATTGGTAATCACGACACTAGCCAGCCGTAAATCAGTCAGCCCAGTTAGGACACAGGTCTAAGGAGGAACATGATGATTACCAGACCTTGGTATGGGGTGCGGGGAGAGAAGGCCATCCCCGAGAGCTACTGGTGAGGTACGGTAGAAAGGAGGAGAGAGGGAGAGGGGGTGGGTGTCCTCTATTATTGGCAGCATAATGACATATTCTCATGCAAATATATTCAAACGGCACCACGTCCACAGTGCATCAGAGTGTAGGACAGCTCAAGGCAACGGAAAAGATGACTTCTAAAGAGGAATATCACATTTGGTATTAATGGTATTTATCAGAAGGTGAGGGCAGGATTATAAAGAGGTTGGATAGGTATTACAATAGGATTCTCAATATCTAGACCCCCCCCCCCCAAAAAAAAAAAAAAAAAGATTCAATCGAATGGTTTAAAATTTCGGAATTAATGCAATTTTTGGCCATATTTTACAAAATAATAAATGTGGTGTATCTGATTTTTGCGGTCTTAAAACATGAAAAACAGAACTAGCTAGCATTTTAAACAGTTTGTGGTGGTCCAAAGTTATTCCTCACTTACCGTATGCATTCAGGGGATCTTAATTATTCACTGCAATGTGTTTATAAGCACGTTTAACAACTGTCAGAAGCCAGAGCCCATATGGCTGCCAGTGTAATGCTAACAACAATGCAGACAGTACACAAGACAAATTCTGCTGAAATAAAAAAAATAAAAAATAGGCAGTTGCATTGTCCTCATTTGTACAAATTGTTCTTAAAAGTTTTCTGGGTCAGATGCATCTGTGCAACACAATTAAACCCAAACCAAGCACTAAATCACTGTTTGCACAACCTTTAGCTTTGTATTATCATTTGCAAATATGCTCATTTGAAGTTCAGCAAAAGAACAGTTTAATTTGGTCTAAGACCTGACAGTCCACTGAGCAACCTTCAGGTCACCAAGTGAAGAATTTTAAAGTTACATAGAGTGGTAGAAGAATGGACTATCATCTGCTTTATATCTAGCACTTTCTTTAATTATTCCTGTTCTTTGCCATTACATCTGGGACCACAGGGTACAATGGGTATGTTGTTGTTGTAGCCTTGCAAAATAAATGAGTCATGCAGCATGTAGTTTATACATTGTTTCCAAGTAACAAGTAAAATAGAAAGTATATCAAACGAAAAAAAAAAGTGTCAGTCATACAAATGATCTTTAATAGTTATTTTTAGACTATCTTTAATAGTTATTTTTAGACGTAAATATTTTAAAGGTGCCTGTTTTTCAGAAAATTGCTTTAGCCCAATGTGAACTGCAACTGCTTGAATTTACTAAACCAAGAAAAAAAGGGACTACACAGTTTTAATACAGGACTAATGCTGGACTAAAGCCAGAATACAGCCGGATTTAACCAGGAATCAACTGGGACTCCTCGAAGTCTACTCAGAAACAACATTACACTATGAACCTTTTGTATGAACCCCTGAAAACCTCAGTTGTACGTATTCCACAGCTAATTTATGGAACTATAAGCAACCCAATTAAAACTTACATATTGGCTTCCCATAACACAGATAAAAATAAATAAATAAAATCCCAATACACATTAGACCCTCTCAGTTAAAATATATGTCCCACTGCTTCCATTTAAATGTAAAACCTAAAGACTTCCTATATTACGGTGCACATGGGGGGAGGCTAATTGTAGCGCTATCATTCAAAGTCTCATTGGAGGAATGGGGAGTACATTAGCACAAGATCTATCACAAACTCAACATGGCTAAACCCACAAGTTAGCTACATTTAGCCACATCCTGTGCTAATTAGCAGCAAAGCCAATTTGAATCACATAGGCTATAACTGCTGACTTAAGTGCGCTATAGCTGTGTTGTACATTAGAAGTGGACAGCGCTTCAGTGCCCACAGGCCTAGTTTATTGTGTCTACTGAACATTCGCAACAGAGCTCACAAAATGTACTCCTTTGGATCAATTATTTACTAAAGACATATTGCACATAAGCAGAATTTTTAGATATATGTACTTTACTTAAGTACATTTTACAGCGGATACTTTTTACTTTTTTTTTTACTGGGAGCTATGTTGTCGGGGGCTTCATGCCCCTGGTAGGGTCACCCATGGCAAACAGGTCCTCGGAGACGGGTCTGACTAAGAGCGGTTCAGAAGCCCAACATGAATAGAGAAACAACGAGGCCAGTTACGTCGCCCGGACTGGCGTTACCGGGGCCCCACCCTGGAGCCAGGCCTGGGGTGGGTGCTCGGCAGCGAGCGCCTGGTGGCCGGGCCTTTCCCCACGGGGCCCGGTCGGGCCCAGCCCGAAGGAACGACGTGGGGCCGTCCTCCCGTGGACCCACCACCTGCGGGAGGAGCCATGAGGGGCGGGTGCAGAGAGATCCGGGCGGCAGTCGAAGGCGGGGACCTCGACGACCGGATCTCCGGACATGGAGACTAGCTCTGGGGACGTGGAATGTCACCTCGCTGAGGGGGAAGGAGCCTGAGCTTGTGCGGGAGGTTGAGCGTTACCGGCTAGATATAGTCGGCCTCACCTCCACGCACAGCTTGGGCTCTGGAACCCAACTTCTTGAGAGGGGTTGGACTCTCCATTTCTCTGGCGTTGCCCGCGGGGAGCGGCGGCGAGCTGGTGTGGGCTTGCTTATTGCCCCACAGCTCAGCCACTGCGTGTTGGGGTTCACTCCGGTGAACGAGAGGGTCGCGTCCCTGCGCCTTCGGGTCGGGGACAGGTCTCTCACTGTTGTGTCGGCCTACGGGCCAAACAGCAGTGCAGAGTACCCAGCCTTCTTGGAGTCCCTGGGAGGGGCACTAGACAGTGCACCAACCGGGGACTCCGTTGTTCTCCTGGGGGACTTCAACGCCCATGTGGGTAACGACAGTGACACTTGGAGGGGCGTTATTGGGAGGAACGGCCTCCCCGATCTGAACCCGAGCGGTGTTTTGTTATTGGACTTCTGTGCTAGTCACAGCTTGTCCATAACAAACACCATGTTCGAGCACAAGGGTGTCCATCGGTGCACATGGCACCAGGACACTCTAGGTCGGAGGTCGATGATCGACTTTGTTGTCGTGTCATCTGACCTCCGACCGCGTGTCTTGGACACTCGGGTGAAGAGAGGGGCTGAGCTGTCAACTGATCACCACCTGGTGGTGAGTTGGATCCGCTGGCGGAGGAGGAAGCCGGACAGACCTGGCAGGCCCAAGCGCATCGTGAGGGTCTGCTGGGAACGTCTGGCGGAGCCCTCTGTCAGGGGGGTCTTCAACTCCCACCTCCGGGAGAGTTTCTCCCTGATCCCGGGGGAGGTTGGAGACATGGACTCCGAGTGGGCCATGTTCTCCACCTCTATTGTCGATGCGGCTGCTCGTAGCTGTGGTCGTAAGGTCTGTGGTGCTTGTCGCGGTGGCAATCCCCGAACCCGGTGGTGGACACCGGAAGTAAGGGATGCCGTCAAGCTGAAGAAGGAGTCCTATCGAGCCTTGTTGGCTCGTGGGACTCCTGAGGCAGCTGATGAGTACCGGCGGGCCAAGCGTGCCGCGGCTCGGGCAGTCACAGAGGCAAAAACTCGGGGTTGGGAGGAGTTCAGGGAGGCCATGGAGGAGGACTATCGGACGGCCTCAAAGAGATTCTGGCAAACCGTCCGACGCCTCAGGAGGGGGAAGCAGTGCTTCACCAACACTGTTTACAGTGCGGGTGGAGAGCTGCTGACTTCGACTGGGGATGTTGTCGGGCGGTGGAAGGAATACTTTGAGGATCTCCTCAATCCCACTGTCACGTCTTCCGAAGAGGAAGCAGAAACTGGGGACCCAGAGGCAGACTCGTCCATCACCCTGGCTGAAGTCACTGAGGTGGTTGGCAAGCTCCTCGGTGGCAAGGCTCCGGGGATGGACGAGATCCGTCCTGAGTACCTCAAGTCTCTGGATGTTGTGGGGCTGTCTTGGCTGACACGTCTCTGCAACATCGCGTGGCGGTCGGGGACAGTGCCTGTGGAATGGCAGACCGGGGTGGTGGTCCCTCTGTATAAGAAGGGGGACCGGAGGGTGTGTTCCAATTACAGGGGAATCACACTCCTCAGCCTTCCCGGTAAGGTCTATTCCAGGGTACTGGAGAGGAGAATCCGACCGATAGTCGAACCTTGGATTCAGGAGGAGCAGTGTGGTTTTCGTCCTGGTCGTGGAACACTGGACCAGCTCTATACTCTCCATCGGGTCCTCGAGGGCTCATGGGAGTATGCCCAACCAGTCCACATGTGTTTTGTGGATCTGGAGAAGGCATTCGACCGTGTCCCTCGTGGTGTCCTTTGGGGGGTGCTCTGGGAGTATGGGGTCCGGGGCTCTTTGCTAAGGGCTGTCCGGTCCCTGTATGACCGGAGCAGGAGCTGTGTTCGCATTGCCAGCAGTAAGTCAGACCTGTTCCCGGTGCATGTTGGACTCCGCCAGGGCTGCCCTTTGTCACCGGTTCTGTTCATTATATTTATGGACAGAATTTCTAGGCGCAGCCAGGGGCCGGAGGGGGCCTGGTTTGGGAACCACAGGATTTCATCTCTGCTGTTTGCAGATGACCGGAAAAAGGTGGTTTGCTCTCTCCGGGTGGGTGGTGAGTCCCTGCCCCAAGTGGAGGAGTTCAAGTATCTCGGGGTCTTGTTCACGAGTGAGGGAAGGATGGAGCGTGAGATTGACAGGCGGATCGGTGCAGCGTCTGCAGTGATGCGGACGCTGTATCGGTCCGTTGTGGTAAAGAAGGAGCTGAGCCGGAAGGCGAAGCTCTCGATTTACCGGTCAATCTACGCTCCTACCCTCACCTATGGTCATGAGCTCTGGGTAATGACCGAAAGGACAAGATCACGGATACAAGCGGCTGAAATGGGCTTCCTCCACAGAGTGGCCGGGCGCACCCTTAGGGATAGGGTGAGGAGCTCGGTCACACGGGAGGAGCTCGGAGTAGAGCCGCTGCTCCTGCACGTTGAGAGGAACCAGCTGAGGTGGCTCGGGCATCTGCTCAGGATGCCTCCTGGACGCCTCCCTAGGGAGGTGTTCTGGGCATGTCCCACCGGGAGGAGGCCCCGGGGAAGACCCAGGACACGCTGGAGGGACTATGTCTCTCGGCTGGCCTGGGAACGCCTTGGGGTCCCACTGGAGGAGCTGGAGGACGTGTCCGGGGTAAGGGAAGTCTGGGAGTCCCTGCTTAGACTGCTGCCCCCGCGACCCGGCCCCGGATAAGCGGAAGAAAATGGATGGAATGGATGGATGGATGGACTTTTTACTTTTACTTCACTACTCTTGAGAGTAGGTATCTGTACTTTCTACTCCACTACATTTTTTTTTTTTTTTTTTTTACTGAACTGAAAAGTACTTTTCATATGATTTGAGAGATTATTTTTACCATGTTTGTGGTAATATTCTAACTAAAGTTTTCAATTTCAAGCTCCAGCTTTGAGCAAACAAAAATAAATACAAAAAATGCATGTGCATGCATAAGAAAAATTAAGAGATTGATTGATATTGTTACTATTGACCAACATATGTATAATTTTTAATCAATATTACTGCATTTAACATTTTAACAAATTAACAACACTTGTGTGAAACACTTTTACTTTAACTCTTAAAGTACATTTTTAAACAAACAATTAAATACTCAAGTAGATTTTATAATGTGATACTTTTGCTTTTACTTGAGTAACTTTTTACCTCTGTATCTGAGCTTTGACTTAAGTAACAAAATTGAGTACTTCATCCACCACTGATTCCATCTAACATGAAATATTCAGTCCAATGAGTTGCCATATACCTATTTTTATAGCTGCAAATTAAATCTCCCACAAATGTGAATCAGCAGCCTGATGTTTTGCAAAGTACAGCCTTATCTAAAAGCACAACTCCTTGCCATTACTTGACACCTTGGGCAAACAAAACAAGAACATAAAAACAACGTATAAAATCTCCATAAATGTAACTTATATCAGTTCTTATGCTGTATAAGTGGTGGCCACATCATACAGGGATAAATTGAAAGCATACAGAATATGTTAAAACCAGTCTTGACAGCCAGAAGTGTTAAACATAGATTCTTATTAGTAAAATGTATCTAAAGACCTTTATTATACTTTAAAATTAAACATGTTGCTAGCAGGCTACTTGGTCATTTTGAGGGTAGCCCATTTTTGTGCAGGCTGAGAATGCTAACATAATTATTATCGGGGTTGTACCTTCACAAAACTCAACAGTGCCATAGTCAGAACTGTCCCTGGATCAGATCAGGTCAGATTAGCTATAAAAGCCCTTATGTTGTACGTATATGGCCTTGACATGGGCCGAGTCTCGTTAGCCTGGTGTAGCCCTGTTAAAGAGTGAGGTGAAGCACAAACTGGGAAATGTCACCCGAGCCATTTCTACGTTAATGTGACATGTGTAATAGACTGTTTTACAAGACGCTACAGACTGCAGCCATCTGGACACGTTTGGAAGATATTAGCAGTAGCAGTTCAGATTCAGTGCCTAGTTTATATAGCACATAACGAAAATGCTAACAAGATAAGTAAATTAGCACTTAAATATTTGCTAAGTAGGCCAATAAGTGAAGTAGAAGTAATAATACTTAATACATATGGTACTTGCATTAAAGCTTAAAGGGTCCATGTCATGCTATTTTCTGATCTATGTTATAATACTGTTTCCTCATAAAAATCCTACCTGGTGTTTTATTTTGTTTCATTCACACATGTATAAGGCACAAGCCCTGCACATTTAGGTTGAGTCCTTCTCTCAAACAGAAAACACTCTGTTCCACCTTGTGATGTCACATGGTAATACAGGAAGCGCTTCACTGTGATTTTAAACAACAACTACTACTACAACTATTACTACTACCACTATTACATTCACTAAAATAATTTAGATCATTTCAGCCCTGGAATTGCCCATCTCTACTGAACAAAAGTTAGAAAGGTAGCTGGCAACTTGAAAACTACCACTACATGACATCACAAATTGGGACAGATTGGGACATATTGAGCTTTGGAGATGTTGATAGAATGAAGGGTTATTCAAACTTGTGTGAATGAAACAAAAAAACTGTGGGGTATGGTTTTGAAGAGGTCACAACATTATAACATGGCTTAAAGCTCACAATAGTCAATTTCATGTAATTTAGGACTTTTAAGAAATGCACGAGTAGAAGTAGAAAAACGAAATAGCACTGAGTTAGTTTTATGTATAGTCTGAGCCCAGTTTTATCCTGAGATAGACAGGGATCACTCCACTTGTAGTCCTGGTCTAGTCTTGGTTTAGTTCTGGGTTTTGAAAATAAGACCAAAGACACATTTTAAAGGGTGCAAAAATGGATCTAACACACCTATATCACACATCACTGGAGAACACAATATGAAACCAGCAAAACGACTATCTACCACTATCACATTGTTATAGTTTTGAAATACAATTTATTCAAACAATATTGTAGACTCTAACTGTATCCATTCCGGCTCATTCATATTAATTACATTCTAACACACAACTCATGCATGTGGCTGTGAGCCTCAGGTTCCTAGGCTAATAGAATTGAGGGTTAGAAACATGTATTGGTTGTCTAACAAAGCTTAGAACATGGTGGGTAACAGTGCATCTACGCCTGGAGCTAGGACTAATTTAAATACATAATACATTAATATGAGCTCAGACAGAAAGGATCTACCGTACATCCTTTTGCTGTGCTGTGGGATAGACGATCAGCCTAGCCCTGAGATGTATATGTGATTCATATAATAGGCTTAACAAGAGCACAAGCAGAATCCTAAATTAGCCAAGAAATGCTGTATTGTGAAAGTGACCACAAATGTCAAATTATTATAGTTTTAAATTCACTACGTCTATTCTTTGTACAAAGCCAATCTATTGACATGTATGAAATTAATTTACTTTAGGGTTAGAACATATTGAAGTCAAGACCACAAGTTTTATGATAATGGGAAGACTAATACTAATACGTCATATGTTACAGTAATGTACATTTTATTATACGATTAATGAATATGAACTATAAACTAGAAGCATAGCATTATATAAATCGGCATAAATAAAGATACACATTTCACTTTGTAGCCAATAGACAATTTGAATAAGAACTATTGATACATTTTACTTTTTAAAATGTTCTTACTATTTGGCTGATATTTTCACATAGTTTGAGTACTTCTTTTCCGATTCTTGTAAAGGTACCACAATAGTTACATGTGTTTTAGTTTTAGTTAAAATTTTATGCATCAAGATGCTGTTCATGCAATAATATTAATAATGGTCAATAATAAAAAATAAAAAAAAATCTACAGGTCTATAAAAAACAGGTTTAATTTGAATGAAGGACCAAATTCAGGGGAGAGCCTGAAGGGACCTGTGCACTTTCACTTTGCATAAAGGTCAAATTTAGAAAGTGGAATCTTTTTTTTTTTTTTTTTTTTTTTTTTACAGAACTTCAGGGAACAAATCACAGCTGCAGGGGACAGAGCTACTCACTCAGTGCCAAACTCTGACCTAGTTGAAAGATTTTTAGTTATATGTGAACTATATGTCATGGATTTATGTATAAGGACCCAGGCTCTCATAGATTGTCAGTCTGATTCAACATGCTGTATAAACTTTGTTTATCAATCCTTTTTTTTTTAAATCACAAAACACTAGACAATTTATAAATGTTCTTAAAGCATACCTATTATGCAAAATCAACTTTTCAGAGGTTTTAACCAAGTTATAGTTGTCTCCCCTTCTTATTTACCCTCTAAAAGTTGTTTTTGGAGTGATTTGTGCATATTTGAGCAATATTTAATCTCTTATTTTCAGGACGGCATGTATGCCCACTGCTCTGTACTTACTTCATTCTGCTAATCTGCTACTCGCTAGTGTGACATGCAGCCATCCATAGGAGGTGCGGACAAGTTCACAGATCTTTGTTGCGATGACGTTTACGGCAACGTCAGGTCCCATTGGGCACTGCAACATAATGATCCATGGGAATCATAGATTATAACTATACAGCAGACACAAGCAGGTCGTCTTTAAACAATTCCAGTGAACTAAAAGAAAAAAAAAAAGAGTTAAGTGTAACTGGGACTTCATTTGTAAATGACCCTGGACTGGATCAGGACTAAATCAGGACCAGAACAGGACCAAACAAAGACAATGTCAACATACTCATATTGTATTGTGAATAAACCCCATTTTCAACCTATATAGCAAAAGTCAATGTTATTTTCTGTTAGTATTATATCAGCACATTCTGACTATAGTTTACTCCCTCAAAACATAGTCCAAAAATCATTTCCTTCTTTCCACAGTTCATGCACAAAGACAGGATTTACACGATCAATCTATTAAATATAAAAAGCGTTCAGAACCTCAGTAGGGCATCAGTGGTCCTGAGCTACTACTAAAATGAAATGGATGGGTGTGTTGAGTGAAGGTATAGGTAGTTATGAGTGAGATCCATCAGAGGAGTCGATACTGGGGGCTCTTCAGGGCTCCAAAGTGAGTCCACACAGGATCACATCTGTTTATGCTCTGATTAAAATCAGTCTACTCTGGCCAAAAGGTACAGAGAGATTGTTAAAACAGAGAAGAGAGAGGAAGAGGGGGAGACAAAGAAAGAGGAGCAGTGGACCAGAGGAGAACAGGTTACACTCCATACTTCCTAAAGGTAACAGAATTGATCCCTAGGGCTGTGGTTAAGCCTGTCATGATAATTACTATATCAATAGTAATAGTAAGTTATTGCTCAATGTATGAAAGCTGGAACAGTATTTTTTGGGGTCAGTATTTATTGTGTGTATAGTTGTGATTCACAAGTTTTATCTGTTTTTATATAAATACATAGTTTCCTACTTTTTTCTGGAAAGACAGCTGTTTTTGCATGAACTCCCAAGCAGGTGTAGTCTTGTAAGTGTAGTTTGTGTCAGATATATAGAGAAACGCAGTACTTTTGAGAGCTTTTGCCACTTAATGTTCATATCTTGATTTACTGACACAATAGCAAATAGCAAAATAAAAACACCAGGATCATGTAGAGCAGGACATTTTCAGACCAAAATGATGAGGCTCACTATAGCAGTTACAAAGAGAGTGGTGACAATGTTTCAATGTAAATTGAATTGGAGCCAGCCTCGATGGAGCCAGAAGCATGTCCATGCTCACTTCCTGTTTGGAACACAGTGACTAGGACGTTAGCTACGTCCATTTATATATAGAGACTATGCATTAAACATATCTACATTTAATCATATAAATGTATGTTTTTAATTGCTTAAAAATACCTAGAAAAAGACATCTCCATACCACGGTGACACATTTTTGGCAAATATTGTTTATATGCTTGTTGTTGTTTGTTTTTGTTTTGTTCTTTTGTAGGGACAGTAGTTATGACAGCTCTATGACAATGATTAATAAAATTTCTGGATGGAAAAAATACATCAGAAAGGTGTGTCCATCCAAAACAGACAGATTAGAGAAAGTGATTAGAACATCGATAACAGCGAGCCAAGCTACCGTCACTGCTATGAAAACGAATGGCCTCTTATATCGGACCCAATGCGCACAATCAAATTCACTTAACACAATGTCAATCTGTCTGCATAATACTCCCCACAAATGAATACGTCCTCTGCACAGAAGCTCAGAAATAAGTAATAATTTCTGAAGAGAGAGCTGTGATTTTTCACACAGCGCAGAGTAATTAAGTGTGAAAATAACATTTGTGGCATTATGGCTTTAAATTATCCAAGAACAATGAGGAACTGCAGAAGGATCTTGCTTCATTAAGTGGTATATGACCTTTATCTTGATAATTAACAACAGAGTCAACAAGTTCAGAAAGTGTTTAGACGTACGATTTAAGGAGGAAAACAAAATGGTATTAAGGTGACTTTATGGAAAACGGTAGAAAATAAATGACCCCCCCCTATGACCTTTTATTTGACGTGATCCACTGGCCCACAGGATGGTGGTACGATTCCAGCTCCAAAAGATGAATACTGTTGTTGTGTCCTTGGGCAAGATACTTAACCCAATTCTCCCTCAGTGTCTGTTAGGCCTTACTATATCGACTTATAGTTCAATATATTATAAATGGAACAATCATTTTTGGGGGGTCAGTATTTATGGTGGGGACTTTTTCTTTGTAGTAGTCAGACATTTTTGCTTAATTTTTTTGTACAATATGATACATTCTAGCTTTTGGTTGAATTTGAAATAACTGAAATTACAGAAACTAATCACTTAAGTGCTATATTCTGATATTTATATAGATCAACAATATTTAGCAATATTTTCCTGTAACTATTGAATGATGACTGTAAAAGGAAGCATATGGTAAGAGAGGGCTTTATGTATCTTATGCTATGGATTGAAGAATAACTTAGCCTCCACACACTGCTGCTTGGATCATGTGATCTTGAGATACTTCAGTGTAAACTTTGCACAATAAGTTCGACATGCCATGTTTCTGTTAATGCATTTCTACATTTAGGGTGTATTCACTATAAAGGTATATCTCCAACAGTGTTGGGCATCTTACTTCAAAAATGTAATTAGTTATAGTTACAAATTACTTCTCCCAAAAAGTAACTGAGTTAGTTACTTTTTGGGAGAAGTAACTAGTTACTAGACAAAGTAACTATTCCATTATTTATTATCTTAAAACAATAAAAACACAACAGATGTGAACATTTATTTCACTTGAACAGATTGCAATTATATTGTATTTGTTTACAAGTAAATTATAGAATATCAAAAATTAAAACAAATATATAAAACATTTCATTTGAAGTGCAAATAAATCAACATGTCACACAATTTCAGACAACTGTACTTCAAGTATTTTCTTCATTAAAATAAACAATAACAAAGTGCTGTCAGTATAATACTGAAAAATGCATTGCAATGTAATGCAAAACTAAGGCATTCAAATGTAAACCATGTAAAATAATACAAAACACACAGGTTACATCAGAGCAGGTCGGTGGCATCTTGGACACACCGTTATACGATGAATTATTTATTTTTTAATCTTAGGCAGAATTTCTACATTAAAGACAAAATACAAAACGATAAAACTAGAACTTCAAAAACCATGCGATGTGCAGTAATATCATTAGCCAACTGAGAAACTGAAATTTAATAAAGATTACATTTTTTTTTTCTTTTTGTGAATATAGTATTTTCCAAATGATAAAACATAACATGATGATGTAAATATGTTATGTGTTAACAATTAACCCCACATAGAAATAAAAATCAAATAAGATAGCTATACCCATACATAATTGAAGCAGCATTTAGCCTGTAATTCCTTTCCATCATTTGGCCCACACCTCTGGAACTGCTGTGTGTGTGTCTTTATAGATTTGTGCTTGCGGCGCATTTCAGATCATCTCTCCATCCTCTATCCAGGTGTTGACAGATGATCCTCTTCTTTGGTCTGACCCATACAGATTTAACAGACTGCTGCTCCCACAAATCTTTGCTCCCCATTACCATAACAACTCATTACTGATATGTGAAAAATCCCACGGCTGCTGCATGGTCCACTGTTGGATGAAAGTACAATCACAGTAGATTCTGACCCTGTTTAAACATCGTCACATGACAGAATGACGTCCAACCAGAATATGTTGTTCTGAGTTGCTATTTTATATATATTTGGTAGATTTAGGCAGTATATTTTCTTTCTTTCTATCAGGGCCATGTGATAATGAACATATTTTATATATATACATATACACACACACACACACACACACACACACACACACACACACACACATATATATATATATATATATATATATATATATATATATATATATATATATATATATATATATATATATATATATATATATATATATATATATATATATATATATATATATATATATATATATATATATATATATATATATATATACATATACATATATATATACATACATATATACTTTCCCCCCCCCTCTCTAATAAAACTACCCTCTAGTTAAGTTGCCTCATTATGTTATTCACAATTGTTGAAGAAATACAGGTGCACATAGTTTCTTTCTGTAGAATGCTAAGTACAATTTTCTCTCATCTCTCATTTTCTTGCACTTTGAAGACATCATATAGTCTTACACTCTCCTCTACTCAACACTACGCTACAGTTCGGAGGTGCGGCATTGTTTATAGTGATTTATAACAGAAAGAATAAAAGGTCATATGTGTTGTTGCCTACTTTTTTCACAAATTCACATTGCTAACATGACCTTTTCTATTGACTTGTTGCCATTGATTGTAAATCTTTTTTCCTGTGAGTCTATCCAGTAGAAACTTAGGGCTTGTTTAGTCCTAATTTTTGGTCAAGTGCTGGTCTAGTCAGGGTTTAGTTTTTGAGATGTGTTGTGTCTGAATGCACCCTTGCACAGACAAAGAGTATGGTGTGATGAGAACCAATGGGTAAACCTCGGCACAGAGACCCTGGCAGGTATATCTGTGATGTGACAGTAGCTCAGTTGGTAGAGTGTTTGCCCGTTGGTAGAGTGTTTGCCCATCCAAAAGTTGGCAGTTTGAATCCCACTCTCAGCATAAAAATCACTGGTCAGATGACATTGGTTGAGTGAATCGCGGTGTGATTCCAGCTACCACAGATGAATACTGTTGTTGTGTTTTTGGACAAGAACCTTAACCCACCTTGCCCCCAGTGTCTGCATACACTGGTGTATGAATGTGTGTGTGAATGGGTGCTTTGAGTGCCTTGAAGGTGGAAAAGTACATCAAGAACCCACTTCAACAACTACTACAAGACAAGTTGCCTACTACTGTTACTACTACTACTACTACTACTACTACTACTACTACTACTACTACTACTACTACTACTACTAGTACAACAACAACAAGATAGACTTGGGCTATAAAATTCTATATTTTAGTTAATATTTCTCTGTTAAAATTCATTTGGACAGTATTTATTTGTTTTTATATTTTTGACAGAAGGCTGATTGTGCAGTATCTTCTTTCCATCCAACGCACTTTCAGCTTTTAATAACACATCAACAATCTATCACAATAATAACTAAACATTGTGAGATCTGATGCAACACTGTGACACTCTGAAGAACACTGCACTTGCCATAAATGAGAAAATATTCACTTTTTCTTTTTAACTACGTCGTGTAGCCTGTCTATTTCACTATTCAGTCAAAACTGCTTTTATATTTAGAACCATTCAAATATAAATCTAATGAGAAGCTAAAACCATGTGTTATGATGTATGATATTACTGGATAACTTGTTTCCAGGAAACAGTCACTGGAAAGTCTGTGGCGTGTACAGGATTCAAACTACATAGTGTAATTTTCATGAGGAGTGAATTTGTTTCATTTAATTTTGATTGAAAAAAAGTCTTTCCAAAAGACATCAAAGAAAAGTGTGAAAACCTTGAAACAAAAACAACAGGATTAACCTTTAACCTTTTATGAGTAGTCTTTTTAGGGGAATAGCTAGGGCATAGTATCAACAGTGAGTATTCCACTCGGGAAAATTGGCTGTTAGCATGTGAAAAAATTGTTTTATTCTAGTGTTGTGGTATTGAAATTGAGTAGCAAACCTTTTCTTGGAGTCTGAAATTTGAATATCGTCATGACAACACTAGCATCAAGTCAAATGCCCTTTTGTACTGAGAACCTACACAGACAAACAAACTTTGCAAAAGAGTATGAAATATGCACATATTTGAACAGGTAAAAGATGGAAAAGTTAAAAAAAAGTAACAGTTGTGGCCAAGCTCAAGGTGTAAGATCTGTTTGTGACTTCAACAGCTTGTCTCAGGGCCAGTGAAAGATAGGTAAAATGCAGAGGTACAATAAAGTGTACCTTAACCTTAATCTCCATTTACTAATCACTTTGGCTGGGATCCAGAATACAAACTTCTTCAATAGTTTATGGAGATGTGAGTCTGGTCACCAGTGAATCTCCCTTTTTTCAAAAGGCCGTGATTGGCAGATGGATTAGCCAATCGGGGACACGCATGGTCTGTCCATATCAGAAATAATAAAGAAAAAATATCAAATAGGGCTGAAAAACATTGGGGATTTTTGCAGACTCAATAAGTGAAGTACAAAACTTTGTTAATTCGAGATGAGATAAATTAGATTTTATTTAAAAATCATAGATGACCAATGTTTTACCGGGCTTAAGACACAACAAAGGACATGGGGACCAGACTGATATTAATTGGTAAAAAATAAATAAAAAATACAGAGAGATATCATTCCGGATTTGCCAGGCAACTGATCTTAAATGCAACTCCTCATGACTTTCTCCCCACCTCCAATATGCTTGCATGCCATTTAAACGATGCAATGTGCCAAATCAGCTTCAGCATTTTTTTAAATTGCTCTGGATTGCTTAGTCAAAATCACCTGTAATCTCACTTCACACAGTCTGAGTAGATATGAATGAGTGCACATCATGTAAGTAAACATGCCTGATTGCCAAGGACCAGGGGCGTCTGAAGTAGTGAAAGCCCTGGTTTTCAAACTGCCTGTTTCTTGAAATCCAATTAAAAACATCAGACATGCTCCAGTGGCTGTGTCTGAGAAAATGTGCGCAGAGCAACACATATGCCTAGCAAACGTCAACTCTACAAAAGCTAAGATGGTGCATATTACTGTATGAAGACGCAGTCAGCTGTGCATGAGATGATCACACCATTTAAAGGTACACAACAAGATGTTTTTCAACCAAGTGACAACCACATAGGCACATTTTATATAACACTACTAGGCAAGGCAAGTTAAGCCTGCCACACACTACATGATTTTTCAGTCTTACACGCTTTTCAAACATGTGACAGAACGCACAGACCACAGACACAAAGAGAATTGGATAAGTTTTTATGTCTCTGAGTGCAAATTCTGTAGCAGGATATGGCAGTGGAGAGACCACACGCCACAAGCTAAAAGTTGTGGGTGCACATCACGTCAGCTGCTTTCTGTGTAGAATAAAATGACTTTGAAGCTTTGAAGCTCTAAAGTGTTCAAAACATGAGAGCACTGTACTTCTAGTTTAGATGCAAGTCAAAACTGTGTTATTATTTGTGAAATATGATGCAGCAGTAGTTCAGATAATGCTTTTTAATGCACAGAAGACTGACGAGTCACAATTGCTAATCTGCAGCAACTTCACCCTGGTCCTCTCTGCTTGGATATAAACAGACACACATGAGGATCTGCTCCAGCCTTTTTATTTTTTAAACAATGTTTCAAACTGGATTAATAGTGCTGTTTTGTGGACTAGATGTCATTACTTGTGGAGGACAAATTGTTATTGATAATATTGATGAGAATGCTGTAGTGTAACAACTTTACAAAAGATTAGTAATAAGGTCGTGTTTAAATTGTGTTAACTATTTTCTGAGTTTGTATCTTGCGCTTGTCAGGGAGAAGCAAATCAGGTCCTAAATTGGGCACAATTCATACACAAAGTAATAAAAAAACTACAGATCAAAATATGCACTGAAATCATAATAGAAAAAAATAAGTAAATAACAACATAAACAATCATTATAGAATTGTTTCATTATAAAACCAATAACACAGTATGACTTTACATTTATATCTCCACGCAAACAAGCAGAGGATGCCACCCAGCCAAGTTACAGACCAGATCTGTAGACTGGCTAACCCAAACAGTATAGTTTTAGGGTTAGTTAACACATATCATTGAATAAATGCAAGATAGACTAATTTAAATCCATACTGTGGAATATTCCAGGCAAGTAAATTAAATATCACAATGGTTTACAAATCACTGATTCCATAATCAATTTCATCTTGTTTTTTGACAATAAAACCTGTGTCATATGTGAGGCAAGCAAAATGCCATTGCCTCTGTGAACTCTAATACATGAGCTCAGGCCACATAACTTTTGTGATTTTGAATGTGTCTTATATATGACTTTTATGATGAATGTTTTCTGTCACCTGCTGGGACAGAGAATAAAGCTTATCTATGGTAAATGGTTACATTTTTATATAGCTCTTTTCCACCTTAAAGGCACTCAAAGCCCTTTACATCAAGGAAGCACTCACCCATTCACACACACATTCATATGCCAGTGTACACAGACACTGGGGAGCTGGAACCGCACCAACGATGTTTATGGCGGGATTCAAATTGTCAACCTTCACATCAGTAGACAAACGCTATACCAACTGAGCTACCATCACCTATCTATTAAAGGAGAACTATTATGCAAAATTTACTTTAACCATGTTTAATTGTTTCCTCTCACCATTTACTCATCCAAAATTGTTTTTGGAGTGATTTGTGCATGTTTATTTTCAAGACGCCGTATTGCTGATCAATCCCTGTTTTCACCGCCATCGGCACACGCCCAGTGCACTGTACTTACTGTTCTTCAATTTTATTTTCTTAATTAGTGATATGCACAGGATTCAGCAGCACTGCACAAACATTTAGGTACAAAAATATCCACGGCTTGCTAGTTATACATTGAAGGTGCCAATTCTTTATTGTTACGATGTTTTCTGCAATGTCAGGTCCCACTGGGCACTGCAGTGTTCTAATGTGAAAGTCAGTGAGCTTATTTCTTTTATTAAGTAGTTTTAGATCAATATTGTGATTTAAAATGTCCAAATTATAACATAATGATAGCTATAACAGAAGCACAACAGGTCTAATGTCCAAATTATAACATAATGATAGCTATAACAGAAGCACAACAGGTCTTTTTAAAAGCAGAAAAGTAATTTAATGGACTTTAAAATGAAAGTGACCAAAATAATTTACCACCTCACTTGTTACAAAATGTGCATTTAACAGATAGCATGCATTTGTAAAACTTCTGCAATGCGAGGCCTGACTGAAATACAGAATTTTGCCATTCAGGTGCCATTTTTAGCAGGATAAATTATAGCAATCCGCGCAGTGAAAGAAAGGCTAAGAGAGCACTCCACATGACAAATGAGAAGCAATTGTGGCTGTTGAAAAAAAATGAGGAAAGCTTTCAAACCATCACAAGTGACAGGTAAGAACGGATTTTGTACATTCAATGAGTCCTCAACCTATTCGGTGAGTGGCAAGAGTGTGAATATAT